>NC_089043.1:17544848-17847878 GCF_034140825.1 Oryza sativa Japonica Group | reverse complement strand
AAAGGTGAATTTTAATTACTTTTCCAATTAAATTAATCACTGAAATGATCTTTGAATTGTTAAAAATACTTCCAATGCTCAAATAATTCCAAGAAAAATCTTGAACATACTTGGACACTCAAAGTACTTAACAAAATTATAATTAGACCATTTAATGATTAATTTAATATGTGGGTAATTACTGAAATGCTCTTTGTATGATTAAAAATTAGGAATTGAGCTCCGAAAAATCTGAGAGGATTTCAGAGAGAATAATTAACCATGGAGAATTTAATAAAAATTAAATCCATCCATGCTTTATATTTAGGAAATTTTATTTCCCTCATTTAACTTCACTAGTAAATTAATGAACATTTAATATAAATTCTGATAATAATTTATTAAATAATTTATAAATCCTGAAACGAAAATCAGGGTGTGACATTCAAGCCGATCTTACAATAGAGGTAATCGGCTGAGACAAACAAGAGTTTTTGTTCATTAAAGATTAGGCCCAGTAAACCAGGGGTATGATCAAGGAGATGATGAGGATAGAAAGGCTTAATAGTGTCCTTCTGGTATTTTCACAAAGAATCAGAAGAGGAGGGTTCAAAGGTTGAGGAACAGAGAACGTTTTCGAGAGGTAGAGCAGGAGATCAGTCATCGGCTGAGGAAGACAAAGCCAGGGCAAGAGTGGCGTGTTAAGAACCAAGCTGCCACAGCCGATGAGGTTGAAGCGGATGAGGCAAAGAGGTTGGCTAAAGGGAAGAGTGTCGTAATTGCATCGGTGAACATGGTTTTTACACTACCTGCCGAATTTAGGGCCAATCAAGCCGATGTTGATGAAGTTGAGGAAACCTCTGCAAAATTGGTTTTTTCACCAGAGCAAGCAGTTTTTGAGAAGCCAGAGGGGACAGAGAATCGGCATCTCAAACCATTGTACATTAACGGTTATGTCAATGGGAAGCCGGTGTCTAAGATGATGGTTGATGGTGGGGCTGCTGTGAATTTGATGCCATATGCTACATTCAGGAAGTTGGGCAGAAATTCTGAGGATCTCATTAAGATAAACATGGTTCTCAAAGATTTTGGGGGCAATCCATCGGAAACAAAAGGAGTTTTGAATGTGGAGTTGACAGTCGGTAGCAAAACCGTCCCTACAACATTTTTTGTCATCGATGGGAAGGGTTCCTATAGTTTGTTGCTTGGAATGGATTGGATTCATGCTAATTGTTGTACTCCTTCGACCATGCATCAATGTTTGATTCAATGGGAAGGCGACCAGATTGAAATTGTGCCAGCCGACAGGTCAGTTAACGTTGCTAGTGCAGATTTAGCTATTTGGGAGATGGGTGGAATTGATTGCCTGTCTGGAAAAGTTTGGGATGGAGGTTTTCTAAAAGTGTCCGATTGTGATATACAGCCAATTGAAGATGGAGAGCCCAAGTTATTATTTTGAGGGAGTCGTGGAGGGTTCAAACGTCTACAACAAGGACACGGCAGATGATCTCGATGACAAGCAAGGACAGGGTTTCATGTCGGCTGATGATTTAGAAGAAGTTGATATAGGTCCAGGTGATACACCAAGGCCGACTTTTATTAAGAAAAACTTATCTCCAGAGTTCAGAACCAAGTTGATAGAGCTTTTGAAAGAATATAGAGATTGCTTTGCTTGGGAGTATTATGAGATGCCAGGACTCAGCCGATCGATTGTTGAACATCGGCTACCTATCAAACCGGGGGTCAGACCATACCAGCAACCGCCAAGGAGGTACAAAGCCGATATGCTTGAAGCTGTCAAGGCTGAGGTCAAGCGTCTATATGATGCTGGTTTTATTCGTCCATGCCGATATGCTGAGTGGGTTTCCAATATAGTTCCATTTATCAAGAAAAATGGTAAAATTAGGGTGTGCATTGATTTTCGAGATCTCAATAAAGCCACTCCGAAGGATGAATACCCAATGCCGATTGCAGATCAATTGGTCGATGCTGCTTCCGGGCATAAGATATTGAGTTTTATGGATGGTAATGTTGGTTACAATCAGATCTTTATGGCAGAAGAAGATATTCATAAAACAACTTTTAGATGTCCTGGTGCAATCGGCTTGTTTGAATGGGTTGTGATGACTTTTGGTTTGAAAAGTGCTGGAGCTACATATCAAAGGGCTATGAATTACCTAATCGGCTGGTTGGTTGAAGTTTATATTGATGACGTGGTTGTCAAGTCTAAGGAAATAGAGAACCACATAGCCGATTTGAGGAAGGTTTTTGAAAGGGCTCGGAAATATGGCTTAAAGATGAACCCAACGAAGTGTGCCTTTGGCGTATCGGCTGGTCAGTTTTTGGGATTCTTAGTTCATGAAAGGGGGATTGAAATAACTCAATGGAGTATTAATGCAATCAAGAAAATTCAACCTCCAGAGAATAAGAAGAAGTTGCAAGAGTTGATCGGCAAGGTAAATTTTGTCAGAAGGTTTATCTCTAATTTGTCTGGCCGATTAGAACTGTTTACACCTTTGTTAAGGTTAAAGGCTGATAAAGAATTCACCTGGGGGGCAGAGCAACAGAAAGCTTTGGATAATATTAAGGAATATCTTAGTTCCCCACCAGTGTTGATTCCTCTACAGAAGGGGATTCCTTTCAAATTGTATCTATCGGCTGGAGAAAAATCAATCGGCTCGGTGCTGATCCAGGAGCTTGATGGGAAAGAGAGGGTTGTATTTTATTTAAGCCGAAGGCTTTTAGATGCAGAAACAAGGTATTCTCCTGTGGAAAATTTGTGCTTGTGTTTGTATTTCTCTTGCACTAAGTTAAGGCATTATCTATTATCCAATGAATGCACTGTGATATGCAAAGCCGATGTGATCAAATACATGTTATCGGCTCCAATCTTGAAAGGCAGGGTTGGCAAGTGGATATTTGCTTTAACAGAGTTTGATCTTCGGTATGAGTCACCGAAAGCGGTTAAGGGACAAGCTATAGCCGATTTTATTGTGGATCATCGTGATGACTCAATCGGCTCAGTTGAAATTGTGCCTTGGACATTGTTCTTTGATGGGTCAGTTTGTACTCATGGTTGTGGTATCGGCTTGGTTATAATTTCCTCTCGGGGGGCAAGTTTTGAGTTTGCCTATACTATTAAGCCTTATGCAACTAACAATCAAGACAAGTATGAAGCGGTTCTCAAGGGGTTGCAATTGCTTAAAGAGGTTGAAGCCGATGCTATTGAGATTATGGGTGATTCCTTGTTGGTAATCAGTCAATTAGCAGGAGAATATGAGTGCAAAAATGACACATTGATGGTTTACAATGAGAAGTGCCGAGAATTGATGAATGAATTTCGGCTGGTGACTTTGAAGCTTGTGTCTCGAGAGCAAAATGTAGAAGCTAATGATTTGGCCCAAGGAGTATCAGGGTACAAGCTGATCTTACCTGATTTAGCCTTATATTTCATGTGCTTAATTGGTATGCTTGATCTGCCTTTTATATTGAGATCTTGTTGCTTTTAGGTATATTAAGCTTCTTGTTTGATATATTTAGCTTGCTTTAATATCTTAATATAGAGTAGTATCAGAGTATTAGCCTGTACTTGCTAGATCTATCTGATCGGCTATGCTATAAACATTTATAATCTCCTTGTTAGTATATATTTCGATCTAAGTGATTTATACTGTTTCGGCATGGCGACCGATATGTCCCAATCACTTGATTTAAGTATATATCGACATAAGTATTGTATACTGTTAATATCTATAGCCGACCGAGTAGATTTAGTTCTTTATTATTTATTAACATATGCCGATCGATGCAAAGATGACATCGGCTCAAAGATAAATGATATGTCATCGGCAACTAGCCAATCGGCTATCGTTTATGGATTTAACCTCGGTTTCTTTGTCTTCATTTCTTGTTGATTACAGGATCAAATCAACTGGCACGCTCATAGTTCCAAAGGCAAGATTTCTTGGACATGCACTGGAGTTAAGCAGATCTCCCAGGCCTCGTGGTTTTCACATCAACAGGGTGTCCGTGGATGAGGGCGAAGAGGTGATTGGGCTTCCACGCCTCGTTCTTCCTTCCGACACCCAGCGTGAGTTTTTCTTTTGATTTTCGACATGCTTTTCGACGTCATCTTCATTTTCTTTTATGAAGATATGTTTCGACTCACTCCGCTTTTCCTTGTTCCCTTCTTACGCAGTTCGCACATTGGAAGATATGGAAGCGGAAGCGGCAAAGATGGTCGGAGCTCTGACCACCACCGAATTCGGCTGCTTGCTTCAGCGCCAAGCCGATGGGAGGGCGAACCGCGTCTATGTCGGCGACCTGGCTGTTCGGTCGATTATTTCGAACGCCACCGATGACGACGCTGGGACATCGAAAAAAAGCAAGCGGGCCGTTGCGAAGGGTGTGCGAGCACAAGCTCATCGCGCCAGCAAGGACACGGTCGACAGCGACGCGGATAACGAGGACGAAGAGGCCGGGTCAGACGAGGATGGCGGATCGCGCGGCTACACCCCCAGTCCCGTCCAGGCGAAGGTTGGAGCGGGTGCTCATGTTTCGCCCGTGCGTCCGCGAGACGTCGCTGGTGCGAATGGGCTCCTGGCGATCTCCAGTTCTGCGGCGAAGCCAGGGGCGCCAGCTAGGAAGAAGAAGGGGGTGGTGCAAATCGCCGCCGGCTTTTCTAACAGCGAGGCGTCTTCCGACGGGACGCCTACTTCGCCCGTGCTGCGGCGCGCTGGTCCTCGGAGGCGCCGGTCACCACCGCCCGCTAGCGACGCCGAAGCGCCAACAGGTGGCAATGTTTCGGCCCCTGCTGCCGGCTCCGGTTGGGGTGATCGAATCGGCGGCGGCGAATGCCCCAGGTACCGGGAGTGTTGCTGCAGCTCCTTCGACGAGCCATCGGCGGGACGGAAAGGGGCCGGCTGTCGAAATGACTGTGTCTGACATGACACTTTCCGCCCCGCATTTTGTTTCCGCCGATTTCACCTCTCGGACCAAAATTACCCCCTTCGTGGATGGGGTGTGCCAAATTGTGGCCCCATCCGACGGTTTGAGTCTTTTCACCGAGCTCAACGAGTTCGGCAAAAACTACGCAGTTACAGAGAGCCTTTTTGAGCGGGTATGGACTATTATTATTGTGTTCCCTTTCGCTTGCGCAATGCTTTTATCCTTTTTTGCCTTTGTTATAATAAATGGCTTCGGCTTCTCTTACTCAGGGTCTTGCGGCGCATCTAAGCGCGAAACGGTCCGCCTCGGAGCGACTAGACGGGTACCGACTCCGTCTTCGGAAAGCTGAGGAGGACCTTCACCACAAAGAGGACGAACGCCGGGTCGTGGCGGACGCCCTGAAGAAGGCGAACGCGGAGAACAAATCCCTCACGGGGGAAAACAAGTCTCTTCGCGTCGACCTGGAAAGGGCGAACGGGAGGGCCGCCGAACAGGAGCGTCAACTTGCCGCGGCCGAGGAGAAGATTAGGTCCCTCGAGACCCGGCTTATTGCGGCCGAAGCTGCTACTGAGGCTTTGGCGCCGGCGACGGAGTCTGCCAAGCAAGCCTGCTACACCCTTCGGCTGGCTCTCAATGACATCGGCGCGCGTGCGGAAGGCGCTCCGGGTGAAGATGGGACGGTGTTCAACTTCTCCGAGTGGACGCAGGATGCGGCCGGCTCGGTTGTCGAAGTGGCTAGCGCCTATGGAGATTGCTGCGCGCGCGTTTCTGCGGGTTTTGTGCTCAGCTTGCTTCACGAGCATGGTTGCGGCCATGTTGAAAATTTTTCCGAGCTCGTGAAAGGGGACTGGCCTGAAAACTCCCAGCCTTCCGGAGCGGCTTTGATGGCCTTCCGAAAGGGCTTTTGGGAGGATGGCGGTAAAGTCTGCGCGAAGACACGTCTGCGCGAGAAACTCGAGAAGATGGTGAAAGCCGAAGACGCCGCTGCCGCCAACGCTGGGGAAGACCCTGGGCCGTCGGAGCCTGCTGTTGAGCGTGAGGGCGAAGGAGACGAAGGCCAAGACCACCCTGAGGTGTGAGACCGTTCGCTCTCGTGTTCCTTTTGCCTTTTAGGCTTTTTGTAGTTTTTGTTTATGTATATAGTTTTGCATGTTTGGCTAATGGCCGCTATCGCCTTGTAGCCGTTATGGCTGTCCTTTATTAATGAAAAGTTTGTATTTCGCCAATCGTGCGTTTTTATTGGAATGTGGGATTGATTTCGTTAGCATTTCTCCCTTTTGCACTGTTCCTTTGTGCCTTGCTGGCAGGGTTGTAGCCGGAAAATGTGAGTTCGGCCTCCCTTCATGGATTGGCGAAATAAGAACGAGAAGTTCATGGCGGAGAAGGGCATACCCAAGACTAAATGTCCTTTTTGGCCCGTTTATCGCGAAATGTTAAAAAACGGCAACAGCTACAAGGTTATAAAGGTTGCAGGATGGATGCGAGCACATCCGAGCCGAACCCTAGAGGATTATGACCGCTATCATGTGGTGCGTCGCGAAGATAGCACAATTTTTTGGCGAAACTTTAAGAGGTCGATTCGCTAAGAGGCGATCGCTCGTCGCCGTTATAGTTTGGTTTGTGCTTGGCCCCCATCCCCTTTAAGGGTTGTGTATAATGTTAGTAGTGACGACGAAACTGGTTCGCCGGGTTGTAATATAGATGAGGGCGAAAGTGTAAACGATGATGTAATCTTTTTGTGAGGTTCTCACGTGAATACAACATGTTTTTTATTTTGTTTAGTTTATGCTTTGTAAATTTTGGAACACATCTTCATGCTATCATTCGCATAGTCACTGTCGTGCTTTCGTTAGGTCAAAACATGTCGGCCCCTCTGCGTACTATAGCGAAAAGATATGTTTATTTCTCAGCTCTCTTCTTTCGTTTTCGGCTCGTGGCAGGCGTGCTGTCGAGCATCGTGGCCTGTGTGTAAGCTGAATGCAACGGTGTTTTGACTTTTATTTTCAAAATCGAGCTGTCGCGGTTTCAACGTTCGGTGAGCTATGCTTCGACCGATTCGTTTCGCCCCCCTGGCGTTTTCGCTGATCAAGCGTTTGCCTTGGGGTTTTTCCACGAGAACATTATTCACAAAAGGGGAGGATGAAAAAGATAGAAAGATTTTATATTGGTTCGGGCCTCCAAGGTGGATAATAACCCTACGTCCAGTTTTTCTTTTTTGCTTTTTTCATTTTCCTCTTTTTTTGTGCTGAACGGCTTACATAGTATGTACAACTGTACAATTGGCGAATCGGGTGCCACCCGTTTTACACATAAAATTGTCTAAGGGAAGCAGCGTTTCAGGAGTGGTCGAACTCTTCTTCCTCCAAAGTTGCCAGCCGAAAAGAACCTGTTAGAGATTTGTGCTTGATTAGGTATGGTCCTTCCCACTTAGAGTCCAGTTTCCCCACTGCCACGGGGTTCGCCTTTTTTCTTAGCACGAGATGGCCGGGCCAAAGTTCCGTCGGTCGAACCTTTTTGTTGTAGGTTGCCGAAGTACCTTCCGCGTACTTGCTCATGTGTTGTAGAGCTTCGACTCGTACCCCTTGCAAGAGTTCGAGCAACACTTCGCGCCCATTTTCGCCCCCGGAGAACATCACCCTTGGTGAGTTAGACCCTAGTTCTGCCGGCGTCATCGCCACTTCTCCGTAGAGAAGCATGAAAGGGCTGAACTTTGTTGGCCTTGTAGGGGTCATCCGAAGGGCCTAGAGAACGGATAGCATTTCGTCTGGCTATTTACCCTTCGCCGCCCCCTCAAGTCTCTTCTTTAGAACCTCGAGGATTTTTCCATTTGCCCATTCGGCCGCCCCGTTCGACTGCGGGTGTGCGACCGAAGCGAATCTGATTTGCAGGTTTAGCCCCTCGCACATTTCTCGGAATTTCTCGGAATCGAATTGTTTACCATTGTCAGTGATGAACTCTTTTGGTACCCCGAATCGGCAAACAATGTTCTTCCAGACAAACTTTTGAACCGCAGCTGTGGTTATTGTGCCTAGTGGTTCGGCTTCAACCGAGCGAGAGAAGTACTCGATGGCTACTATGGCGAACTTGTAGCCGTTTCGCGCCACTGGGAATGGGCCGATGATGTCTAAGCCCCACCTTGCGAATGGCCAGATTGGCGCGATTGGCTGTAGTTCGTATTGTGGTGCCGTTTGGCTTCAGCCATGTCTCTGGCAGCTTTCGCACTTTTTGACATGTTCAACGCATACTTTAAGTATGGTTGGCCAATATATGCCTTGGCGAAATACTTTTGACGCGACGGTCCTTGCTGCCAGGTGTGCTCCGCACATCCCTTGGTATATTTCCTTTACCATCTCCTCACCTTTGGAGAAAGATACACAGCGAAGCATGGGCTGTAGTATTCCAGTTCGGTACAATTGCCCAGAGATTATCTTGTACTTCGCGGTTCTGATCTGCAGCTGTTTTGCCTTTGGTTCGTCATCTGGCAGCCATCCCTCTTTGAGGTGCTTGACGAAGGGCGTTCGCCAGTCATCTGGGTCTTCGCCCAGTTCAGCCTGGTCGATTGCCATAATGTGTTGGCTTTCTGTTGGCACACTTGGTGAATACAGGACTTCAAAGAAGACCCCTAGCGAATGCGGCCCCCCACAGGCGGCTAATTTTGCCAATGCGTCAGCCTCTTCGTTTTGACCTCGGGGCAAGTGTTCGACCGTTATGCTGGCGAAAGTTTTTTCCATAGATCGAACGGCTTCGAGGTATTTTCTCATTCCTTCCTCCTTTGCTTCAAAGGATTTATCGACTTGGCTAGCGACAAGTTTTGAGTCTGTTCGGATTAGAAGCCTCCGAACGCCTAACGACTTTGCTTTTCTCAGCCCCGTCAACACTGCTTCATATTCAGCCGTGTTGTTGGTTGTGTCGAACTGCAGTCTAGCTGCGTAGCAAATTAATACGTCCCCTGGCGAAGTCAGGATTGCGGCGATCCCCGCCCCCTTGTGAGACCACGAGCCGTCTAAGTGCATGACCCATGGCTGTTCGACGGGCATCCGTGCTCTGGGACGGATGCGGGTGTCCATTCAGCCATGAAGTCGGCGAGGAGTTGGGACTTGATTGCAGTGCGAGCGACAAAGTGTAGGTCGAAGGGTGATAGCTCAGCAGCCCACTTGCTTCGACGCCCCGTGATTTCTTTTCCTCAAAGCACTTCGCCCAAAGGATACTGCGAAGGTACCACGATTTTGTCGGCTTGGTAATAGTGCTTGAGCTTTCTTGAAGCCATCATTTGGGCGTAAGCGAGTTTTTCCATTTCGATGTATCTGACCTTCGCCCCTGGAGCGCTTCGGAGACAAAATAAACTGGCTTTTGGCCAACTTCAGTTTCTTGTACCAAAGCTGCGCTGACAGCAACGGGCGAAGCCGCTAGATAGAGCCAGAGTTCGCTTCCTGCCACTAAGCTAACTAGAGTTGGAGGGCTTTGGAGATACTGCTTAAACTCGTCGAAAGCTTTTTGGCATTCGGGTGTCCAACAGAACTTTCCTACCCCGCGAAGGGTCTTGAAAAAAGGCAAGCCTCTTTCGGCTGCTTTTGACAGGAATTGACTAAGTGCCGCAATTCGCCCCGTGAGCTTTCGTACTTGTCGTACGCTCGATGGTGGCTTCATTTGCTGAATGGCATCGATTTTTTTGGGGTTCGCTTCGATCCCCCGTTCGGATACAAGAAATCCCAACAACTTACCAACACGAACGCCGAATACACACTTATCTAGGTTCAGTTTCATGCCGATTGCGTGGAGATTGTCGAAAGTCTCTTGCAAATCTGATG
The DNA here is from genome assembly GCF_034140825.1 of Oryza sativa Japonica Group. Taxonomy (NCBI): domain Eukaryota; kingdom Viridiplantae; phylum Streptophyta; class Magnoliopsida; order Poales; family Poaceae; genus Oryza; species Oryza sativa. The sequence continues at coordinate 17,838,144 of NC_089043.1, read as the reverse complement.
AGTGGTCGAAGGCCTTGCGGCTTTTTACGACGATGTCATCAACATAAGCTTCAACATTTCGCCCCAATTGGGACCCCAGGACTTTGTACACTAGCCTGACAAACGTAGCCCCTGCATTTCTAAGACCGAAAGACATTCTGAAGTGGCAGAAGGTGCCGAAGGGCGTGATGAAGGCTGTCTTCGGGATGTCAGCCGGATTCATGTGAATTTGGTGATATCCTGAGTATGCATCCAAGAAGCTCATGAGTTCGCACCCGGCGGTCGAATCGACTAGCTGATCGATCCGGGGCAACGGGAAGTCATCCTTCGGACACATCTTGTTGAGGTCCGTGAAGTCGACACACATTCGCCACTTGCCATTTGACTTCCTCACCAGTACTGGGTTTGCTAACCACTCTGGGTGGTCGATCTCTCGTATCACTCCCGCTTTTAGCAGCTTGTTCACTTCTGCTTTCACCGCCTCCCGGCGATCGGCCGACATTTTCCTCAACTTTTGCTTCTTCGGCCTTGCTTCAGGCTTGACTGCGAGATGGTGCATTATGAGGTCTGGCGAGACACCCCCTACTTCGTCTGGCCCCCAAGCGAAGATGTCGATGTTCTTCTTAAGCACAACCATGGTGTTGTCAATTTCTTGTTCGCTCAGGTCTCCACCAAGCGATATGACCTTGGTGGGGTCGGAATCATCTATTTGTCGCTAGATGACCTTGCCGTGGGGGTGGGCTTCGGAACTGGTTTTGTTTTCTCTTGTCCTTCAACCTCTACGGTGTGGACTTCCCTACCGAAAGGGGCCACTGTAGCGGTCGAAGGCTGGGAACCCTTGACAACTATTACGCCGGTCGAGCGTGGCATCTTGAGCTTGAGGTAGTTGTGATGAGAGACTGCTTCGAACTTGGTCATAGTGCCCCTGCCGAAGATGGCGTTGTAGTTGTATGGGATGTCAACAATGTCGAAGAGTATCTCCTCTTCTCTTCTATTCTCTTGCAAGCCAAAGGCGACTTTGACGAGGGTTTGTCCCAGAACTTGCACTGTTTCACCTCCAAATCCTCTGAGCGAAGTTGGTGCTTGGGATAGCGCCAATGTCGGCAGACCCATCTTGGCGTATGTCCCGGCGAACATGACATCAGCCGAACTTCCTCCGTCGATCAGGATGCGCCGGACTTCAAAACCAGCCATTTCTGCAGAAACAACCAGCGGGTCCTGATGCGGGAAAAGAACTCCTTCGGCATCTTCTGGCCCGAAGGATATTGGCTGTGACAAGTATCTTGGTGCCCCATCTTCGGCCGAAACGATGTTGTGCACTGTTCGAAGTTGCATCTTCTTTTGCCATTTAGACACTTGTGAGGGGGGATCAGATCTTGTAATGACTTGAATCACTCTTCGCCGCACGTCTTGGCGTTGTTCTACTTGAGGTGCTTGGTTAGGGATCGCTTCGCGCGGCGCCTCTTCGACCCTTCCTTGTTGCTGCCTTGGCGCTTGAGCGTTACATTGCTGTCGGATGTTTCGACATTACTCGGTTGTGTGCGAAGAGTGTCCATGAAAGGCGTAGTACAAGACCTTCTTGACTTTCTTGTGGAAGGGCTGCTGCTGTCCACCCGCCTGCTGGGAGTCGAACTCCTTTCGGAGGGCCTGCACTTCCTCGACCGCCATTACCGCCTTGCCAGCTCGTTCGGTCCTAAATTTCCTCCAGGTTATCGGGGCTTGGTTCGACCTTGGGTGTTGTCCTTGATTCGCCGGGAGGGTTGGTTGAACCAGGACAGGCGCCGAACTTGCAACTTGAGGCGGAACCTGAGCTTGGGCGTTGGCTTGCGAAGTGGCTGCTGCAGCTGCGGCGGCCTTGTCATATTCGGCTTGTATCTCTTGCCTTCGCTTGGTGTCTTCTTCGCCTCGAGCGTATCCGTCGATTATGCGAAAGAGGTGTTTGAGAGTTTTGGGTTCCTTGCGTGCGAGCTTTCTTGTGAGTTCACCCTCGAGCAAGCCGGCCGAAGTTGCGTTGACGACAGATGCTTCGGTTATATCCTGCACTTGGCACCGTGCTTGCGAGAATCGGCGCATGTATTCCCTTGTCGATTCCCCCGGCCTTTGGCAAATGCCCAAAAGGTCTTGGTGAGTTTTCGGCTCCTCATAAGTACCTCGAAAGTTAAGGACGAAAACGCTGCGCAATTGCTCCAATGAGTAAAGCTATTAACAGGCAGATTGAAGTACCAAGATCGGGCTATGCCATCGAGTGCGAGGCGAATTACCTTTGCCTTAGTGTTCTCATCGCCGTGAGCCGCCTCAATTGCGGACTCGTAGATGGACAGGAACTCTTTCAGATCCGTTTCACCCGAATACCTTGGGACTGGAGGGAACTTGAACTGGGGTGGGATGGGGTGACTTTTGATTCCCCAGCTGAGGGGCAAACCCTTTTCGCCACCTGGCTTGGTTGTAGCCCCTTGTTGGGAAGGCCAGTTCAGTTGTGGGTACGGAGGCGTGAATAGCGAAGCTACAGCTTGCACTTGAGGTTGAGCCGTAGATTGATGTCCCATGCCGAACATCACTGCCTGATTCTGCTGGTCTGTCGAAGTAGCTTGCCTCGCCGTAGCAGGGTCAAACATAGCTTGATTCCAGGCTTGGCTTTGCGGTGGGGCTGTTCCGTACCCATGGGGTACGGCCAATGCGAAAGTCATGGGTGCCTGGGCCGCTGTGCTTGGGTCGAACTATGGCGGTGGGCCTTGAGCTTGACTTAGCAAAGCGAACTGGCTGGACAGCTGTCCCGTCGAAGCACCTTGACTTGGGCCTCCCTCGGCCGTGGCCGGAGATGAATTTCTTGGTATATTGTTGTGGGGTTGATTGAGTTGTTGCAAGAAGGCTTGAAACTGCGCTTGCAAGGTCGAAGCTGCTTCCATCATAGCTTGCGGCGTCACGCCGAAAAGCGTGGTAGCAGGCTTCGGGTATTGGGCTTGAGGTGCCGCCGGGCGAACCGGTGCCGGGATCATTTGAGGCGTTGGACGCGCGGCAATGGCCGGGGCGGGCTTGGCGAAGTACACCGACGCCTGCATAGCGTATGGAGAAAGAACTTGGGGCTGAGCGTAGAACTGTTGGGTGTGAGCCTTGGCTTGTCTTGCTGCTTCGTACGCTTGTTGCTGCTCTTGCATCTGGCGAAGCGTGTCTTGGAGTTTTGTCATATTCTGACGCATGGCCTCCATGTCAGCTTCGGCTTGTGCTTCAAGGTTGGTGTTGGCTTGCGAGGTGGTGATCGCTGTTGATGTCGAAGCTGGTTGTGCGAAAACGGCGGTCGAAGGGCCCCCCGCTACTTGGGATGAAAAGATTACGTCGGCCTTCGCCGCTGCTTCCGCTTTCACCGCTTCCGCCTCAATCGAAGATGTGGGCGCCGAAGACGGGAGAGTTGGTGCCACCGGAGTTGGTACCGTTCCGGCTTCGCCCGTGGAGGCCGAAGGCTCTGCTCCCTCTTCGGCTAACATCTCGTCTTCGACGTCACCTTCCTTTCGCCTGACAACTCTCTCCTTGACGGTTTTCTTCGGTGGCATCAGTGGTTTCGCTCGGAGGTCCCCACGGTCGGCGCCAGCTGTTGTCGAATGGACAACTGCGTCACGCCGAAAGGCGTGATTCTCTCAACAGTGGTTGGAAATAAAGACAATTGTATTGCTTTGTAAAATTTTTTGGATCCCCCCATTACAAGGCCTAAGGGGGCTATTTATAGCCCTATTACAGGTTCCTTCCTTTAGGGTTTAGGTTTTACAAGGCAATTTACATGGCTACCCTTATGATAGGAACATTATTGGGGGTACACAGTGTCCTTTACATGTATGGGCCCTTATTGGGCTTAGATGGCTTGGCCCATTCATCCGGCAAATCCTCCTCGAGAGTGTAACGGCCCGCTAGGCCTCCTCGCGGTGGGGTTCGGCGCTCGGCGAAGCCCGTGTCTCCGTGCTAAGGCTTTCGCCTCACCATCTTCGCCCGCGGAGCCCTTCGACAAGGTCTTTGCCTGGCGAAGCCCGCGTTAACCCGAGCCACAGCCTTCGCCCGTACGGTTTCCTCTTCGGCCTTGGCCCTTTGCTTTCGGACTGAGCCTTATCGCCCGAGCGGGTGGTTTCGGCAGGTCTGGCCGAAGGCACTTTGTGGTATACCTCCAACAATATACATAAAAGAATATTAACACGAGAGTATTTATATTGGCATATAAAACATAAAATATATTTTTTTGAAGTTAATACGTGCAAAATGAAAAATCTTGAAATATACACACTGTTATATTAAGCAAGGAGGCTGCATAAAAAATTTCATATTTATTCAAAACTTCTAGTAAGTTCGTCAACTGTAACCTCTTGTAAGTCTTGAAGAGCATTTTAGGTATTTTTTAAAAGTATCCACCCCTAATGGTATATTGTAGAAAAAATTGACAAAGTCAGTGGCATATTATAAGGAAAGACAAAGTTGATGACAAATCATCGAACTAGACTAAACTCAGTGACATAGAATGGATTCTATGTTTTATCGCTCATCTCTTGATCTAACTGTAGTTTTCTTGTGTGTAGGTCTAGATTATTTGCATAAGGGTTGCAACCTGCCAATAATTCATGGGGATGTAAAGACAAATAACATTCTCTTGGGTCGGAATTTAAAAGCAAAAATAGCAGATTTTGGGCTTTGAAAAACCTACCATAGCGACTCCCAGACTCACATATCAGCCACTGCAGCAGGATCTATGGGCTACATTGACCCTGAGTATGAGCTTCTTTGTACGCAATTAATGCTAATTTTGTGCTGTGTTTCATATATATTAATGATTCTATTCAATTTTATCCTTAATCACTTGGTGCAATCATTGTGTTTAACAATGTGGGCCATTTTTAGGTACTACATCACCGGTAGGCTCACTGAGAGTAGTGACGTCTTTAGCTTCGGTGTTGTTTTACTAGAGGTAACTAGTGGTAAACCTCCCATAATACCTGAAAATGGCCACATTATTGAACGTGTGAGGCAGAAGATGGTCACCGGTAACATCAACTCAGTTGCCGATGCACGTCTTGGAGGTTCTTATAACATCAACTCCATGTGGAAGGTTCTAGATGCTGCCATGATGTTCACAGCAGATAGCTGCTCAAAGGCCAATGATGTCGGTCGTGGTCATGCAATTGAAGGAAAGTCTGGAATTGGAGGAAGCTCATGGGGACATGGGCGACATGGAAAATGTAGCAAGAGATAACAAGTCTTTGATGTCCATGTTCGGTCCATCGCCAAGATGAAGAATTAACCATTGATAACTAGCTTTGGGACATATAGTGGGTTCTCTGCTTCAAGTCTAAAATAAAAAAAACTGGTTTGCATAGATGATTTGTTTTGTGTTAAGACACAATAATTTATACAGTTTGTATTCGTGACAGAGCTGACAGTAAGCTGTTTGTTTCAATGTGCAACAGTAAGCTATTCGTGAGAGTAGATCAGCCAAATGCTGAGAAGGTGGTTGTTTACAACCAAAGATTATGTACTAGAATCCTCTGCCATTTTATAATTTGATCGAAATGTTCCACAGCCTCATGGATAATTCAGCACAACTGCAAAGGGCAGCACCTCATGACAGAGCTGAGGAGCATGTCAGGACTCGACCATCAAGCAAGAACGAATGATCTCGTTATTCCCGTTTCCTTTTTTTTTTTTTTGGGGGGGGGAGGGGTGGTTTCTCTAATGTGTAAAACCTATGTAGATGTCGTTATTCATACTGCTCCAACGATGCAGTTATGAAACTTACAAATCTAAAAGACATGTTTCGTTGATTTTGGTTAGGCGTAGTTGCATAACACATTGCAAAGTCAAGGTAAGAAGATCTTTACTTAGGTGGATTTCTTCCTAATTCTAATCATGTGAGATAGGATATCTCATAAATTGATTTTTCTGGACGATACCCTTTTTAGGTTGTAGACGGACCATAACTGCTTCTGCCTGCAAAAATCCCTCACACGGGGTGAGTTCAAAGCGCTGCATGCAAAATAACATTTGCATGCGGCCTCTTAAGAGATCCACATATACAAATAGACTAACCTTTTCAGGTGAGCCTCCTTAGTGGCTACATGCGAAAATCAGATTTTCACAAGCGCCTCCTTAAGAGGTCCACTTGGAAAAATCACTGCAAACTAAATATAAAAACGAAATCCACTCCACTCCTCCACCTCTCCTCTCTTATCTTCTCCCCAATCTCCCTCTCGTGAGCGCGGCTGGAGCAGCGGGAGGGTCGGCGATTGGTGGCGGGCAGGAGCGACCAACGTCGGGCTGGAGTGGTAGTGAGCTCGGCAATGTGGGATCCAGCGTGGAGGACGGTGGGAGCGGCGGTGGCGGCACACTCGTATTGGGCATCGGTGCCCTCGGCTACGGAATCTGACGCGGAGGACGGCGGGCTCGGGCGGCGGTAGCAACGCTCTCGGCTAGGGATTCAGCGCGGACGACGGTGGGAGCGGCGGCGGTGCCCTCGGATTGCATGGTGGTGCCCTCGGTTGCAGGATGTGGAGCTCGGCCGCGGGATTTGATACAAAGGACGGCGGGAGCAACGGTGATGGTATCGGGTGACGACGGCGGTGTCCTCGGCTGTGGGGTCTGGCCGGAGTGACAAGCTCGATGGCGAAGGATCTAGCCACGCCGTCCTCGAGAGGGGCGGATCCACCACCCTCATCCACGAAAGGGGTGACCACGACATTGGGTAGCGACAGTGGATCTGACGGCGCCACCCTTGGGATGGGCGGATCAGCCACCCCTGGCCCCGAGAGGGTGTCGACTGCAGTGGGTGGAGTTTGAGGGTAGCGGATCCATCCCCCCTCCCCCCAGCGCGGGTTGATGGGCCTTCTTTATGGCACTAAAAGAGATCTTATGATAGATGACGCTTCATTTACGTTATAAACATTGAATTTTTTGTCATGTTTCATAATATGTGACGCTCGCGTGACGAAAATTCATTCGTCACCTATCATGCGTCTCTAATGGCGTTCTATGACGAAACCTTATTTTTTCATTAATCTAGTGACGATCCTTCTGTCATCGTAACTTTGTGATGCTCATATTCGTCATTATCTAGCTAAAAAACGTCATAAAATATCTGATGGCCCATTAAAATCAATGTATTGAGCACTCTGTTTATGGGCTTTAGCCCAATGGCTAGCCCGACTAGATTTTAGCCTGGCCCATCTATGATGTAGCATATTTTCAGCCCAATTCTATTATATCCATTTGCTTTAATATCAAATAATAAATGGGCCAAGTCCATTGCAAAAGCCCATATAGGCCCAAACATTATACCACACTATTTTCAGCCCGTCATATTATATTCATTATATTAGTATCAAATAACAAGTGGGCTAAGCCCATATAGGCCCAACAATCAAACATAATAACAACCCATATAGGCCCAACAATCAAACATAATAACAACCCATATAGCACAAAGGTTTCAGCCCAATTAGCATCCAACACAACCCGACAAACATCCAATACAACACAAAATTTACAACACAGCAAATCAGCAAATCAACTGGTTGGCCACTCGTGGGAAGTGTTTGAACTGTGGCAGGGATAGGAAGTGCTTGAACTGCGGCAGGGACAGGGACAAGAAGTGCTTGAACTGCGGCAGGGCCGGCCTCAGCTTGCTCAGGAACCCCTATATCAAATACACAAAGTGCAACAGATTAGGCACCGATTGACTCATTACATGATAAAATTGTGCACAGCTCAGAACGCGCTATAATGTACGGCTCCATTATCCATTTGCAAACAAGCCTAAATAGAAGAATAGGCATTGAAAAATACCTCAAGTAATGAAGTTTCAGCAATAAATCACATATATGAATCAGGGAGGATAGATATACATAGAATCTGGAAAAAGGAGAGCAAGGATTGATTAGGGACTGCGGAGGATTGAATCAGGAGGAATGTCACTTGCTTCTACTTACCATGCTGCTGCTGCTGCTTGCCTTCCGCCTGCTGCATCGCGCCTGCTGCCTGCTGCCTCGCCACTTGCCACGCGCATGTCCCTGCCGCGTAGCCGTGCTGCCGGACACCAGCGCTGGATATGAGAAACACATAAGATTGTTGACAAACAACATACTATATTCAACCATGAAACTACTTTTGAGGTGCTCATAATCCCAGGCGCCCAGCAAACAAACCTAATATTGCATCTTCGATATATTTACAGGATTTGAGCCTTATGAGCTTCTTATTAGATAGAGCTATGGGCTTTGAGCCCAAAAGAGCTTCTGAGAGCTCATGAGCTAGCTAGATCTTGGCTTGTTAAGAAGACACCGACTCGTTTAATTAATTTTACGAGTCGAGTTGAGCCCATAATAAGAAGATGAGAACAAGCTTAGCTTTTACAGTAAGTTTGTAACTGTTAATTGGCATGTTCTTGTCAAAAAAGTTTTTTAAGTGGCCATGTTTAGTAACAGGACTAATCCAGAATGCATATACCTGTAAATATTATTCAGTAAGTAAGTTTTTTCAAGGCAATCATCAGTATGTAAGCTTATTTTTTCTTGGGATGTATGATAAAAGTGGTTATGAAGAACTTTGGAACATAAAGGGGGTAAAGAAAGTTGTGCAGACTCGTATGAAAAAAAAGACAGATTTTTCAAAGAACCTTTTCTCTGAAGCATACTTTGTTGGTCTTCATCTCCATGCTCAGTTACTTGAGCAACCTACTAACCTCGTCAGCATGCAGAGATCCAGAGTTTAGATGAGCCAAGAAATCTGCACAAGAAAAAGGTATCACAATCTTCTTTCATCTGCATGAGAAATAATGCCAAGAGAACTTCCCAGTTTGATCAGTTTGGGAGAACTAATGCAGTTGCCCTCCCTCTGAAGAAAGGTACTCCTATATCTGAACAAATAGGATTTTTAATAGATTTATCCTTGCGATATGCCCTTGATGTGTTTAAACATCTGAATAAATTTTGCTCCATGCATCTGAAATTCTAAATGTCTGATGCTGCAATGTCGTGCTAATTGATGTTGGTACTACTACATTACAGGTTACAAATTACAAGTCTTTGCACTTCTCATTTTTTAAAAAAGAAAAAAAGATAGGAAAAAGAACAGACCTAGACAGGCTGCTGCAAGAGAGGACATGGTGAAGCAGCAGCAGTAATCAGCCGCCGCCGGTGCCGGTGACGCCGAGGTCTGGCTTGCCGTCGTCCTCGCTGCTTGTATGAGGCCAGCTCCAAGAACCCCCGCTGCTTGCTCCTGTAAAGCAGCCTGCGCAGCACCCACCCGAACACAACACGCCCCAGCCATCAACAACCGCCGCCGACGACGAAGTATCAGGGGGAAAGAAACAAGTAGAGAAAAACGGGATGGGCGCACCTGTTGATGAGGCGACGGCGGCTCTCGTCGGAGGAGAGGTCGATGGTGGTGGTGGAGGCGCTGTTCTGCTGGGTGGTGGTGCTGGTGGTGGTGGTGAAACCGAAGAGGACGCGGTGGGGGGGGAGGGAGTCTTGACGAATCCGGTGGCAGTGCGGGAAGAGGAGGAGGAGAGGCGCTGGTCGGGGTCGCTCCACCACGGCACCTGGTCGAGCGTCACGGCCGGCTCCACCCGGCCCACGCCCGGCGCCGCCGCCACCGAGGAGGCCGAGGCCGACGCGGCCGTCAGCGAGCGCTGGATCAGAGCCGCGAGCGCGAGGGTTTGGGGAAAGGAGGAACGAGATCTGGACTCAGATTTGGAATCGTGGCTGAGGGAAGTAGCAATTTTGATGCGATTTTACCAGAATAACCCTGGTATTTGGAAACTTATTATACAAGTTACTTGGATAAAATGGTCATTTAACCTGAAAATTTTAAAATACTAAAAATTCGAATCGAATTTTATCATACTAAATGAACTTATGTGAAAAAATTGTCAAAAACAAAGTTGTATAACTTATTGAGATCTACCAATTTTATTTTGGTTATTTCTCCGTATGAGTTTGATTGACCAATATAAAATTCGGATTTTAAAATATAAGAAATTCAAATATTTTTTTTTCAGGTAGTTAATGATTTTAACTGAAAAAGTCATCAACAACAAAGTTGTATAACTTATTAAGATATACAACTTTTGTTTTGGTCATTTTGCTATATGACTTTGTTTCAATAAATTAAATTTGAATTTTAAATTATAACAACATCAAACAACATTTTCAAATAATAAATGATTTCAACTGAAAAAGTCATCAACAACAAAATTGTATAGCTCATCAATATCTGCAACTTTTGTTTTGGTCATTTTGCTATATGACTTTGTTTCAATATATTTGAATTTGAATTTCAAATTATGACAACTTCAAACAACATTTTCAAATATTAGATGATTTTAACTGAAAAAGTCATCAGTAACAAAGTTATATAACTTTTATTTTGGTCATTTCTTAATCCAGCAAACTGATAGTAATATTATTCACAAATTTTACACATCTCTTATGTGGTTTTATAAACTATAAGAGAGATGTAATTTTCGTGAACAATGTTACTATCACTTTATCGGATAAAGAAATGATCAAAATATAAGTTATAGATATTGATGAGTTATACAACTTTGTTGTTGACAACATTTTAAGTTGAAATCATCTAGTACTTGAAAATGTTGTTTGAAGTTGTCATAATTTGAAATTCAAATTCAAATTATTGAAACAAAGTCAAATAGCAAAATGATCAAAACAAAAGTTGTAGATATTGATAAGTTATACAACTTTGTTGTTGATGACATTTTCAGTTGAACTCATTTAGTATTTGAAAATATTGTTTGAAGTTGTTATAATTTGAAATTCAAATTTTATATAGGTCAATCAAACCCAAATGGAGAAATAACCAAAATAAAATTGGTAGATCTTAATAAGTTATACAACCTTGTTTTTGACAACTTTTTCACATAAGTTCATTTAGTATGATAAAATTCGATTTGAAATTTTAATAGTTTGAAATTAATTGAGAGGAGAGAGCCAAAATGAACTTCTGGTTGGAGGGAGGAGGGGAAGGGGCAGCTTGGCTGCTGGGCCGGCAAGTTGAGTGGCGCGGCCCATGGAGGAGTAGAGGAGGCCTTCACGGCTCGGGCCGAGGTGGGCCGAGGGAGAAAGGAGGGAGAGGGAAAAAGGCCGAGCGGGCTGGCGGGGATTTGAATAAGACTTTGGGACGGATTCGGCCCAAATGACAAAGGAGGGTTTGTTTTTAGTTTTTATTTTTAATAAACTCTATTAATTGTTTTTTTCTTAATAAATATTTCGGTGCTCTGAAAATTCAAGTAAACATCCAGGACATATTTTAGACCGATGAGAATTTATGAAAAATACTTTGTGCCACATTCAAATTTTTTCTTGCACGTATTTTAGTGTTTGCCATTTTCTTTTAGGATTTTACTTAATTATATTATTCATTTTAGAGAATAATTTTTAATTTGGGTGAATTTATCCGGATGTGACAATTATTTTAGGGCGTTACAAAGGGCAGTTCAAGCATTCATCATTTTAAAAAGAAAAAAACTTATGATAAACCAGCATTGTTAGGAACTTGTGACGTTTGTTGGTAGGTCTCTTATGACAAAATAATATTCGTCACAATGCACCATTAGACTAGTTTATGACGATCTGTATTTGATCTTAGTGACGACCACCCTATTTTTGTCACTAACCAGCACCACCCCCTATCAAACGTCATAAAACGAAATGGCATAGTGACGAAAAGCACCGTCGTCACGAGGAATTCGTCATAGAAGATCATATTTCTTGTAGTGTGGATGGGCAATAAAATTTACTTTCAATTCTGACAAAGCTACGTAGCAAGGTAGTACATGGTCAGGACTATACTAGCCAATTTTTGCGTGAGCTGCTTAGGTTTGTGAACTTCTTCCCCTTCATGCTTATTATTCTCTTTATATTTGAGGAATATCTAGACGGTACCTTGATGCTCTCAGGCATTCAAACATACTTTCCTTCTCTTCCTTGCTCAGGGTGTAGCTAGCTGGACTCAAGTAATGGCTTCCTTTCTTCTTCGGTTCCGAATGATGGCCCTCGCGTTGTTCCTTATGCTTGAGATCATTATGTGCTTCAAATGTATCTTTCGACTTCCTATATACACCTGAAGCCCAGCAGGTTGACGCAAAGGTTCTTAGTGAGGTGCATCACATCGATTGCGTGATGGGCGTCCAAGAGTTCCCAATAGGGTAACTCTCAAAAAATAGACTTCTTCCACATCGCCGTGTGACTATCTTCGCTCTCTATAGGTTGGCTGCCAAGTCCCTTTCCAAATACTACTTTCAGATCTTTCACCATAGCAAACACGACTTTTCCATTGCGATGTTTAGGCTTAGTACGATGGTCTGCCTTCTATTCGAAGTGCCTGCCTTTCTTCCGTATAGAGTGGCTTGCAAAAAGGAATCGACAATGGCCCATGTACATAACTTTCCTACAATGTTTTAGATATGTACTTTTAGTTTCATCCATGCAGTGGGTGTGTTAACAATGGAATTTTGCATTAGATTCAGAAAAGAAGGAACAAGATCAAAGTGGATTTGATGAAGGAGCAAGTTGTATTTGAGGTCTGACTCAACATCTACTGGGCATCGTATCGGCTGGAGACAGAATAAAAGTTTGGCTTAGCCGATATGGCAAGTGGTCGATAGGATATAAATTGGGCACGGTTTGGGGCTAGATTGGAATAACCGTCATTGCCAATTAGAGATAGGATATTTATGTCAATTTGTTAGAGATTTGGTAAGAGACCACCATATGGTCTTGTTTGTATCTTATCTTTAGGAAAGTTTGAGTCGTGTCTATCATGGACTAAGTTTGTACTTGGGGTATAAATATGAACCCCAAACCATTTTAATAAGGGAAACAATCCAATACAACTTCGGCGCATCATCATCCTTTTTTGTTCTACTTTTCGTCAAGTTCTCTTGACAAGAGGTAACTCGTCTCGATGGCTTGCGCTATCGGGGTTACTATGTCGTTTTAGATGTTTTAGTCCTTTTATCATAACCATCTGCTATCATATGTCTTAGTTAATCTAGTCTTAGTATCTTAATTGAACTCTATCGGCTGGTACTCGTTTTAGGGTTCTTGCTGGTATTGGCTAAATCGTTTTACTATATTAGATTAACTAAGGCATTGTCACACCCGAAGTTTTTCCCCCTTTCCCTTAGTTTCTAAATCATTGCTAAATCGTCTATAGAAAAAACTCTGTTAACCAGGAGGAAACCTTAAATAACAATGTGTTTAATAATCAAAATTGTCGGGGAGAATTTTTTTTCGAATTCTCTTTGCTTGAAATCACTAACAGGATGTTCAGTGAAATATTCAGAGTAGAGGAAGTACTAATGTTAATTTAAAATGTCAGGAGTTGAATTAATAATTCCTTCCCCTCTCTCCTTTGGTCGTGAACCGCCCCCGGTTCACTCTCCCTGTTCGTGGTACGCTGTATCCGCCAATCCCGTTGCTGCCGCGGTTTCGTTTTGTATAACGAGCCGAGTCCTATTCTTTCTCGGGTCCCGTTCCCTTTTCCTTTCCCGAAACGGCAAAGCATCTATTTATTTTTCCTTTCCCTTTTTGGTACCCTATTCTATTAGGTTTTTCCCCTTCTCCCTCTCCCCTAGCCGCCGCACACCACCTCCTACTCCCCATGTCATGCGCGCCACCTCCTCTCTCCCAATCCGACTCCCCTTCTCTCTCCTTTGCCGAGTAAATTAAGGCCCACCTAATCCATCTTAATTCCCCCTATATAATTATTCATACCCCTCTATTTTTCCTATTTTTCCCTCGGTTGTGAAACCCTAGCTGACCCTAGTCGCCGCTGCCGCCTTGTTGCCGCGCCGCTGCTAGCTGTCGCCGGTGAGCTCCCATTCGATTCCCTCGGCATGGTTGTTTCCGTAGTTTCCGCTTGATCCGTCTAACCTAATTAATCTTGCTTTGATCTAGCGTCGCCGTCTCTCCGTGTGTTGCCGCCGGACCGTCGTCACTGTCTCCTCCTCTCCGATCATCTTGGTTTGGTGAGGCTCCTAACCGTGATCTCCTGGTTTAGGTTTTAATTTTCTTAGCGTTGTTATTGTAACCCTAATCATGTCGCTCCCAAGCCTTGCCACCGCCTAGCGTCGCTGCTGCCGCAGCCGTGCGCCGCCAGCCATGCCGCCACTGCCGGGTGCCGTGCGTCGCCGTTGCCGTGTGCCGCCCTACCGCGCCAGCCGCCGCTGCTGCCGCCCGCTGCCGAGTGCTGCAGCCGAGCGCCGCCGCCGCTGTCCTGCGTCGCCGTCGCTGCCTTGTCGCGTCCCAAAACGACTCTAAAATACATCCTCGAAATTATGCCTAGAATAATTAAAATCCGTGTGAAAGCCTCCAACAATTAAAATGTGCAAAGTTAAAAGTCAAATAAGGCTTGGAGGATTTTTGTATATTTCCTAAAAGCCTAAAATGCGTAAATAAATTTTAGTGGAATTTTCAGAGCACAAATAATAATTATTAAGAAATAAACAAAGTTAAAATGATTTTATAAAAAGAAAAGCTCTAAAAAGTCCTTTTCCCCCCTTCCCCTCTTGGGCCGGCTCGGCCCAGTTCCCTCCCCCTCTCTCCTCCTCCCCGCGGCCCACCCGGCCTCCTCCCCGCGCGCGCGCCGCTGACGGGCGGGCCCGCCCGCCACCCTCGCTGACGGGTGGGGCCCACCCGTCATCCCCTTCCTCCCGCCGCTCCCGCCGCTCGCCCGTGCCCTAGCGCCGCCGCCGCCGCGAATCTCGCCGCCTCCCGCCGTCCCCGCGCGCAATAAAGAGGGGGGAAATATTCCCCACGATTCCCTCTCTCTTTCCCCCCGTTTTTCCCTCTCTCTCTCCCTCGGATTCGCTTGGATTCACTCCCGCAAACCTCGCCGGCGCCATCAATGGCGGCCGGATCCTCCGCGCCGGTTTCCATCTCCTCCGGCCGCCTTCCCTCACTCCCAACCCTATTTAAACCACCCCCGTGCCCTCCTCCACCGTTTCCGCCACTCGCCGCCTCTCCTCCCCATCGGAATCGAGCCCGCGCCGTCGCACCCTCTCTCCGCCGTCGCCGCCGAGCTCCGGTCAGCCGCCGTCGTCGCTCCGGACCGTCTCCCGCCCCGACGCCGCCTCCTTCGGCTTCGCCGCGTCCCCGCCGACCTCGGCCACCCCTCCGCTTCGCTCGCCGACCGCCGGAACGTCGTCGACCCCGTCGACCCGACCCGCGCCGTTGCCTTCCTCCGCTCCGGCCGCCGTTTTCGTCGTCGCCGTCAACTCGGGGTGAGCCGTGGACCGCCGTTCGTTTTCCCCTTTCCCTCCCCTCCCTCGGCCGCTGCTCCGCCGTGCCGGTGGTCGCCGGCGGCGACCATCGGGGCGAGGGCGCCGCCTCCCGCCGGTCGCGCCGCAATGGCCGCCCCTCCCCCGGGCGCACCGAGCGGCTGCCACGTGGGGCCCGGCCGTCAGCCGCCCGCGCCCTCGGGTGCGGCTGACGCCTGGGGCCCACGGCGCCGGTCGGCGTGATCCGCGTGCGCCCGGTCCACCGTGGACCGTGAGGCTGCCGCGTGGGCCCCACTCCCGTGGACCCGGTCCGCGCGCCCTCTCCCCTCGGCTGACGCAATAAATCCGATTTTAAATTAAAATTTAAATGAAGAAATTCGCAAATATTCATTTAAAGAGCATATAAACTTCAAATGGCTATAACTTGGCCATTTGAACTCGGAATTGGACCGTTCAAGTCTCTAATTTTTCCTTAAGAAGTCAAGAACCCATTTTTGTGATTTGTTTCTGCTTGTTATATGGAGTTTATTAGAGTAAAAGCCTTTTCTTTTCCGTTGGTCGTGTAGACGCTGCAGCTTCGGAGGATCCGCTCTTCGTGGAAGTTGAAGCCGGCGTTTGGGAAAGCGAGCAAGGCAAGACACATCATCCTTGAACATATTGAATCCCAATTTATGAAATTATTTTGATTTAAATTATTGCATTATCGCTTTATTTAAATTCCCGCGTTATCACTGTTTTATTTAGCCATGCCTATTTACCTTTGTTATGACCTTATTATTATTGTTATTGTTATTATTACCTTGTTCACCCTAGAATAAACAAAACCCCCAACTAGTGGACACTCTACTTGTGGTATCACTAGTATGATTTTAGGTAGATGCTTCGCTAATTAATTAGGTAACATTAGGTGGTTTTAAAACTCTAGACTGTGGTAATATTCATATCACTTGGACACTGGAATTGTTGGATTATTGTGGAATTGGATTCACCCCGCCCCCTCTATTCAAAACTCTCAAAATGGTTTTAGGCTGGGCTCGGGGTGCATGGTTTTGATAGTCGCACCTCGGCCATATAAGGACCGGTCTTCGGGCCTCTATTGCAAAGCACCACCGTACTTCCACATGTCTAATGGGTAAGGCTTAGTTTGTGGCTCAGTCTGGTTATAAACAAAAGTACACGGATGGAGATGGACGAAGTCGGGGGATTCGATGGACATCTCTAGGACAAATGAAGGCTACACGAGCTGCGGCCCGGTAGTCGAGATGTCATGGCACAGGGTTGGTGCCCTGCTGCTAGGGGCTCAGTCCTGCCTACCTGTCCCGGGGGTTCCGGCCGTAGGTGGGATTGGGTCGGTACTCTTGTCTATGGCTAGGATGGGTTGGGAACTATGTCACGTCTTCCGTCTATATACCGTGGTGGTATGTGGCACGTGGGTATACGTGAGGAAGATGTGTCTTGTGGGTAAAGATGTACACCTCTGATCAGAGTATAACCTATTCGAATAGCCGCGCCCTCGGTTATGGGCAAGCCGAGCAATGTACCCAAGTTAGTGTTTTAATTCTTAAAACCTGCTTAACAACTAAAATGTGGAATGGTTGGCCTGGGTTGGCTTGGGACGAGCTGGGACCCAGGGTCGGGTTGCCAGTTCGGTCTGAATCATCGTAGGCCTTGGGTTAAGACAGGTTCGTGTGGGTTCACGGCCTTGTTTAATAATATGGTACGGCTCTAGGATCGTGTTTACAACATAGTTTTGAGCAACTAAGTGTCTTTTAATGCTATTTACTGCAACTCCTAACCCCTATATTATAATTCCATTGTACTCCTTTGCAATTACGCTGCACTTGTGGGTGTGTCTTGTTGAGTACGGTGGTTGTACTCAGTCTTGCTCAATTTTTCCCAAACCCAGAAGAGGAGCCCCTGGAAGATGAAGGCTTTGGTGTCTAGCTCGTGCCTGCCGTCAAGTGCCTGTGGTCGTCGCCCTAGTCTTCCGCTGTTCTCCGTTGTCTTTGAGTGTGCTGGGCCGTCGCTGCCCATGTAATAATTAACTATTTACGCTTCCGCTTGTTAAACTCTGAATTGTATCAACTTTTGGTGTACCTTGCCTCCTGGGACAAGGAATAATACACGCACGTAAGGAACGCCCATTGGGTTATTTCCGGTCGTGACATGCCTAGCCACTGTTTGTCGCTCGGTAGTTGAGTTGCCTAGCTGCAGTCGTAAACCCGAGTCTCTACCGGCCTATTGTTTGCCGTACCGGGCCATTGCCGCAAACCAAGTTAAGTCTACTGGTCATGTCGCAGCCATTCGCTAGCCGCTAATCGTTCGTTCGCACGAAGTATAGTCCAAAGCCTCGTTCGTTCGGTCATCCCGAGTCGTTCTTTAGTAATAGAGTCATTCTAAGCCACCGGTTCCGTTCGTTGGTTTGGTTGACCGTTTGAGTGGTCCCATGTCACGGTGGGTTGACTCGTTGAGTTGATAACCCATGGGGCTTGATTACTGTTGTTATATTTCCATTGATCTATTTCGCCTTTGGGCATTAATATGTAATAATTAATAAGGTTTTTCGGTTAATAGTAATTACACAGCTCATATTCTAAAATTCATATCTAAATTATCCAAGCTCCGTTTTAACCCATTCAAGTTGTAGTGAATTCTTTAAAAAGTATAGAATCCATTAAAATTGGTTTCTTTTGCTGTTTCAATAGACTTATTGGATGTATATTATTGTATGCTTTGTTTGTCATTTAGATTCTGGCAGTTCCGATGCTCCAGTTTATTTCGAAGTGGTTGCCGAGGTTCCGTCAGCTCAAGAGCAAGGCAAGTCATACATACAACATTGATCATGTTGAACCTATTTTATAAAATCCCCTGATTTCTATTAAATCGCATTGTGTTTAGAATGTCATGTGTGATGGATACCTATCGTACGCAGCCTGTTGATACCTTATGCCATTGATAGCTTGGGATATAATTGATTAGATGATTGGTTTAGGGATGCTTAGACCAATTAGCTCACAATGGGATTCATTATAATTTAGTCCTTAATTATATGATGATGTACCACCATGGTTATGGTTTAATTAAACTAAAATATGCTTTAATGGTGGGTTGTGGGTGTATGGTTTTGGAAAGTCGTGCCCATGACAATTATGGACCGGTTCTCGGGAATCCCTGGAAGATATAATCGTACTTACCACAGGCCAGCGTGGGCTCCAGGCTAAATCTAGAGTACAACTTAACCTAGCTGACATACCATGGCAAGGGTAGAGGCGATGGTGCAGTTTGGACTTGGCTCTAGTCTCTGCTGTTTTCGGATTTACCTAGGCACGAGAGGGGACTGCCGGGCTTTTCTAAAAAGGAGGGGGTGAAACCTAAGGTGGTTATGTTCGGTTAGGGAGGGTTATATGAAGGGTTTTGTCACGATGTCCCCCGTTGCAGTATCACGGTGGTACTTCGGGGCATGGTAACATGTGTGGAATCGTGTCTTCTGGGTAAAGTTGTACACCTCTGATCAGAGTTAAAACTATTCGAATAGCCGTGCCCGCAGTTATTGGGCGGTCAACCAGCTCACCATGAGTAGTCTCATCTTTAAATAATATGACTTAATGAACTGGTGTAGTTCAGGTGGTTTGGTTGGGCCTGTTGCAACGTGGTTTAGTGTTGGGTAGTGATATTTAATATTGCTTAATTACAATTATTGTTTTACTGTATTCAAATTATGGTTTATAAATGCTGCTTTTATTGCAAATATCATATAACCATTCCTTTGTGAATATCTTGCATCATACCTTCCCGTTGGTGTGACTTGTTGAGTACGGTGGTTGGTACTCAGTCTTGCTTTATTTTTTCCAACCCCAGAGGCAGAGAGTGGCTGAGATGGTGAGTTCTATGAGGATTGAGCTTGTTCCGGACGTTGAGGATGCCTGTGGTTTACGGAAGATGCTACGCTTTTTGTCGTGAAGATTAAGTTTAGGTTATTTTTTTATTTCTGTTGTGTATCAACTTGTCGTTTGTGTACCCTGGCTGGTCCTAGACAGAGATTATAATAAACATTCTGCTTGAAATTCGGGTAGTGAATTTCTGAGCGTGACATGTAGCTATCATCTTGAAAAGTAATTAATTCCTTAATT
Source organism: Oryza sativa Japonica Group (assembly GCF_034140825.1). Lineage (NCBI taxonomy): Eukaryota > Viridiplantae > Streptophyta > Magnoliopsida > Poales > Poaceae > Oryza > Oryza sativa. Next base: position 17,818,770 of record NC_089043.1, on the reverse strand, counting down.
GTTTAGACTTTAGGTTTCTTTACCTACTTTGAGATGCATCATCCCTAGTCTTGTCTAGAACCCTAGAAACTAACCTGAAATTAATTATAATTAGAGATAGTATCAGAGTCTTACCTAATATACATGCTACTTTTACATGTTTTATGTGTATTTGCCACTTATATAGATAGATCACCATATATAAATACATCAAGTCTAGATCAATAATCAGCTAGGTTATCAAACCTGGTAATTGATCTATATTTGATATATTTCTATAAATTTATTTGTTTATATAAGTTTGTACTAGACTATTAGTTAGTCCATTATCTTTATTTACCTATCTTGCTCTAAATATTGTTCCATCGGCTATTCTCATGATATCGTCTTAAATCTATATTATCAAACTAAGCAGATGATATTTAGGGTTTTATATTCATTGATCTACTCAGTCTATAGCCGATTTGGTCTAACCACATCGGCTGAGACCATCAATGATACGTCATCGGCCTATCGACCAATCGGCTATCGGCTAACTCACATTGTTTCTTGTTTCCTTGCTGGTTGCAGGATGAAACCAGCTGGCACGCCCTTGGAGCACTCGAGGAAAGCCTTGGACCTGCACTGGAGTTAGGCAGATCTCACAGGCCGCCGTGTTTTCCGTCAACAGGTACAAGCCTTATACCCCGTGTTTGACTGTTCGGATAGGTTGCTAACTGCAGGCCAATCGTTAATGGTAACGAACAACAACGCTTGTAGGTTGAATTGCTTCTATTTGACCTCATCCCACATGAGGACACATTCTTTCTTCCACAGCAGTTTCGGATCGTCAACCAATGGTCTTAGGTACTCATCAGGCCAGGTGCTATGGCTGTTGCTCATCTCTTCCAAATAGATTCATGTCATCCATACTTAAACCGAACCTTACGTTTCATGCATCCTCTCCGAAGTCTTCAAATGTTCCGTCGGTGGGGTGTCTCAGCACCCTGTCTTGTTAACATTATTTTGCATGCCAGCGCATCATTCTAGCATGCGATTTGTTCCTGAACCAACGCCCGAGCCATGGTATTATAGGGAAATACCACATCACCATAGCAAGAACTCACTTCTTCGAAGGATGTCTGTTAACATCACCTGGATCATCTCGTCTAATCTTGTATCGTAGTGCTTTACAAACCGGACATGCTTCTAGGTTCTCGTACTCCTCACCGCGATAGAGGATACAATCGTTCGGACATACGTGTATCTTCTGTACTTCCAGTCCAAGAGGGAAGACTACCTTCTTAGCTTCGTACGTTGTTTCGGACAATTCGTTTCCCTCAGGAAGAATGTTCTTTACGAGCTTCAATAACTCGCCAAATGCCTAGTCACTCAGACCAATTTTGGCATTCCATTGCAAGAATTCCAACGTAGTACAACGACGTTTTGTGGTCCGCTAACATACGCTCTAATTTTATGCCTTGTGTGGTACCCAACTTTTTGTGCCCCTATTCGCAACCTGGGTACAACGATGTTTGGTCCGCTGACATGCGCTCTAGTTTCTGCATCTCCTTTTCACTTTTGCAGTCCTCCTTTACGTCATGCAACATCTGACCAAGATCATCCGCACCGTCGTTGTCTTCAACATCCTCGTTGTTAACGACCAAATTTGTAATATCAGTATCGGAGATGAAGACTAGATTGAAGCGGAATCGAAGATGAAGATTGTCGCGGAAACAGAGTAAGAATCGGCTGGAGTCCGGATCGGCTACGATTGGATCGGCTGAGTTGGAGTCAGACTTGGTTAGATGATGCAGCCGATTCTGACAATACGACTTGGTGCACAACATCGGGTTGGGTTGAAGTGCTTCAAGATGATTGCCACGCATGGATGGAGTCCTGGGAAGGCAATTGTATCTACTAATTAGGACATTTTATGTAATTTCATTAGAGATATGCTTGGGCAAAAGTCTGCTGTAAAGACTTGTCGTATCTTAGAGTTTGTTAGAGATAAGAGTCGTGTCCGGTATGGGAATGTTTTGTAATTCTCGGGTATAAATTGCCCCGAACCCCATGTAATCAAACTAACACACGTTCAATACAATTTCGGCGCATCGCCACCCTTTTTGCTTTCGTTTTATTTCGGCGAGTTCTTGCTTTCGGGTTGAGCTGCATCGGTTTCGATCTTCAACAAGAGGTAAAACTTGTTATGGCGGCTTGCGTTCTCGGGATTAGTGCTTCCATCTTTATGACACTCTAATCTTGTTTATGTAATTCATCGAGTTATCATATATCTTATATAATCTTCGATAATATCGTCATCTAACCTACAATCGGCTAACATCTGTTAATAGAAGGCGTCCGATTAGGTTAAATAGCGACGTTAGCTTGGATTATATAAGATATCCACCACTCTATGAAACATCCAACGACTTGATTGTCTAGATATTGCTCTTCTTTTCATACTTAATGCTGCATCAGTTGAGTTTGATCTATTAAGTCGTGCTTAGAATTTCAATCTCTAGCCTGTCTTCTGGTTGCCGATTAGGGTAGTATCGGGGTTTCAGCCGATCTTACCTGGTTTAACTATATTTGCTTTATGTGCTTTACTGACATGTTAAATCTGCCCTTTATGTCAAGATCTTATTGCATTTAAGTATATTAGGCTTCTGTTTGGTATATTCTACTTGCGTTAATATCTTAATATAGAGTGGTATCGGAGTATTATCCACAACCAGAGTTCTAAATGGAAACGACAAGGACTACTCGGATTGTATCCATATGGGTTTCCCTAGTTCTACTTGGACAAGGGGACACCTATGGGTATAAATATAAGACCCCCTAGGAGGAGAGGGGACACGACCACCTCAATCAACAACCACCACAATCTACGGAATAACAGAAGCCACAACAAACAAGCCAACATACGCCAAGACAAGACACCGGATATCGACTTCAGGGATAAGCACGGCTAGTCCCCTACGGTGTCTCCGGATACCGTCAGGAGAGACAAAAGCTCTATCTCTAATCTCGCCGGACACGAACTCGAGGAAAAATGCTACCCTGTTGTCGACTACGAGTCAGAACCTCAGACCGCCACGTCGACAACAGTTAGATAGGCTACCCCAAATATTGTACTGTTGTGATTATGGTGAATAAAAGCAACACTGGCTCCGGCCAACAGGATGTAAGGTTATTACCTGACAATTCAGGGGCTCGAAGCTATATAAAAATCTTCGTCTCCATCTCTTTTACTTCAGTCTCGCATATATCCTAGCATCAACGATCCCCATACCATGCAAATACCGGAATCGCGACATCAAACGTCGACAGTGGCGCGCCAGGTAGGGGGATTTTGGTGCTTTAGGATTTCGACGAGATGGGTTCAAGAGATGGATTCTCCGATAACAAGCTACTCGATGACTTCGGCTATGGAGAGATCTAACCTGACCAAAGTATGTCTCCCGACGAGATCGAAACCATCATCGTCAACGGTTTTTGATCTACTGAGATCATCCAATCTCCAAAGATGTCGCTGCCGCCACGGAGAACATCAATTCAATGTTTCCTGCCACGACGTCGTCATCAAATTCTCTGTCGTGTTACAACTGCATCGAATCCGATTATTTCGAGGCCAACTTTCAAATCGTCTATTTGTATAGACATGACCTCTTCTCGGGAACGGAGAGCAGATAACTCACAAGAGAACTACAACTCGTCACCCTGCCTGTCTTACCGTGGACAAGTCGGGTCGACAGACGACGGTGCCCCGACATCAAGCGCAGGCGTGCAGCAGCAGGACAGCCGAAGAGAGCAAGAACCCAGCGGACTGCACTGCCATCTACACGTATACTAGCATGCATGTTGTGGGGCCCATGTAGGCCACCCATACGTGCTAGTTACTGTGTGTCCAGAGGACGAATTCAAATCAGCTACCTAGGCTAATCAAGTAATTGGTAGGTTAATGTCACATCCTGATTTTTGTTTCAGGATTTATAAATTATTTAATAAATTATTAAAAGAATTTATATTAAATGTTCATTAATTAATTTACAAGTGAAGTTAAATGTGGGAAATAAAATTTCTTAAATATAAAGCATGGGTGGATTTAATTTTTATTAAATTCTCCATGGTTAATTATACTCTCTGGAATTTTCTCGGATTTTTCGGAGCTCAATTCTTAATTTTAATCATACAAAGAGCATTTCAGTAATTACCCACATATTAAATTAATCATTAAATGGTCTAATTATAATTTTGTTAAGTACTTTGATTGTCCAAGTATTTTCAGGATTTTTCTTGAAATTATTTGAGCATTGGAAGTATTTTTAACAATTGAAAGATCATTTAAGTGATTATTTTAATTGGAAAAAGTTTTTAAATCCTTCCCTAAGTCGTTGGGCCGATTTCGGCCCAACTCTTTCTCTCTCCGCGCGGCCGAATCGGCCCAATCGGCCCAGCTGCCGCCGCCCGCCCCCTCCTCTCTCTCTGTCAAAGTCTGTTTTGCCTCCCTCCTTCAATCGGGCCGAGGAAAATGAAGCCCGACAAAAGTCTACTTTGCCTCCCTGCTACAGTGTCGTCCCTAACCTTCAGCCGGCTGCAGCCAGGCCGAGCCCGAGCCGCCACCTTGCGCCGCCTTCCGCCTCCAAATCCGCTCCAATCCGACCCCGTTTCTTCCGGATTTTTGAGGGGTTTTGATCCTCTCATCCTCCTCTATCTTTTCCCCCAAGAATCGGAGCAAATCGTTGGGTATTTTATCCGAATCAAACTCGTTTTCGAGTTTATCTCCAAAACCGAGTTTTGATTTTCCCGGATCGATTTCTTGCGGGAGGAGTCCGATCTCTTCAATCCAAGGCTATAAATAGGACCCCCTAGTCCTCCTCTTTCGTTTGCCCCCTCTCCCGTCCTCTCCCGTGACCCGTAGAGCCGTCGCCACCGTGCAAGCCGAGCCGCCGCCGTCGCTTCTTCGTCGCCGGCCGTCATCCGTCGTCGTTCGTCGCGTTGGTGAGTATCATCGGGTTCGTCTCGTCGTTCTCTTCGCGTAGGTGTTCTCCAAAATCCCGGCCGACCACCCTAGCTCCGGCGAGGTCGCCACCCGTGCTGTGGCTGCCATGGATGATGTCAGCGTGACATCATCATCCTTCCTTTTTCCTTTCTTTTAATAGATTAAATCTTCGGAAAATCATAACTAAATAACCGTAGATCCGTTTCAGGTGGTTCAAGTTGCTAAATTTTTCTAAAATAAAGATCTACATATTAAAATTGTCCATAAATTGAATTAAATTTATTTAATTTTTTTTAAATGGGCTTTAATTAGATTTGATCTTGTAAAATTCATAATAAATTCATTTGAAGTCAGAATGAAGCCGTTCAAGTCTCATAATTCATCTAAAATTATGATCTACGTGTTTGTTTTTTTTATGTACTGTTTATTTGGTTTTTATTAGTCTTTTTCTTCGTTTTGCGTGTTAGCTTGTCGTTTCCGTCGTTGCGAAGGTTCGTGAGTGCGTCGGAAGTGATCAAGAAGATTAATTGAAGACCGATTATTGCAAGGCAAGTCACACAGATCCTAAACACAATCCTTTGAGCATGTTGATCCTATATTTAAATTCTCTATTTATTTCAACTGTGCATTTATTTTCGAATGTCACCGGGTGGTGTGAACCTATTCCTTTGTTATGGCCAATTTGCATTGAATGTCCTATTCCTTGATACCTTGGGTAATAAATTGATTAGTTTGAACCTTATGTATTGGTTTGGTTCAGCTAAATGTTATATATATAATTGCTTAGCAATGCTTAGAAACATTAGCTCACTAATGGGATGAATCATATGTACTATATTATTAATTATGGTTATATTTAATGGTAGCTCACGATGATTAATCGTGTGATGTTAATTAATTGATAATTAAAACCTGGTTAAGGTGGGTTGTGAGCATATGGTTTTGATGGTTGTGCTCATGGCAATTAAGGACCGGTTCGCGAGCTACTGTTGTGAAACATTTATCGTGCCAACCACAAGCCAGCGTGGGCAACGGCTTTATCTTTTGTATAGCGTGATTCATTATAGTGCGCCAGACTGAGAAGTGGCGAGAAGTCCACGGGGGTCGCTGGGGAGTCCATGCCTTGTTTATAAGGGGGTGATTATGATCCAGGAACGGTGCACTGTGGTGAGTTGTGTTGTGCAAAGGGTATTGTCACGATTTCCCCCTTTGCAATGCCGTGGTGGTATTTCGGGGCATGGCAACATGTGTGGAATCGTGTCTTGTGTGTACAGTGGTACACCTCTGGCCAGAGTAAAACTATTCGAATAGCCGTGCCCGCGGTTATGGGCGAGTTGAGCAATGTTTTTCGTGATTAGTCTCACACCTCTCACAATAATTATGGATGTTATACCTGGTAATAATTTGCTTAGCTCCTGGTTTGGAGTTAGATCTGTACAGCCGGGTATGGTTGTTCAGGATGGTTGGGCCTGAGCAGCATGGGTGTGCTGTTCAGTGTTGGTTAAAAGTTCTGATTAATTACTCCACTGTTTTACTTCTCTTAAATGTTTTGCTAAATGCTGCTTTTGCAAATGAGCCTATATTATGCCATCCTTTGGAATCCTTGTGCACTTGCATATTTGCTGTGTGGCTTGTTGAGTATGTCATATGCTCATTCTTGCAATAATCAATCAAACCTCAGTTGAAGATAAAGGATCCAGAAGGAGAAGACGTTTGGCTTATACCCCAGTTGAGCTGCCTGTGGGAGTGGAGCCGGAGCTTCGCTAGATTTTATTTTTCCGCTGCAGTTTTCTTCATGGTGAGGACTAAGTGCCTCTTAAGTAAGTATTTATCGTTTTAGTTAATGTGATGAATCTGTATATTAAATTGTCAGTTTGTGTACCTCGGCTGATTCCTGGACGAGGGTTTAATGCACAAATAAGTTCGGAAATTACTAGTGAATTTCCGGGCGTGACAGTTAATTAACTTAATTGATCTACTAATTTCGTAGATATATCCGGCATGTATCTACAAAGGTACGCAATATTTTATATGCAATTTATCGTACCTATTCAGGTCATACAGCATTGTCAGATCTATAATTTATTATGTTTACCTAGAGCATGTTTTTTATACAATATTTATTGTGCGAGTGCTTCCGATGTTAGGCCAACCACGGTCTAACGCTGGGGGCTCGCTCTGTTCTCTTTTGTATGAATCATGCTTGTTTACGGTTTACATAATCCCTGATATTTACATCTGCTCGTTATATCCTGATAATACTAGAAGATTTATGCAGTTTTTTGAGTACATACTCGATATTCTCTGCTATATGTCTTGCCTTCTAGAAAATATTTTTCAGGAACAATCGAGCACTCGAGTAGGTTGTGGTCGAGTACACCCCACCATCGAGAACATTCTCGACAAATGCGGAGTTGTCGCGCCCAACCTACCAACGAAGACCGACGACCTATCTCATAGCACCGGCCATGGCTGGACTACTCAAGAAAAGGTTGTTAACGGATAATTCCTCGCGAACGTCGTCGGCTTGATCACCCGACATGATTGCGAACGGACATCCGGATATGCTATAAGTTGGGTATGTGAGTCATGCTGGCCACATGAGATGCACGTGTAATAAACCAACTTTAGCGCCTCCAATGGTGTTCGAGAGATAATTCTACTCGCTCGCTGGTTCTCGAACCAGTACGTAGCAATCTCTCGCATCGCAAACTTCCATTGGTGTTCGAGAGATAATTCTACTCGCTCGTTGGTTCTCGAACCAGCACGTAGCAATCTCTCGCATCGCAAACTTCCATTGGTGTTCGAGAGATAATTCTACTCGCTCGCTGGTTCTCGAACCAGCACGTAGCAATCTCTCGCACCGCAAACTTCAATTGGTGTTCGAGAGATAATTCTACTCGCTCGCTGGTTTCTCCAACCAGCACGTAGCAATCTCTCGCACCGCAACTTACATTGGTGTTCGAGAGATAGTTCTACTCGCCCGCTGGTTCTCCAACCAGCACGTAGCAATCTCTCGCACCGCAACTTACATTGGTGTTCGAGAGATAATTCTACTCGCTTGCTGGTTCTCGAACCAGTACGTAGCGATCTCTCGCACTGCAATTTCAAATGGTCGAGGTACGACTACATCAATAACGCAGCGGTCCTCGCACCATGACTTCAGATGGTTGAGGAACAGCTATGACTGGTTTTCGATCGGCAGCGTAGTGGTCCTCGTACCACGACTCCAAATGATCGAGAGACACCTACTCACTGGTTCTCAACCAGTTAAGCGTAGCGATCTCTCGTACATTTACTTTAAGTGGTCGAGTTACGACTACTACCAGAGGTGTAGCGATCCTCCCACTACCTCTACTCCAACAAAGTTGGTATCAGGTAGACAATATTGCCAAGTGTTTTACCCAGAGATCCCTTACCACGACGACTCCTAGCGTTGAAACCTATCCTCATGTCCCTTTACGCCGTCTTGTCAAGGCCTGCGAGGAACCTAAGGGAACTTCAGCTGAGGATGCCCAGAGCCGATAAGGCCTTGTCGGATCCTGTAGAGACAAAAGACCATGTAAGATCTGGTCGTGTAAGAGTTCTCGCCGTCCGTATTAACCAAGCCGTGTAATCGGAAATTGGGTTTTCCAACTTCACGGCTGGGGGCTAGGATCAGTGCTTGTTCAACCAAGGCAGGTCAAGGGTCCAAGAGCCTTCTCCTCCGAGAATGATTCTCTGACGACAAGGCTGGGGGCTAGGGAGAGTGTATAACTCAACAAACTGACTGATCGAAGTCGGTAAGAGAGAAGACGCTCATATACAAAACATTGGTCTGTAAATTTAACTCATTTTCAGTTTTCCATACATATTATAGCATGTCACCCTTTGAGCATTCGCTCGGGGGCTATTTCTATCTAATATTCTTTTCTGAGTATTGATTTCAGGAAAATTCTATTCGACATTGTGGAAGACTCCATGTCTCTATGGTTCTACACCAAGATCGACTAAGGCGAGTACGACAAATGTTGACAAGGCTCCGTCGCAGTCTCTGCGCCTTCTCGATCACTCGAGAACGGTTGGTGGATCTCGACAAGGAATACAGAATGAAGAGATGGTGTACCCGCCGAGATAAAATTTCTTGACTTCAATCCAAATTCTCGATTACAGCAAGACAGGAGACTTAGTCGTATGTTCTGTACTTTCTTGGTTGACGTCGGAGATGGACTCAGACAAACCCTTTAGGTTCCCGCACGAGGCTGATAAAGAAAGTCTAACATTATCTCTGAACTCACAGAGAACGGTCACTTGAGCTCGATAACAGTTCTTCCAAGGTCTGCAGTTGAGAATATGAACCTGTTCATTTTCATTGAAGTCGGGGGCTACTGTCAGGGTTATGGATACCACATACCTAATAGTAGTCGACAACATCTCGGCAGGACCCACCACATACCATGTCTTATACGGAAACTGACTTCGGATATGGAGGGAGTTCCGGATAAGGAAAGATAACCAGAGTTCTATATGGAAACGACAAGGACTACTCGGATTATATCCATATGGGTTTCCCTAGTTCTACTTGGACAAGGGGACACCTATGTGTATAAATACAAGGCCCCCTAGGAGGAGAGGGGACACGACCACCTCAATCAACAACCACCATAATCTACGGAACAACAGAAGCCACAACATACAAGCTAACATATGCCAAGACAAGACGCCGAATATCGACTTCAGGGATAAGCACGGCTAGTCCCCTACGGTGTCTCTGGATACCGTCAGGAGAGACGAAAGCGCTATCTCTGATCTCGCCGGGCACGAACTCGAGGAGGAAGGCTACCCTGTTGTCGACTACGAGTCAGAACCTCAGACCGCCACGTCGACAACAGTTAGATAGGCTACCCCAAATATTGTACTGGTGTGATTATGGTGAATAAAAGCAACGCCGGCTCCGACCAACAGGATGTAGGGTTATTACCTGACAATTCAGGGGCCCGAACCTGTATAAAAATCTTCGTCTCCATCTCTTTTACCTCAGTCTCGCATATATCCTAGCATCAATGATCCCCATACCATGCAAATATCGGAATCGCGACATCAAACGTCAACACATTGTGCCCGTCACTCAGGATAAACTGACACCTGAGCAGCAAAAGGACCTTGACGCAATGATGTAGCAAGCACGGAATTAGTTCTTGAGTTCATTCACAGAGACCCGCAAGGGGACACTTGTGTAGAAGTACAAGGTAAAGGTGGTTGCTGATGTCCTTGGGACAAGTTCTCCCAAGGATGGAGAAGTGAAACAAACTCCAGATGGTGTGGCTCAACCGAGTGATAAGGGTGCTGCAGACGACCTCCAAGAAAATCAAGGTGATGGCTCTCAAGGAGTATAGGGCGTCGGCTCTCAAGAAGTTCAAGGTGATGGTATTAATCAAGGTGGCACTGCGGCACAACTACAGTTTAACAACTTCCAGAATCAGGTAAAATATGCCGTGCATCATGCTTTGATCAATCAATCTGGGATATTAGTCAATACTTTGTCAAACATGTTGAAGTCGATGGTTGATGGTTCAATAGCTGAATATCAGACTACGGGGCCGGTGTATCTTCAAGGGGGTACATTCCCGAATTATCGACCCTTAATTACTGACAATCAGCAAGCCGTTCAAACAGTCCCTCCTAACGCACCATCGGCTCAGCCGACGGCACAAGTATCGGCCCCTGCACCCGCTGCATCATCGTCAGCACCAGGTCAATTAGTTAATCCTCGGTTGTTGGTGAGAGAACAGCCACAACATAGTGGACAGAACGTGAATCGGCTAACACAAGATCAGGTTGCAGCTATGTTTTTACCACCTCAACCTACTGTTGACCCAGTCCAGCAATAGCCGATTCAGCAAACACCACCGAGGCAGCAGGTTGTGCAGACGATTCAGCAAACACCACTGAGACAACAGGTGTTGCAGCCGATTCAGCAAACGCCATTGAGGCAACAGGCTATTCAGCCGATTCACCAGTAGGGTTTGATGAATGCATCGGCTGGATTCGCAACACCTAACAGTCAGCTAGGGCAGCACGCTGTGAATCGAGTTGTCCCAGAGCATTTAGTTCACCATGTGCAGCCAGATCAAACAGTGATACCTCAAGTCGTTCCTGAACATTTGGTGCACAATATTCAGCCGAACTTCCAGAATTACCAGGGGGGTAGTTTGAATTATCGGTATCAGCCTCCTTCGCCACAAGTTCAATATCAGCAGGGAGGATCGGCTCAACCTCAGTTCACTCCTCAATACAATCAATTCGAGCCCATGCCACAGCAACCTCAAGGAGCACCTCAACAACGACCATAGGCCGATATGATTGCAGATGTGATGAAGGAGCAGTTTGGGCTCAGGCCGAAGGATGCTGGAAATTTGTATCGGCAACCTTACCCTAAATGGTTTGAGAGAGTTCCTCTCCCTAACCGGTTCAAAGTTCCAGATTTTTCAAAATTCTCAGGGCAAGATAGTACATCGACTTATGAACACATCAGCCGGTTTTTGGCCCAGTGCGGTGAAGCACCGGCTGTGGATGCCTTGAGGGTTAGGTTGTTCCGATTGTCTTTATCTGGATCTTCTTTTACTTGGTTTTCTTCTTTGCCATATGGGTCAATTAACAGTGGGGCCGATTTGGAGAAGCATTTCCACAGTTATTTCTATAGTGGCGTGCATGAGATGAAACTGTCCGATCTAACAGCAATCAAGGAAAGACACGATGAGCCCGTGCATGAGTATATTCAGAGGTTCCGAGAGATGAGGAATAAGTGCTACAGCTTGAGTTTGACCGATGCCCAGTTAGCCGATTTGGCTTTTCAGGGTATGATTGCTCCGATCAGGGAGAAGTTCTCATCTGAAGACTTCGATAGCTTATCACATCTTACACAGAAGGTAACCTTGCATGAACAGAGGTTTGCAGAGGCCAGGAAGAACTCTAGAAAGGTTAATCATGTCTGTCCCTACATATATGGATCGGATGGTGAAGATGAGGATGATTCCGAAATAGCAGCAGCCGAATGGGTGAGAAGCAAAAAGGTTGTACCGTGCCAATGGGTGAAGAGTTCTGGAAAAGAGGAGAGGTATGACTTTGATATTACCAAGGCTAACAAGATCTTTGATTTGCTACTTCGGGAGAAACAGATTCAACTTTCTGCTGGTCATACAATTCCGTCGGCTGAGGAATTGGGCAAAAGAAGGTATTGCAAGTGGCATAACTCTGGGTCTCATTCTACCAATGATTGCAAGGTCTTCAGGCAGCAGATCCAAGTAGCCATTGAGGGAGGCAAAATCAAATTTGATGATTCCAAGAGGCTGATGAAGGTTGATGGCAACCCTTTTCCTGTCAATATGGTGCATACATCCGGCCGGACAGCCGAAAGAGGAAGATCTAGAAGTTTTTAGGTGAATTCGGCTAAGATTATCAATAAGTACCAGAAGAAATATGACAAGCAACAGGAGAGGCGTTATGAGGAAGATGATGGTGGTTTGATCCTCATTGCGGCTGCGAGTTCTTTAGATTCTGCTGGAATGAGGGTATGAGGCTACCATCTATCGAGGACTGCCTTGGGTGCGGTAATATTGCAGAAAGTCCAAGCCGATCGCATAATAAAGGTGATCGGCCAAGGCAAACAAGAGTGCCTGTTCATCAAAGATTGGGCCCAGTAAATCGAGATTATAACCAAGAGGACAATGAAGACAGGAAGATTCAATGGTGTCCTTCTGGTATTTTTACAAAGAATCAGAAAAGGAGGGTTCAGAGATTGAGGAACATGGAGCGTTTTCAGGAAGTTGAGCAAGAAATCAATCATCGGCAGAAGAAGACGAAGCCGAAGCAAGAATGGCGGGTTAAGAATCAAGTTCCTACAGCCGATGTAGCCGCAGCCGATGAAGCAAAGAGATTGGCTAAAAGGAAAAGTGTTGTGACTGCATCAGTTAACATGGTCTTCATGTTGCCTGCCGAATTTGGGGTTAAACGAGCCGACGTTGATGAAGTTGAAGAGGAGTCGGCTAGGTTGATTTTATCACCAGAACAAGCGGTCTTTGAGAAGCCGGAAGGGACAGAGAATCGGCACCTTAAGCCATTGTATGTAAATGGCTATGTCAATGGGAAGCCGATGTCTAAGATGATGGTCGATGATGGGGCTGCAGTGAATTTGATGCCTTACGCTACGTTTAGGAAACTGGGCAGGAATGCTGAAGATCTCATCAAGACAAACATGGTGCTCAAAGATTTTGGTGGCAATCCATCAGAAACTAAAGGAGTTTTGAATGTGGAACTGACAGTCGGCAGCAAAACTATCCCTACAACATTCTTTGTCATCGATGGGAAGGGTTCCTACAGCTTGTTGCTTGGAAGGGATTGGATTCATGCCAATTGTTGTATTCCTTCGACCATGCATCAATGCTTGATTCAATGGCAAGGCGACAAGATTGAGATCGTGCCAGCCGATAGGTCAGTCAACGTTGCCAGTGCCGATTTAGCTCTTTGGGAGATGGATGGTCTTGATTGCTTACCTGGAAAAGTCTGGGATGGAGATTTTCTAAAAGTGTCCGATTGTGATATACAGCCAATTGAAGATGGAGAGCCCAAATTGTTATTTTGAGGGCGTTGTGGAGGGCTCAGGAGTCTACGCCAAGGACACAATGGATGATCTCGATGACAAGCAAGGACAGGGTTTCATGTTGCCCGATGATTTGGAAGAAATTGACATAGGACCAGGCGATCGGCCAAGGCCGACATATATCAGTAAGAACTTATCTCCAGAATTTAGAACCAAGTTGATAGAGCTCTTAAAAGAATACAGAGATTGCTTCGCTTGGGAGTATTATGAGATGCCAGGGCTCAGCCAATCGAATGTTGAGCATCGGCTGCCTATCAAACTAGGGGTTCGACCGCACCAGCAACCTCCGAGAAGGTGCAAAGCCGATATGCTAGAACCTGTGAAGGCTGAGATCAAACATCTATATGATGCTGGTTTTATTCGTCCGTGCCGATATGCTGAGTGGGTTTCTAGTATAGTTCCGGTTATCAACAAGAACGGTAAGATCAGGGTATGCATTGATTTCAGGGATTTGAATAAAGCCACCCCAAAAGAAGAGTTTCTGATGCCAGTAGCCGATCAGTTAGTTGATGCTGCCTCAGGACATAAGATTTTAAGTTTTATGGACGGTAATACAGGATACAACCAAATCTTTATGGCTGAAGAAGATATCCATAAAACATCTTTTAGGTGTCCTGGTGCAATCGGCTTGTTTGACTGGGTTGTGATGACTTTTGGCTTGAAAAGTGCTGGAGCTACATATCAAAGAGCCATGAATTATATCTATCATGACCTGATCGGCTGGTTAGTGGAAGTTTACATCGATGATGTGGTTGTCAAGTCCAAAGAGATAGACGATCACATAGCCGATCTGAGGAAGGTTTTTGAGAGAACCAGGAAGTATGGCTTGAAGATGAACCCGACAAAGTGTGCTTTTGGTGTATCGGCTGGCCAATTTTTGGGATTTCTTGTTCATGAGAGGGGGATCGAGATAACCCAGCGGAGTGTTAATGCAATCCAGAAGATTCGGCCTCCAGGGAACAAGATAGAGTTGCAGGAGATGATCGGCAAGATAAATTTTGTTAGAAGGTTTATTTCTAATTTGTCCGGAAGGTTAGAGTCTTTTACACCATTATTAAGATTGAAAGCCGATCAACAGTTTACTTGGGGGGCAGAACAACAAAAAGCATTGGATAGTATTAAGGAATATCTTAGCTCTCCTCCTGTTTTGATTCCTCCACAGAAGGGGATACCTTTTAGGTTGTATTTGTCGGGCGGTGAAAAGTCAATCGGCTCGGTCTTAATTCAGGAGCTTGAAGGGAAGGAAAGAGTTGTGTTTTATTTAAGTCGTCGACTCTTGGATACATAAACTAGATATTCCCCTATAGAGAAATTGTGTTTGTGCCTATATTTTTCATGTACAAGGTTGAGGCATTATCTATTGTCCAATGAATGCACTGTCATATGCAAGGCCGATGTTGTTAAATACATGTTGTCGGCTCCAATTTTAAAAGGAAGGGTCGGAAAGTGGATATTTTCCTTAACAAAGTTTGATCTTCCGTATGAGTCGCTGAAGGCTGTCAAGGGGCAAGCTCTAGCCGATTTCATTGTCGATCATCGTGATGATTCAATCGGCTCGGTTGAGATTGTGCCGTGGACTTTATTTTTTGATGGGTCAGTATGCACTCATGGTTGTGGCATCGGTTTGGTTATTATTTCCCCTCGGGGGGCAAGTTTTGAGTTCGCTTATACTATCAAACCTTATGCGACCAATAATCAGGCTGAGTATGAGGCAGTTCTTAAAGGGTTGCAGTTACTCAAGGAAGTTGAAGCCGATGCTATTGAAATTATGGGGGATTCCTTGCTAGTAATCAGTCAATTAGCAGGAGAATATGAGTGCAAGAATGATACATTGGTAATTTATAACGAGAAGTGCCAAGAATTAATGAAGGAATTTTGGCTGGTTACTTTGAAGCATATATCCCGAGAACAAAATATTGAAGCTAATGATTTGGCCCAAGGGGCATCGGGGTATAAGCCGATGATGAAAGATGTTAAGGTTGAAGTCGCTGCAATAACAGCCGATGATTGGAGATATGATGTGCATCAATATTTACAGAATCCATCTCAATCGGCTTCTCGGAAATTAAGATATAAAGCGTTGAGGTATACTTTATTGGATGATGAACTCTATTATCGCACGATTGATGGGGTGTTACTTAAGTGTTTGAGTACCGATCAAGCTAAGGTTGTAATCGGTGAAGTTCAAGAAGGAATTTGTGGCACTCATCAATCGGCTCATAAGATGAAGTGGTTGCTTCGGCGTGCAGGGTATTTTTGGCCGACGATGCTGGAGGATTGTTTCAAATATTACAAGGGATGTCAAGATTGTCAGAAATTTGGAGCGATTCAGAGGGCACCGGCGTCGGCTATGAATCCTATCATTAAGCCATTGCCATTTAGAGGTTGGGGAATTGATATGATCGGCATGATTAATCCACCATCGAGTAAAGGACATAAGTTTATATTGGTGGCGACCGATTATTTTACCAAGTGGGTGGAAGCGATTCCTTTGAAGAAAGTCGATTCTGGGGATGCTATACAATTTGTTCAAGAGCATATAATCTATCGATTTGTTATTCCTCAAACCATTACAACTGATCAAGGATCGATCTTCGTGTCCGATGAGTTTGTTCAGTTTGCCGATAGCATGGGTATCAAATTGTTGAATTGTTCACCATATTATGCACAAGCTAATGGGTAAACTGAGGCATCTAACAAGAGTTTGATCAAATTGATTAAGAGAAAGATTTCCGATTATCCTCGGCAGTGGCATACTAGATTGGCCGAAGCATTGTGGTCCTATCGGATGGCTTGTCATGGTTCAATCCAAGTTCCTCCTTATAAGCTTGTTTTTGGGCACGAGGCTGTTTTGCCTTGGGAAGTTAGAATCGGCTCAAGGAGAACGGATTTGCAAAATGATTTGACAGCCGATGAGTATTATAACCTTATGGACGATGAAAGGGAGGACTTCGTTCAATCAAGATTGCGAGCCCTTGCAAAAGTTATCAAGGATAAGGAACGTGTTGCTCGGCATTATAACAAGAAAGTGGTGCCTAAGTCTTTTTCTGAAGGTGAACTTGTTTGGAAATTGATTTTGCCGATAGGAGCTCGGGATAGCAAATTCGGCAACTGGTCGCCGAATTGGGAAGGACCGTTCCAAATCTATAAGGTCGTGTCTAAGATAGCTTATATGCTGCTAGGACTTGATAGAGAAGTTTATGGACGAGCGTTGAATGGCAAGTACTTGAAGAAATATTACCCAAGTGTTTAGGTTAATGCATGATCGGCTGGTGTTGCCGATGCATGATAGCCGATGTCTTCTCATCGCCTTGAGATGGCCGATATTATTATATCGCCCTTAGTTGTTTTTCTATTGTAATCGGTTGTGTTTTGCCGATGTACAATGGCCGATATTATTATATCGCCCTTAGTTGTTTTTCTATTGTAATCGGTTGTGTTTTGCTGATGTACAATGGCCGATATGGTTATATCGCCCTTAGTTGTTTTTTTGTAATCGGTTGTGTTTTGCCGATGTTCAATGGCCGATATGGTTATGTCGCCCTTAGTCTAGGTTATAATTTTATCAATGCCTTCGTCATTTCAAAATTAGGGGGGCACATACATACAACAGTTGCAAAATTTTGAAGATTTTCGAGCAGAATTCAGAAGTTGTATTAATTGGCACAAAGGATTATCAAGACAAGTTAAGTAAAGTATCGTAGTATCTTAGCCGATTACAAAAATTTCCAAAAGTCTACTATACAAAATGTCATTGAAATAAATAGCGCTGGATAACCGATACAGCCCTCTGCCTAATTTGTTCTAGTTCTTCGATGGCCTGGGCATCTTGAGCATCGATTCTAGGGATGACTTTCAAGGACTTGGTCATATCAGCGACATTCTTGATAGCTGATTTTAATCTTGCCTTCTGTCCTTCGACAACTTGTGGGAGATCGGCTAGCTTCTTGTGTTCCAGATCCAGCTCGGTGTTGCATTCTTGAAGTTGTGCCAAGAGCTCAATCTTGCGAGCTTCGAGCCGATCAATATTGGCTTTGATTGGTCCTTCAGGTAACAGATCAAGCTTGGCCTTCTCTTCATGAACAAGCTGCCGATTGGCCTGGATTGTGACCTCGATGTCTTTTCGCTCCCGACAATCGGCTAATCTCTGCTTGGCCTTCTCCAGCTTGAATCGGTGTTGCTCAAGGTAGACAGCTGGAGTGAGGGCATCGGCTAGCTCATCTGGGAGTAGAGCTTGAATATCTGCAAACCTTGCCCTGATCGAACCACAGTTAGTCACCAAGTTGTCTAATGATGCCTCTAGCCGATGAGAGATATCCTCAAGAGTCTTTTTCACATCATCGGACAAGGGAGCTAGAGCTTTGCTGGTGGTATCAGTTTCTGTTTCTTCATCAAGATAGTCTTTGATATCAAATGAGAACAGATCGGCTAAGACCCGCAGAAGAGAAAATTGAAGATAATTATAGATCAGATTGCACGGTACGGCCGATTGAAAACATTTTGAAGGTGACATTTACTGGGATGTTAGGAACAGCGGGTTGTTCCTCTTCCTCGACATTGTGACTCCCTGCAGCCGATGGAGTTCGATCACTTGACATTTGCTGCACAGGAGGTGAAGAAGGAGGAGGAGGCTGCAAAAAGACAAAGTGTTGAATAAATATCGGCCATGATCAGATTAGTGAAAGAATTTATATAAGGGAATCTTACTGGTGGGGCTGGTTTAAGTGTTGTCGCTGCCGATTTCTTTCTCACAGCAGTCTTCTTTTTCTGCAAAAACAAGTTTTATGAGTGATCGGCTATGAATAGGATAACTGCAAAAGGTAATTAAGGAGAGATGTTTACCCTTGAGAAGTTAGCCGGTGCAACAGGAGTTGGGGGAGTTTGCTTGGGCGAGGCTGACGGTGTTTTTCCTCCAATATCACTCAATTCGGCTGCCGCTTGATCAATGTCCTCTTCAATCTCTTCTTCGTCCAGAGCTTGTTCGATGGACAGATCCAGGGCAGGCAGATCATCGGTTGGCTTGTGCTTCTTTAATTTAACCTTCTTCTTTGGGGCTGGAGCCGATGTGTCCACAGCCGATGATCTGGTTCTTCTCTTTTTACCGGCATCGGCTGGTTCTCTGACGAGCCCTTGAAGGAGAGTTGAAGTCCTGGGGGCATTATAACCAATAATAGGAGGAGATGGTCCACCCCCTTTGGAATCAGCCCCGGGGCATACTCAATATTTCTGCCACTATTGCTCTAGTGAGGAGGAGATGACTCTGTTGTCTACAAATTAAAAGGAAAATTAATCAAGATTAGTCGGTTAAACAATTATTCAAATGAAATTAAGCAAGTCAAGACATACCTGAGGGACAACATCTGGAAAGAGGTCTGTCATATACATAGAAGCCGATTGATGGAATAGGTGTAGTTTCCACTCACCCCACCATCTGTCAAATGCTTTGCTCCTGAAGGTTGCCAGCTCTATGTTGTCAATGCTGCCTAGAGGGGGTCCTTGGAGATTAAGCAGCCGATCCATCATTAAGGTTGATGAAATTTCCCCTCGGCACTGGATCTTATCAGCAAAGAATAAGCCGATTGGGAGTTGGCCCATTCCTAGTTGTCTGGTTGAGCTCATTGGGTGATAAAACACATAAGAAACTTGGATGTTTCATCCATGATGAATGCCAACAGGGAGGATACATGGACTGATTGCAGCTGAAAAGATTTCTCTGGGTTTCTGATATCTTTCATGATTGATATCTTCGAACCTAAAGTCCAATGGATTCTCCAGAAGTGTTGAATCTTCGTAGAGGAACCAAACTCGAGTGTCTTTTTGGAAACCCTCATAAAAACTACAGAACCAGTCCTTGAGCAGTTCAGCCGATAGCTTTGCTCCTGCATCGGTTGGTGTGGAGGTATATTCTCCGTAAAATGTGCATCTACGATGAGTGCGTTCTTCTCCATCATCATCTACAGTCGGTTCCAGTCTTGGGAATTCGGCTTCTGTTACAGATGGCCGATTGACAAACTTCATAACTACTAGATTCAGCCAAGACTGTAATAGCCACCATGGTCCACCTGCTCCGACTACTGAGCCGACGGCCAACTTAGCCGATGTATTGTTTAGCATTTGGTACAAATAGCCGAGGAGGATTTTGCCTAAAGGAAATTGTCTCTTTGTCTCCAAGGCTTTGGCTGCGAACTGCCAGTTGGTTGTAGGGCCACAACTTGATCCACAAAAGAGGATTTTTTCTAGCCACATTAGCAGAAAAGCTACATGTTCTCGAGGAGTGACAGAACCTTGGCCCATATATGCCGCTACATAGCCTGACCAGCCGCCTATGCTCTTGGTCCTAAAGTCATATTGGTTCTTCGTGTTCAAGCTCATAGGGTTAGCCGATGAGGTGACATCCAGACCCGTAATCATTATGATATCTATGAGAGTTGGAGTCATCGGCCCTTGATTGAACAAGAAGGCATTGATGGTGTTTGTTGGACCAAAAATAGGAGGCAGCTGCCATTAGGGGCTCGTCTTTAGCTGAGTTGGCTATGGTGAGATCAAGTGCTTGGCCGATTCCAATTTCATCCCAATGAAATCTTTTGCTAGCCGACATGCGCTTGAACCATGTGATCCAACTTTTCTCGGGTGAGGTTTTCTCAAGGGATGGCCAGGATTTGAAAGTGTTTTTCTAGTGACCTAAATCTGGGTTGGTCAATCCGAAAGTAATCCTATTGGTTTCGCCAATAATGAACTCGGTGGGATCAGGGTTGCCGACTGGGCCGAGAAAGTAATAATTTTCGTGCGACAGGCTGGGAATTGCAACTAGGTTGGAAAGATGCTACAAATCCAAAAGAACCAAGAAGGGGAAAACAAGATGAAGTGTTGGAAGATCAATCTGATGCTGAGAAAGGGGATCTAGCCGACGGGAACTTACCTCAGCGTACTCAGCTGACGGTGCGGTAGACGGGCTGGCGGAAGAAGACATCGTCGCGGGCGGAGATCTAACCGGAGATGAAGTCGCTTGGGGATCGCCTCGCGCACCGAGGAAATCGCCGGAGAGAGAGAGGACGGGGTTTGCTTCGGCGGTGAAAACGGAAGTAACGGGGTAAAGATTTTTCAGGGTGGCGGTTAGTATTTAAAGCACGGAGGATAACGGTCGGAAAACGGCGGAGTGCGAAACTTGCTCGGAGTCGATATGCGGCAAATCCGAAACATTATCGAATATTCCGGACTTGGGGGGCATGTGTTAACGACCAAATTTGGTAATATCAGTATCGGAGATGAAGACTAGATTGAAGCGAAATCGAAGATGAAGATTGTCGCAGAAACAGAGTAAGAATCGGCTGGAGTCCGGATCGGCTACGATTGGATCGGCTGAGTTGGAGTCAGACTTGGTTAGGTGATGCAGCCGATTCCGACAATACGACTTGGTGTACAACATCGGGTTGGGTTGAAGTGCTTCAAGATGATTGCCACACATGGATGGAGTCCTGGGAAGGCAATTGTATCTATTAATTAGGATATTTTATGTAATTTCTTTAGAGATATGCTTGGGCAAAAGTCTGCCGTAAATACTTGTGGTATCTTAGAGTTTGTTAGAGATAAGAGTCGTGTCCGGTATGGGCATGTTTTGTAATTCTCGGGTATAAATAGCCCCGAACCTCATGTAATCAAACTAACACACGTTCAATAC
The DNA here is from genome assembly GCF_034140825.1 of Oryza sativa Japonica Group. Lineage (NCBI taxonomy): Eukaryota > Viridiplantae > Streptophyta > Magnoliopsida > Poales > Poaceae > Oryza > Oryza sativa. Next base: position 17,797,491 of record NC_089043.1, on the reverse strand, counting down.
AATTTCGGCGCATCGCCACCCTTTTTGCTTTCGTTTTATTTCGGCGAGTTCTTGCTTTCGGGTTGAGCTGCATCGGTTTCGATCTTCAACAAGAGGTAAATCTTGTTATGGCGGCTTGCGTTCTCGGGATTAGTGCTTCCATCTTTATGACACTCTAATCTTGTTTATGTAATTCGTCGAGTTATCATATATCTTATATAATCTTCGATAATATCGTCATCTAACCTACAATCGGCTAACTTCTGTTAATAGAAGGCGTCCGATTAGGTTAAATAGCGACGTTAGCTTGGATTATATAAGATATCCACCACTCTATGAAACATCCAACGACTTGATTGTCTAGATATTGCTCTTCTTTTCATACTTAATACTGCATCAGTTGAGTTTGATCTATTAAGTCGTGCTTAGAATTTCAATCTCTACCCTGTCTTCTGGTTGCCGATTAGGGTAGTATCGGGGTTTCAGCCGATCTTACCTAGTTTAACTATATTTGCTTTATGTGCTTTACTGACATATTAAATCTGCCCTTTATGTCAAGATCTTATTGCATTTAAGTATATTAGGCTTCTGTTTGGTATATTCTACTTGCTTTAATATCTTAATATAGAGTGGTATCGGAGAATTAGCCGATACATGCTAGATCTATTTGATCGGCTATGCTATGAACATATATAATCTTGTTGTTAGTACATATTTCGATCTAAGTGATTTATACTGTCTCGGCATGGCAACCGATCTATCCCAATCACTTGATTTAAGTATATATCGACGTCAGGATTATATATTGGTGATATCTACAGCCGATCGAGTAGATGTAGTTCTTTCTTATTTATTAAGGACTGCCGATCGATTCATATATGACATCAGCCCAAAGATAAATGATATGTCATCGGCACTCAGCCGATCGGCTATCGTTTATGGATTTAACTACAGTTTCTTTGTCTTTGTTTCTTGTTGATTGCAGGATCAAATCAACTGGCACGCTAGCATACCCGAAGGCGAGTTTTGGACCTGCACTGGAGTTAAGCAGATCTCTCAGGCCTCGTATTTTTCGTCAACACTCGTCCGCCTCGTTTGTTGTATTTTCATCAAATCCACCGTATTGAGCCCAGTCCGGAATGTTCTCGTCTTCTACGTCATCTTCCTCCATCGCAACCCCTAACTTTTCGTGCGAGGTCCAACAATTTTAGCTAGGCATTAACCTCGACTGAAACAAGTGGGCATAAATAGTTCATGATGTAGAATACTACTTTTGGTTTTTGCACTTTTTGTATGGACAACATGTAAAACCCTTATGCTTGTTAGCATTGGCAACACTCAAAAAATAATGCAAGCCTTCAATAAACTTTGTCGACCGTCGTTCCGCGGTGTACATCCATTGCCGATCCATCTACCTGAAATGCACAAAAATCGTAAAAATAAAATCCACGAAAGTCAAGCTAATTAAATAATCATACAATAACTATATACAAATAATCATACAATAATCCCACATATTATTAATATTATTAATTATTTTTAAAGTTCTAATGATATGTTTAATGTATTGTACTTTTTCTAACTATTTTATTAAATTAACTTTGTTTTCTATTCTTTTATCTTAATTTTCTATATTTTTCCTTTGTCATCTATTTTATAACATTTTTATCCACATGTTTCTAATTTTAAAAGTAACCTATTTTTATCCTAACAAATTTTCTCTCTTGTCATTTTCCATAAACCTTTTCAGAGACAATAATGTATATAACCATAACTATAAATGTAATATACTAAGCATACATTATCAGAGGATGGAGTTGCTAACCTTTTAGATTCCTTCGATTTGTATATTATCACCGAAACACTTTCACAAAAAAATTTGGTAGCACCTCCCTTCTTCCTCCAAACCTTTGTAGCAATGGCTCGGGCTGGAGGAGGAAGAAGAAGTATAAAAATGTTTTTATCTTTAGCCCCGGCTGTCTTTAATCCGGTTGGTAACACCAATCAGGACTAAAAATCATAAAGCTCCATTGCCCTTTTTTATCCAACTAAAAATGTTCTTTAGTCCCAGTTCCTATTTGACCGGGACTAGTGTGATTTTCGCCATCCCGGCAAAGATAACTTCTACAGTAGCGTTGGTATTCGCCATAACAGCATTCACCGGCGATCAGGTGAGATTGGATTGGGGTTTTGCTATTGCAGGAGGAGGAGAAGAGACACTAGGAGAAGAGGGGAGCTTTTCTTTTACCCAAACTATTTATTCTGAGACCCAGCAGATTTATTAACCAATAACAACCTCCCTTCTCCGTGCTAGTGGGCTTAGGTTTAGAAAATGTCATGCCCAGAAATTCACTAGTAATTTTTGAACTTATTTGTGCATAAAAGCCTCGTCCAGGAATTAGCCGAGGTACACAAACTGACAATTTAATATACAAATCCATCATAATGATAACGTTACATACTTACAAAAGTAAAGAAAAAAACTGCAGCGGAAAAAACGGTCTAGCGATGGCTTCAGCTCCACTCCCACAGGCAGCTCAACTGGGGTATAAGCCAAACGTCTTCTCTTTCTAGATCCTTTTTGTTCAACTGAGGTTGATTGATTATTGCAAGGTGAAAACATGGAATACTCCGCAAGCCACACAACAAATATGCAAGTGCACAAAAATACCAAAGGATCGCATAATATAGACTCATTTGCAAAAGCAGCATTTAGCAAACATTTAGAAGTAGTAAAACAGTAGAGTAATTAATCATCAATATTAATCAACACTGAACAGCACAGCCATGCTGCACAGGCCCAACCATCCTGAACAACCATACCCGGCTGTACAGATCTAACTCCAAACCAGGAGCTAAGCAAATTATTACCAGTTATAGCATCAATAATTATTGTGAGAGGTGTGAGACTAATCACGAAAAATATTACTCTGGCCAGAGGTGTACCACTGTACTCACAAGACACAGCCCCAAAACATGTTACCATGCCCTCAGTACCACCACGGTACCTCGAAACGGGACTGTGACAATACCCCTCGCACAACATAATCCACACAGCGCACCATTCCTAGATCATAATCACCCCCTCAAAAACAAAAAACCAGAGGCATGGACTCCCCAGCGACCCCCACGGACTTCTCGCCGCTTCACAGTCTGGTGCCCCGCAATGAACCATACTATACAAAAGCTAAAGCCGTTGCCCACGCTGGCTTGTGGTTGGCACGGTTAATGTCTCATAACAGTAGCTCGCGAACCGATCCTTAATTGTTATGAGCACGACCTTCAAAACCATGTGCTCACAACCCACCATTGTCAAGTTTTAGTTGGCACGTAATTAATTAACCAATCACGATTGACCATCGTGAGCTACCATTAAATATAATCATAAGTGGTAGTGTAACATTAGTTATCCCAATCATATGCTAATGTTTATAAGCATGGCTAAGCAATTATATATATATATATATATATATATATATATATATATAGCATTTAGCTAAACCAAACCAATATATAAGGTTCAAGCTAATCAATTTATTACCCAAGGTATCAAGTAATAGGGTATTCAATGCAAATTGGCCATAACAAAGGAATAGGTTCACACCACCCGTTGACATTTGAAAATAAATGCACAGTTGAAATAAATAGAGAATTTAAATATGAGATCAACATGTTCAAAGGATTATGTTTGGGATCTGTGTGACTTGCCTTGCAATAATCGGTCTTCAATTAGTCTTCTTAAACACTTCCGACGCACTCACGAACCTTCGCAACGACGGAAACGACAAGCTAACACACAAAACGAAGAAAAAGACTAATAAAAACTAAATAAACAGTACATAAAAAGTAAACAAACATGTAGATCATGATTTTAGATGAATTTAGAGACTTGAACGGCCTCATTCCGACTTCATATGAATTAGTTATGAATTTTACAATATTAAACTGATTTTAGCCTTATACGGAAAAGGATTTACGATTTATGACACAATTAAGATTTATTTTTAGAAGGGAAAAAGGGGCTTTATGACGTCGGCATGACATCATTGCCGGAACAAGGCACTGGACCACATGACCGCCGGCGATGGAGGACTCGGCCGGGCCAACCGAGGACATCTACGCGATGAGGACGACGAGAGGAACTCACTGATGGTGACGGCGACGACAATCGATGACGGAAAACGGCCGGCGACGAGATTGAGGCGGCGACGGGCTCGGGTTGACGGCGTCAGTGGCGCTCCGGCAGGCTTCGGCTTCGACCGAGGGGTGGACGGTGTGCAGCTCCTCCTTGCGAACCCGGTGGTGGCGACGGCGACCGAAGGCAACGATGGACGGCGACGAGCGGCACGGCTGGAGACTCGGCGACGGCGATGGCGGCGGCGCTAGGGTGGAGGCGGCTAGGGCGCTACGGGCGACGGCGAGCTCGGGCGAGGGTGGAAAACGAAAGAGGAGGTTTAGGAGCTGCTATTTATAGCCGGAAGAGGGAGAGATCGGCTCGGGAACGGATGGAATCGCGCCGGGAAAAGGAGAGATAAACTCGAAAACGAATCCAAATTCGCGTCGAATTCAAAGGGATAAAATAGGATTTTTGGGGGAAAAGATAGAGGAGGATAAGGGAAACAAATCTCCTCAACTAATTCAAGAAACGGCTGAGAGAATCGAGCAAATCGGGCGGAGGAATCGGCAGCGGCACACACGGCTCGGCGGCTGCACGGGCTCTGTCCAAGCTTGAAGACGATACTGTAGCAGGAAGGCTAATTAGACTTTGTCTGGGCTTCTTTTATCCAGCCCGATTGAAGGAGGGACAAGAAATGGACTTCGGAGGAGGAATAAAGGCAGCTGAAAGGAAGGGAGAATGGGCCGAGAACTAAAGGTGAACTTTTCCAGTTTCAGCCCGAAAAGGAAAAGGGGATTTAATTTACTTTTGTAATTAAATTAATGATCTTCGAATTGTTAAAATATTTCCAATGCTCAAATAATTTCAAGAAAAATCCTGAAACTAATTGAACACTCAAAGTACTTAACAAGATTATAATCAAACCATTTAATTACTAACTTAATATTTAAATAATTTCTGAAATGCTCTTTGTATTATTAAAATTAAGAATTGAGCTCTGAAAAATCCGAGAAAATTTCAGAGAGTATAATTAATCATGGAGAATTTAATAAAAATTAAATCCAATCATGCTTTATATTTAGAAAATTTTATTTCCCACATCTAACTTCACTTGTAAATTAATGAACATTTAATATAAATTATAAATATAATTTATAAATCCTAAAACGAAAATCAGGATGTAACAGAAAAGGCCCATTTAGAACAAGCTTGAGAGCAAAACTACCTAATGTGGCCCAATTCAAAACACATATTGCATCTAACCTACATCTTACAAGACCGAACAAAATGGTCCAGGTCCAAGTAGTGATAACAAGCAGTATCAAAAGAATTCAAATTTGGAGTACTTGTTCATTGCATATGAACTAATTGGTTATGTTTTTCTTTAAATGACAATATAGAATACTAATAATAATATATCACTCTACAAACATGTAATGTAAGTTTAAATTCAACTACTGGAATTTGTAACAAAATAACAGATTTGACTATAAATATACTTATACTAGTTAGAGTTTAATTTGTCATTTTTGTTACAATTTATAGAAGTCGATTTTGAACTTGCAAATTTGTCAAGTGATATATTACACATTAATCTATTTGGTCAATTTTTTTAATAACTATTTACTTAGGCCTAGTTTAGGCCTAGTTTAGATCCTGAAACATTTTGGCAAAAAATGTCACGTCAAATGATTGGACCTATGCATGGGGCATTAAATGTAAGAAAAAAGAAACCAATTGCACAGTTTGCATGTAAATTACGAGACAAATCTTTTGAGCCTAATTACGCCATGATTTGAAAATGTGATGTTACAGTAAAAAATTGCTAATGATGGATTAATTGTGCTTAATAAATTCGTCTCACAGTTTACAGGCGGAACTTGTAATTTATTTTATTATTAGTCTACATTTAATACTTCGAATGTGTGTCCGTATACTTTAAGAACTTTACACCGAAATAACTAAACACACACCCTTAGTCGATTAGAATCCTACTCGTTAGCCTGTACAGCTCTGAAGTTTGAATAACACTAGCTCTTTAACACATTCGTAATAGTAGAATATGTTATATCCCATATTGGATTGATTTACTATCATAATTCTTATGTGTAATGTGTATTAGAAAATTTATAGCATATAACTACTGAAATTTACAGTGTAAGCGTAAAGTAAAAACGAATAGATTATTTTTAGTAAAAAAATGGCGTCACAAATGTATAGTTGCCAATAAAATTAGAATGTGCAAGTGCTGGCAGCTGGCTATCTAGTACTACCTCCGTTTTTTAATAGATAACGCCATTGACTTTTTCTCACATGTTTGACCATTCGTCTTATTCAAAAAATTTATATAATTATAATTTATTTTATTATGAGTTGTTTTATCACTCATAGTACTTTAAGTGTGATTTATATCTTATACATTTGCATAAATTTTTTAAATAAGACGAATGGTTAAACATGTGAGAAAAAGTCAACGGCGGCGTATATTAAAAAACGGAGGAGTACTTATCTAGCCCAGGTCCCTACATTACACGTGTGTCACCTGCCCGTGCTAGTAGTAGCTGATGACAACCAGTCGCCGCCGCTATGCAATCTGCAAAAATCGTCGGGACACGAAGTCTGCCGCCGTTGCAGGACCTGCAGAGTCACATCGTCTGATTGCAGCACGTTCATGGCTCTCGTAATGGACGGCCGTTCACTCGAGCCCGACGGTGACCGTACGCTGGAGCTGCCAATCGCAGTCACGGTCTACGGTGCCACACTCTCGGCCAACCTCCTGCAGCTAGCTTCGTGTCTACGATCGTACTGCGATTGTACACATCCGTGACTGCGTCCCGATCGTACAGATCCCAAATCCACTGTAGTAGCGGGATAACCTGGTCCGTCTGCTCCATCTCCGGCCAGCGGCCAGAGAGACTACCTCCAGGATGACGACACCAAAGCTGTAGACGTCAAGCTCGATGCTTGGTCAATATACCCTGTGGTGCCCATAACAACCTGCGTAGTCCGTGGGTCGGCGCCATAGTCGACGAGCCTTGCCAGCCGAAAATCCTCCAGCTTGGTGCTGCCTGAAAGAGTCAAGAAGAATGTTGCTTGGCTTGATGTCGCCGTGCAATATATATGCATTGATCCCACTCCGTGTGGAGATAGCGTAGCGCAGAGCCGAGACCTAGGATGATCCTGTATCTGTTAATCAACCAAGTTGAACAAAATGAGTATAATACTAAGATTATCATCGTCATTTGCTACTCCCTCCGTCTCACAATATAAGGGATTTTGAGTTTTTATTGCAACATCTGACCACTCGTCTTATTTAAATTTTTTTTGCAAATATAAATAACGAAAAGTTGTGCTTAAAGTACTGTAAATAATAAAGTAAGTCACAAATAAAATAAATAATAAGTTCAAAATTTTTTTGAATAAGACGAGTGGTTAAACGTTGCAAGCAAAAACTCAAAATCCCTTATATTATAGGACAGAGGGAGTAGTAATTAATTATTTTGTACTACCTATCTGGCCAAGAGGAGGTGTCTGTCAAAGCTGCAATGGTCGCGAGATTTGGGCTTAGATCCACGGGTGAAAAATTTCGTCGTGTCACATCGAATATACGGACACACATTTGAAGTATTAAACGTAGTCTAATAACAAAACAAATTACGGAATCCGCATGTAAATTGCGAGACGAATTTATTAAGCCTAATTAATCCGTCATTAGCAAATGTTTACTTTAGCACCACATTGTCAAATCATGGAGCAATTAGGCTTAATAGATTCATCTCGCAAATTAGTCACAATCTGTGCAGTTAGTTATTTTTTTAGTCTACATTTAATACTTCTGTGCAAACGTTCGATGTGACAGGGTGGAAAATTTTAGTTGAGTTTGTGGCTGGTTCTAGAGTGGAGATGAACGACCAGGACAGCACCTGATCATGATGCAACTCGATGCAGGCGTCGGTGACCGCGGAGAAGCCGACCGCTACTTCCTCGGGCAGACACTACACTGGCCAAGGTCACCTGTGACGGGCCCAAACCCTCACCTTTGACGGCTTTGAGCATGGTCAGTGATCAGTGGTCACTGGTGAGTCCAGTCACCTTTGACGGGTGGTCGGCCGTCACAGGTGACACCCACCTCTGACGGGCAAGTTACTAGACAGCCGTCAGAGGTGTTGGTCTCCGCTAGCCTAGGGCCAGTTAGGACCCGTCACAGGTGATTTACCTCTGATGGCCCTTTAAATAAAGGCCGTCAGAGGTGATGGTCTCCGTAGATAGAAGTTGTCACAGGTGATCTACCTGTGACGGCCCCGAAAGTAAAGGCCCGTCACAGGTAGGTCACCACTGACGGGCCTTTATTTGCGAGTCCGTCACATGTGAGGTCACCTGTGACGGATTTTGGTTCCGACCCGTCACTGATGAGTTAATCACAGAAAAAAAATAAATCCTAAATATTGGCTAGCCTCAGGATTTGCTAGCCATGCCTTCTGAAAAACAGAAACATCACAGATATATTCCAGTCACCCCCAATATAACATCACAGATCCATCCTAAAAATTGACATCATTCACATATGCAGTTCAAATGCCACAATTTTGCACATCAAATTTATACCCATTGAAAGCTATAATTTCGGTCGTTGCTCATAGAACCGCATATATACTTACCAAATGGATTAAAGTCATAATGTCCTCGACCTCCATGACCTGTCAATTAGAAAAAAAAAGCAGAAAACAAATGAATAGTACAACATAAATCGTAGTTGATCAAATTTGATGACAAATTAGCGAACTACCATAAATATTGCACATATGAAAGTAAATTACATTGCACTCCATAATAAAAACAATTTTTTTATATCACAATAAATTATCTAGCCAAGTTCATGAGTCTATTTGACGTGAAAACGTCATTTCTTGTTCATTATTTCTGCAAGAATGAAGGCGCACACTTCGCCTCTGATAGCGGGGGGGTTGATGGGTGAGATCTTGAAGCCAGCTCTACCTTTCTGTTTAATAAATCAGATGTTTTCACATTTAGAATAGCAATATTGGTATTGAAATGAGCTTATTCGCCATTAGTAACAATCTCAGGGTCGAAATCTTTCACCTCTCTTAGTAGTGTTGACATGTTGTGCACACGTGGAAACCACACTGGTCTCTGATCTGTTGTGCGCATGCAAACTTAGTGTCATAATAGAGTTCGTCCTTGCCCTCCTTGTGCCTACCACCCTTTTCCACATATGGGTCCCAAGCCATATTTAAGGCCTTGGTGATATCAGTGAAATCATAATCTTTCGTCTTATTGGAGTTAAGGTAGTAAACCCTACTCCACTTAGGTACGATGACTAAGAGAATCCAATGTCGCCTGCGCAGTGGTTATGTAGCGTTAGTAATAAGAACCTTAACTTCAAAAACAATATACACGAAGGGTATTATCCTCTTATTCCTGGTTGTGTGCGCACATGATGTACTCCTTGTCTTGGTGGGCCCATAAACATCGGTTGACATAGTCAACCACATCAGTGAAGCTCTGGCGTAAATTGACCTCGTTCACCATGGATGGATCAAGGAACCCAACCTATTTACCATGGCAACGACTCTCGATCCAACACAACCTAAAAACATTTACGTATTAGAACTAATTTAATTAGGAGATATAGTCCAATCATATCACAAGTATGGAAGGTCAGCACTTACAAGGAGTAGCATTTTAGAAGTCCTGTGTCCAACTTCCGGATCCTGAAAAGGTTGGAGAGGTCATCAAAGCCTATAGTTACATAGGCAGGCGACGATAGGAACGGCTGGTGGTTGTGATGTCCAACTATGGATGACTCCCTCATTTTTCGCTAGGCATTGCTTAGCTCCATGTATTGCTTATGTAGCTCTCGGCAAGTAATACCCATCACGGCTAACACATTGTCCTTCACCAATGGCATGCCTAGCTCAAATTGGGCAGGCGCCCTCACGACCTTCCCCGCTTTGCTCTCCGGCATCGACGTCGCAGCCTTGCCCCTTTTTGGCACCGGTGCTAACTCCCCGACCTTCCCCTTGACGCGTTCACGCTTCTGGCCCTTCACAAGTGGTGGGGAGCTATCGGCCTTTCTTGTGGTCTTTATTGGAGCCAAGCTTTGAGTTATATCTCCCAAGTCCATATCATCTCCATCAGGAGAAGGAGGTACTGACAATGCCGGTCCACGGGGAGCCTCAATTGATAGCTTAGATTTGGGAGGTGTAAGCTCCGTCGGTCGATTTGGACGAGAAGTCATCTTCACAACTATGTCTTCTTTGGGCCATTGTATGAACGTCTTGCGCCCAACGCCCAAAGTCATGATTTCATCATTGGGGGGCATGGGCAACCGATAGCCTGACCAGGTGTCCTTTACTGTATCGATGGACACCTTGGCATACCCGGCTAGCAGGTCTGCGCCGTGGACCTTATCTGTAACCGAGGGTTTGAAAGCCATGCCCTCAGCGACTTCAGGAGCGAAAGTTGGTGGATCCTCGCCAGTAGGACACACTGTGCTACGCCCTGCATATGTAAAAGTTTGAATTTAATATTGGAATGTGTAAATGTTTTTGATTAGATATGGATCGGATAACATCAATTACCTCTATGTGGTCCACTGCAGCTAGTGGTGCGATCGGGAGACCTGGGGCCGGCACCTCTGTGGATGCACAACTACTCCTACGCTATGACAGACTCGCGTCGTGTTGTGCACGAGGAGTTGGATGCACAGCAGGTGTTGTGCCTCGGGGTATATTCATGTCGGCGAGGACGTTGTTAACCCTTTCTTCCACCCTATCTTCCATGCTAGCTTGTAGTTCTTGAATGACCTCCACCTTAAGCTCGGCCTTGAAACGAGCGTCCCTCTCTTCGTTGGAGACTTTCCGTTTCCTGTATTGGGAGTTGTACTGCGAGAGTCCGTGCTTTCAGGGCACATCGCTGCCAATTCCCCGAGTCCGGCCAGTATGTTCTTTGGTTCCGAGCGCCTTTGTGAGGATGTCATCTTCGCGCCTCTTCGGCACGGACTCAACCTCGCTTTGTGAAGCTTGTTCACCAACCAACCCCAACTATAAACAACAAGAGTCGTTTATACAAACTTCTACTTCATACGAATGGTAATTAGTTAGGTTAAGTAGTGAACTCACCAATTCCTGATAGACGACGACATCACTTTTGTTCTGAAATGTGACAGAGCCGTCCGGGTTGACCTTACCCCTTGCCCGCGCCCAGTTGCGAGCTCTGTGTTCAGGGATGTCCGAAAACGGGGCAGGGACATTCGCTGCTGCAGTGGCAGCATCCTCTTGGGCCCATATTGGCTCCTTGCCGATGTACCCTGCGGTGCCCAGCCGATGCGGGTGCTCATTCCGCTGTTGCAGTTGGTGATGTTTCTCGCTTGATTCCCTAAACTCTTGGGTGTTCTTCAGAGAGCAAAATTCTTCCCACACCTCTTCGGTTATTTGAGGGTAAACATCGAACGGCGTATGATTGCCGGGCGGGTTGACAAACTCGGTGAAGAGCTTCGACTTCCAATTCTTCCAAGCTTTGCCCATCTTATGGAATGACTTCCGCTTGAGCCTATCCTTTGCTTTAGCCTTAAATGTGAGCCATTTCTCCATTGCCGTCCAAGCTCGCTCCTTCTCGGCTTCTGTGACCTTGCCGATATCTTTATGGAGGATCCCGAAATTCACACGTGCCGCCAGCCCGTAGCAGTTAGACCATCTTCCAATGACAGTCCTCGGCGCCGTGGGCCTACCACTAGCGTCAACCTCTCTTATAACTTGCGCTGTGGTCGGCCATATATTTTGTGTCCGGGGGGTTTCTACTCGATTTACTCGTACTTGTCCCACCCGATATTGACGTATGTTCTTGCTGGGGCGATTCTGCAGCACACAGAAGGCAACATATGCTAAGGGGTGCTAGCTAAAATTTATGTGGTCATGTAGTGAAAATTTATCCTATAAATTACCATGACTTTCGGGTTGTTCGACCGCCGTTGTCGAGGGATGACCTTCGGCAACAGTCTCTGTGGCTGGGTTTGCTTCTTCCTGTATCCTCGCAGGTGTCAGGGAAGACGGGTTTGCGCCGGGCGTTGTCATGGTCTAATTTTTCCGAAAAAGCTTATAAATTTTCTATCATTATACTAATTAGCATTATATACCATGAAAGATATGGCCTCGGTTTTGCTCAGAAATTATGCATCAATTACCACTATTTGCATGAAGGGAAAAAAAGAGGAAATCAACTACTAGGATGAAAAAGACCCAAAGTGTATATAGTCTCTTATCAATCCAGAAAAAAGAACAATCATAGATAATCTGTTGTTATGCATAAAAAAAAGGACAAGTGTAGATAATCTGTTCTTATGCATAAAAAAAGAACAAGTGTAGATAATCTGTTCTTATGCATAAAAAAAGGACAAGTGTTGATAATCTGTTCTTATGCATAAGAAAAGAACAAGTGTAGATAATCTGTTCTTATGCATAAAAAAAAGAACAAGTCTAGACAGAATGTTATTGAGCATTCATCACTGGCCATTTAGCAATAATCCATCACTGAACAAGGGGCACAGGGGCAGCAGGGGCAGCAATTCATCAAAAAAAAAAGGACAAGTGTACATAAAAAAATGAACAAGTCTAGACATAATGTTATTGAGCATTCATCACTGGCCATTTAGCAATAATCCATCACTGAACAAGGGGCACAGGGGCAGCAATTCATAAAAAAAAGAACAAGTGTACATAAAAAAATGAACAAGTCTAGACATAATGTTATTGAGCATTCATCACTGGCCATTTAGCAATAATCCATCACTGAACAAGGGGCACAGGGGCAGCAGCAGCAGCAATTCATGCATCAAATCGCAATAATCCATCACTGAACAAGGGGCAGCAGGGGCAGCAACAGCAGCAATTCGATCATATAACAATTCTATAACAGCAGCAGCAATTCGAACAAGTGTACATAACAAAATGAACAAGTGTAGATAATCTGTTCTTATGCATAAAAAAATAACACTCATTCTATAACAGCAACAGCAGCAGCAAATTCATTCTATAACAATCATCAAAATCAGGCAATCAGGGGCAGCAGGGGCAGCAATTCATCAAAAAAAAAAAAGAACAAGTGTATATAACAATCATTCTATAACAGGAGTTCATTCTATAACATAGGGTTATATAACAGCAGCAGCAGCAGCAATTCATCCAGTGCATCAAAATTCATTCAAAATCATATAATACAAAGAAGCTAATTCATCTAGTCCTGCATTCATCCGAATCATACACATGGATCCAAAATCATCCATCACTGACTCAAATCAATCCATTCATCAGGAGGAGGAGGGGTGGCGGCGTACCTGGTCAGGGAGAACTGGCCGAGGAGAAGAGGTCTGAGAGGCGATGGCGGCGCTGGTCGCCGGTCGTCCTGGATCCCGGCGTTGTGGATCCCGGTGTTGTGGATCCCGATCGTCCTGGATCCCGGCGTTGTGGATCCCGGCGTCGTGGCGGCCGACGTCCGATGTCGTGGCGGGGATGGCGTGCGGAGAGGGAGAGCGGCGAAGACGACGTCGAGGTTCGGCGGTGAAGACGCGACGTCGAGGTTCGGCGTCGTGGAGGGCGGGGCGGCGCCGAGGACGAACGGTGGAGAGGGCGCGCGGCGACGGTGGAGAGGAGGGCGGAGAGAGTGAGGCGGCGACGGTGGAGAGGAGGGCGGTGAGGACGGCGGTCTCGATGGACGGAGATGGCGGAGATGGCGGTGGAGAGGAGGGCGGAGAGGGCGAGCGGCGGCGGTGGAGAGGAGGGCGGCGGTCGAGAGAGTGAGTGAGAGTGAGAGAGAGTGGTGGTCGATCTGGATCTAGAAGAGGTCCAACCCTAGGTCAACCCTAGGTAAAACTCTTGTCCGACTAGCCATTACTAGCCTTAAGCTTCATGAGTTCCAACACGCATGACAACTTGCTGTGCTTCGACTTGCATCCATCATACAAGGGCATCCGACAATCTTCCACCAACTTACTAAACTTCTCAAAATCTCTGTCGTTATCCTCTGCGTCTTCAATGTCATGCAACATTGTAGATAGACATTGAGTGTCCAAATCTATGGTCTCTCCACCTAACGGAGAAGGTACAAACATGCCTTCTCGAGCTGCGGCGGTGTTCTCTACATCCAGATCCAACACTTCTTCAGCTGCGACATCCGGCGCCTCTTGCTCTCCATGCTTAGTCCAGCAGGTATATTTCTTCATGAATCCATTCGTTATCAAATGAGAATGCACTTTTGAGCTATCAAGGATCATCTTTTCATTCCTACAGTCCTTACATGGACACAATATGTACATGCTCATCCTACTTTTTCTGTCATTCTCCGCAAATGTGACAAATTTAGTGACCCCCTCTCTATACTCTGTAGACGAACGATGAATATGGTACATCCAACTGCGATCCATCTGAAATCAACAACATAGGAAGAAAAATATATGATGATTGATATATTGAGAATGAAGGGAAGAATAATGTGTTTTTTACCTTGAATTTTAGCAAAAATTCACCCTCTTGCCCTCCCAACCGATTTGTGAACAGTGAACTGGTCGGGATGGAAAGCAGTTGGCGGTTTGGAGAGTATTTATAGACCCAACACACCTTAAACGGGTTAGGTAAAAAAAGCCCGTCAAAGGTATTGGTCATACCTTTGACAGGCTTCGATTGAGTTGCCCGTCACTGGTATCCTCTCACCTGTGACGGGCCGGTCCGGCCCGTCACAGGTGAGGGGATACCAGTGACGGGTTGGAAGCAAAACTCGTCACTGGTATACCTATGACGGCTTTTCCTTCCGGCCCGTCACAGGTGAGGGGATACCAATGACGGGTTGGAAGCAAAACTCGTCACTGGTATACCTATGACGGCTTTTCCTTCCGGCCCGTCACAGGTGATGGGATACCTATGACGGGTCGCGGCCGAATTCCCCACCGATAACGGCAAAACTAGCGACCCGTCAAAGGTGACGGTCATCTCTGACCAGTTCATAGGCCCATCAGAGGTATGCCGTCACAGATGTCCACCGGCGCACTGACGTTGTACGGCTTGCCGTCGCCGATCTGGAGATGAACAGCTAGGAAGCCGGGAAGCCGGTGAGGTTGTTGTATATATGTAGCTGATGCTCGCAGCCATAATGGCGTCTTCCGAGACCAGACCATCGGACACGTTTGTGTAGGCCTTGGAGCTGATGGGGTTGACGTCGATGCCCACATGGTTGCTGCTCTGATCCAACAGGAGATTGAGGAACGTGTCGAACTCCATGGGCAAACCTGTCTAAAACAAATATTTCTATTTCCATGTCCTTCAAATATAATAAAATAATATCGTGGGTGTCCAGCAGCTAATATTACCAAAAGGTAGAACGGCTCACTCTCGATTTAAAATACCAATCTACATTGACGAAAACAGTATTTGCAATGTAAAATGAGGAACCATGCTATCTGTTTACACCCAAATTTGACACCTAGGATTGAAATAGAAAAGATTGCCAAAGTTTGGAGCTATGTCGGTTTCCTCCAGAGAGGGCCGGTCAGACCGCAGGTATGTGGGCGGTCTGACCGCAGGTATGTGGCCGGTCAGACCGTCAGAGTCTAAGCCCGAGTATGTTTTCATCGGGTCTTGTGTTTTCTTGCTTGGGAAGGCATGTTTCGGGTTTACTTTGGTTTCTATCCCGAGTTGGACATGGAGGAGGGTCTGTAAAGGGCAAGACCAACCCCTATTTAAGGGATAAGACCGGTTCAATTGTAACCCAATCTACTTGAATCGTTCTTTTACTATGTTTTCTATTTTACCCTAGTTTTAGTCCATCTTTGTCGGTTTACGCCGTAAACCGTCCGCCGCCACTACGAGAGTGCGACACTTCTTTGTAGATTTGTTCTGAAAACCTTCCGTTTGCCCACGAGACAGGTAGTTATCCTCATATCGATCTAAATCGGCCTAGAGGCTGATTTTGATCTCTAAATCGGCTTCGCTAGCCGGTTTAACTGTTTTCTATAAAAACCCATCTTAATTTAGCCTTTTGGCTAGATCGAGGTGGTTGGCGACTCCATATCACCGCAAAGCTTTAGGTGTTGCGATCGTGTTTGTCGACTTGTCAAAAACGTTGCCAACACGATTTTTGATGACTCCGCCGGGGAACGATCTAATCGGCTATATCACGGCCGAATTTCGTTTAATCTAGTAATTACTGTTTCGTCGAAATCGAGAGTTTCGGCTAAACAGCCGAAATTAATCTATCAATTTACTGCCACCAAGCAAATACATTGATCACTCGGTTGATTGGTTTAGATCGGCTACATTGTTCTTTTGATCGCCGATCTCACTGTTCATTGCGCCGGTCTAACCGACGTACCTATTCCGGTCTGACCGGGGTAGTGGCCAATCTAATCGGCAGGAGGCAGCAGCCGGCTCGGCAATTTCTTTTGCTTCACACGGCAACAGGGAGAAAAAAAAATTTCGATCAAAGATCGATTTGCCGAGAGACAAGCAGCAGGAGCTTTGTTTCCTTTTATTGCTTACACGTGTTAAAAAAGATCAGGCTATCCAAGCCGATCTACTACGTGTTCAAAAAACAAAGCCGATTCCTACTGTATCGGCTATTTCTGTGAAGCTTCGATTTCTTTAAATTATTTGATACATACGCAAGAAATCAGGACTGTATATTAATATATTCGGTCGGCGATTTCGGTTATAAGCTATATAGCCAAAATTAATCAAGGAATTTCTTCATCAACCATGACGAGTAGGGACGAGATCGATAATGTCACATTGGAGGATCTTGATGAGGAGCAACGTCAAATCATGGAGGAGCACATCAAGGTGGCTACACAAGAGATGTTGATGAGATCGTGCATCGGAACCCATCATGGTGTGATTCTCAAGCCTGGACCTCTTCCTAAATTCTCCTTTGAGAAGATAATCTCCGATTCGCCCAACTCATCCCTTGCTATTCAAAAAGTTAATGATCGTTATGTAGATACATCTACTACTTCTCGTTTTGTTTCTATACAATATGGTTATAATGCTACGGAGGGATCAATGGGTGTTTATACAACCAATTGCGCAGAAATCGGCTATATGCAAAACCTAGCTAACGGTATGACCAGTCGTGACACCGGTCTAACCGCATCCTATACCGGTCAGACCGTGCCCATCATGGCCAGTCAGACCGTGCCCACCATAGCCGGTCAGACCACGCCCTGTTTCAGTCTGATCGTGCCTCCTGTGGCCGGTCTGACAGCACCACTGACCACTGATCAGATCGGGCCATGGGCCGATCAGACCGGGCTATCTATAGCCGGTCAGACCGATTCCCTGGGAATTTCTCCAGGTTTTCATACTACAACTAGCAGTACTGATTTTAATTATTATTCATCACCTGTTAATACTGTTAGTCATGCTACTCCACATATCCCTAATGCTTACAATGATCCTAATAGAGGATATCCTCATGACACTGGGTATGGCCAGTATAATAATATTGTGCCGCAACAACCACCTCTTAGGCCACCAAACCCACCAATAAATCAACATAGGCCTAAAAATATGGAGGAGTTGATTAGTATCATTATTAGAGATAAATTTGGGATTGAAGAAAAGAATCGTGCTAGGGAGTACCAAAAGCCGTATCCTGATTATTATGACAATATCTCATATCCTCGTGGTTATAAAGTTTTCGAATTTACCAAGTTTAGTGGTGAGGATAGTAGGACCACTTGGGAGCATGTAGGTCAATTTTTAGCGCAACGTGGTAAGGCTAGTAATGTGGATACATATAAATTGCATTTATTTTCTTTATCTTTGTCCGGTACAGCTTTTACGTAGTTTTCTTCTTTACCGGCAAATTCTATTCATACTGGCCTCAATTAGAACAAAGGTTCCATGATTATTTTTATACTAGTGAAACTAAACTTAGGCTAAGTGATTTGACATCGGTTAGGCAAAAATACAATAAATCTGTCATTGATTACATCAAGAGATTTAGGGATGTTAAAAACCGATGTTATAACTTGAATATAAGTGATAGAGATTTGGCTTATTTTGCTTTTAATGGTTTAATTCCTCCTATTAAAGAAAGATTAGAAGGCCAACAATTTCTTGATATTTGTAAAGTGTTGCATGAAGCTCTGGCTCAGGAAAGCCGAGTGGATGACAATAGCTTAAATGCTAGTTTAGATGATAATGCAATATCATGTATAGCCGAACCAAGCGATGGTTCGGATTGTGTTAATAATTTTTGCAGTGATGCCATAACGAGTATAGCCGAACTAAATGTTGGTTTGGGTTGTTTTACTAGTTTGGATGATAATGGAATAACCAATATAGCCGAACCAAGTGTTGGTTCGGATTGTGTTACTAGTTTAGACAATGATGGAATAGCCGAACCAAGTGAGGGTTCGGATTGTGTTGCTAGTTTAGACAATAGCACCATTGAAAATATAGCCGAACTAAATGACGGTTCGGATTATATCACAAGCGAAAGTGAAATAGTATTGTCACCTAAGACCGAGTCACAAATCGGTCATGTGGATGTTGGAAAAGATAGTGACAATGTCTCGCGGGATAGTACTGAAATAAAATCCAAAGTAACCATGCATACATATCAAAGGCCGTATCCTAAACACATAGATTCGGTCCCGTACCCGTAAGGATTTGAGGTGCCCAATTTCACGAAATTCACAGGTGAGGATGCTAGAACAACAATGGAGCATATCGGCCAATTTATTGATTAATGTGGTGAAGCCGGTAGTGATGGTTTGCTTAAGTTAAAATTGTTTCCTCTTTCTTTGTCAAACTCTGCATCTACATGGTTTAGTTTACTTGCTCCTAATTCAATTTCTACATGGTCACAAATGGAGCATGAGTTTCATGATTATTTCAAAGATGCAAGCTTGATGGAGCAAAGATCGATTGATAATTCATCGGTCACTTGTGATACTATTTTGGTTACACACATCGCTAAGACCAGAATTGTTCAGGATTCTCTCCCTAGTGCTCCTATTGATTTTGACAACAAGAAAGGGAAAGGTGTTATTATTGAGGATCCTCGGCCTGAGACAATTAGGATCAATAATGTTAAGGCCGAAGATCATAAAGTTGCAAAAGATGAATCACCTAGTTTCAACAAGACTAAAAAGCCGAAGCTCACTTTTGAGATGCTTATGGCTAAGTACAAGAAAGGTTAGCCGGTCAACGATTTGATAATCAAACTAGTGATTCGAAGAGACCAAGATCATCTCGTAGGAAGAGATTTGGTCAAACACCAAAGCAATCGGAGACACCAACAATATCAACTCCATATAAACCTCCGGTTGTGATGCCATGGTATCCATATCCAATGTCACTATATGGTTATCCTTTTATGTATTACATGCTGTGGATGCCTCAACCACCTATGCCGTGTCATCAAGAATGGAAGCAATCACCTAGTACAGTACCAAGTCATTCTAACTCAAGACAAGACCATTTCCCACAAAAGAATCGGTCCGGTGGATCAAAGGTGAAAATGGTGAAGAAGGTGTGGGTGAGAAAAGAAGCCAAAGCTCTAGAGGTCGTTACTATCAAGGAGGAGTCTCAAGATGTTCAAGTACCTACTGGAGATGCGGTGGAAACCATACAAGCAAAGGAGATCGAAGCCGACAC
This sequence comes from Oryza sativa Japonica Group, assembly GCF_034140825.1. Classification (NCBI taxonomy): domain Eukaryota; kingdom Viridiplantae; phylum Streptophyta; class Magnoliopsida; order Poales; family Poaceae; genus Oryza; species Oryza sativa. The sequence continues at coordinate 17,777,727 of NC_089043.1, read as the reverse complement.
TATGAATGTCAAAAGCGGAGGTTTGACCGAGGCATTTGGCTGGTCTGACCGCCAACCTATGGCCGGTCTGACCGACCCTACTGGACGGTCTGACCGACGGCTTGTAGCCGGTCTGACCGGGCCCAGAGGCCGGTTAGACCGGGGGGCATTAGAGATGAGTGGGAAGATTGAGGGCGACACAGGAGCTTCTACTTCGATTAAATATATCAAGAATCTTTGCTTGGCTCCTGGAAAACAACAACAGCCGAAGTAGATACCTTCTGGCTTATCTTGCTCTTAGAAGAGGAGGCTACAGCGCCTTCGAGCCATAGGTCAAAAAAGAAAAGGAGGCCGAAGATGTGAAGGACAAAACATGTGATGATTTGAAGCCTCGAACAGCACCTAGGCAAGTGTGGAGACCCAAAGAGGTAAAAGTTAAGAGATCGGTGATTTCCCGAAGTAGTGATAAATCCAATTTGATGAAAGAAGAATCATCGGTCATTAGAGATAAGTCTCCTTCACATGATGCTATGGGTGTTAGTGTGGTATTCATCTTGCCTTCGAAATCGTGCAATCAAGAAAGCCTATTTTGCTCGGGGGGCAAGACATTAATATGCTTATGAGGAAATCAAGAGATGGGAACGGCGATGGATACAACATTACATCTTTGGACCGCCGTTCGTTGGATGCTAAGGCAAGGTATGGGTTTATGGTGTTAATCGTTATATGATATGCCTATGCCATGTCAAAATTTTTGCTTGCTATCTAGCACATGTGTATGCTCAACATATTGATATTAGATATACATGTTGCAAATGCCAGTTCTGAGTAGTGGAATTGGTAAGTTGGCATATAATTTGTTTAAAGTATGATTTGGCTCATGAGTCTTTGATATTTATCTAAAGCCAAATTATACGTGTTTTTATGGATCACCGTATAATATATAGATTTTATATTTATTGCACCATGAAAGTTTTGCTTATTAGTAATTCGGCTAATGTCAATGGTCAATGTGATCATTTGTTCTAGAGTTGTTTTCTTTAGGAACATTGGCATTGTTAATATTTTGCATATATGCTCAAGCCGATTACTTACATTTGTATTTTATTGGAATCTATGCATATGACACATATGACTCTAGTGATTCATTATTGATCATACTTCAAGTGGCTAAGTGGTTTTGATATCTTGATGATTATTGTTTCAAAAACCAGTTGAATTAGTATTCATCTAAGACATATTAGTTGGATGTTATAATTTTTCATATGTCTAGAAAGAAGGAATTTTAATCCAATAATTTGATACACCAAGCATCTGGTTATTATTCAAAGAAAGGATTATTTTTGATATTACAAAATCCGGTGCTTGATTTTAAATCTTTGGGCAAAATTGGCGAAGTTCCAGATTGGGGGCGGTCTGACCGGCGTATTATAGCCGGTCTAACCACGGATGACCGACGGTCTGACCGGCATTGTATGGCCGGTCTGACCGGGTAGACAGGGCGGTTTGATAGGTCCCAGACAGGATGTAACACCCCAGAAAACTACACAAGCTTGGGATACCACTAAACAGCCATACAAAAGTGCCAAAACAAGCAAATTTCGGCAACAACTACCATAGACAAGAAAACATCGCGGAAGCATCAGCATAGAGATTAAGGTTATGATACAACAATTGATTGACACGTAGGGATAGCCTTGAGAAAAGTAGTTAATCAATGGTCACCAACTCTAGTACTTAATTAACCCGTTATGTCTAAACACACGCAATCTTATCAACATATTACAATAATCATAACTATGTGAGATCATGTCGTGCGACAGTGTAGCTAATCCCATCACTTCATGCAAACATGTCTCATCAAGTACCTGAAAAGACTATAAGGGGGTGAGAATAAATCTCAGCAAGCAAACGGCTTTAACAAGCTATTTAAACCACATGTTTATTGTATAGCTAAATAAATACCAAGTTGTGATTCACATAAGTCAAATTCAATATCCGTGGACTAAAACATCATGATGTCACCAATCAAATCCATATACTCACAAATCCCAGAAGAAAACACTTCTCAAAGACATCTTCGATCGATAATTTTCATAACATCCTGCAATATGTGCATATGCAATGCAATAATATATCCTCCTGCCTTCACACCCAACAAGTGGAATATGTGCATATGCAGTGCAATGATATGTACTCCTGCCTTCACACCCAACAAGGTATGATGCTGCATCGTATTACGACAATATACGATGCTGTACCGGTACGGTCGCAACCATAGGTTCACGACATAACTTCAAATGCAATGCAAGTGTGATGCAAATGCAGTACAAATTCCAGAGTATAACATCGGAACCACATTCCTTCGATGGAGATCAATATAAGGTTATTATAACCAAGAGCATAAAGTATAACCATAAACATTGTAAAATCAATAAGTATGATTCAGATAGGTAAATCCACTGTGTAACATATAATAATCTTGGTTGATGATATATAATTTCAACGTGGAGGTAGAATCAAATAACAAGTCAAAGCTGTAGCAAACCACCGCTACGTTTACTTGCCTTCACTGATGATGAGATGAACACTAGTTGCATTCCGAAGTGGCATCACCTGAATAAACACCGGCTCAGACTCAAACAACATGCATAATCATTCAAGAATCACACATACGCTTCCTACGCTGGGATCCCACCCAAACAACATAACGCAAATCACCGATAATCTTCCTATAAAAGCAGCATAGATTAACAATTCGATACCTCTAATTCTACATCACATAACACAGCAAAATATATCATTTCTGACATCTACAGAACAAGCGTTACAACTTTCATTTAGATAACAAAATTGAATTCTTCAATTTATCTGGCCTAAAACATGGCACAAAACAGAGAACTGCATCTGCCCAGAAAACTGTGTAATAACCATTCAAAAGAGCACTGACGACAAACAACAAGATAAATGCAAACAATTTTTTATAGGAGGTAGATCACAACATATGCTACAACTTCTGTAAACACAAGATTCTTGGATTCCATCATTAAGATCCACTAAAATCCCTCTGAACCTCGACTACAGATAAATGCATCGACATTCAGACAGCCAACTTCAGAAATTGATACCTCCTAAACCACTTGATATAAAATCATGCCATTTGGTCAGAAGATAGGTCTACACGTTATCTACAACTTTTGTATAGAGACTTTTCGTAGGAAATCCCATTATGTTGGCCGAAAAGGCATCCAAAACAAAACTGCGCAGGGGGGCAGATCAGCAAAAACCTGGCTGAGGAATAAATCGGTGGATCCCACACTTACTCGCTTCCAACACTTGATCTAAATCCTAATAGAAAACCAAAACAGGGGGAAAAGATGATGTATTGATACCTTGGCGTCCATGGGCGGTAATCAAACCCCTCATTTCCATCTTCACCTCGATTCCCTTCGCTTCCTTCTTTCCCTTTCTTCTCCTTCCCTTCTTCTTCTTCCCAGGTCTGTAGTAGGGCAGGCATGGGGACATCGACCAGAGAGGGAGGTGGGCGCCCCAGGGTACCAAATGACGGCTAGGGGGAGGTGGATTGGATCTCCTAGGGTTTTGGGGATGTCCTGGGGCAGCTGGGCCTTGGGCTGGCCAAAAGCTAGCCCAGCTAGCATATACATATTGTTTTTCTTCTAACTTCAAACACCAAAACCTTATGGACTTCCAATATATTCTCTACGGTATTCTATTTTTTTCTAGGGCATTACACAGGAAGCTGGGGGGCACGTTACAATTGGTTCAAAGGCCGAATTAATTGTAAATTCAGACATTCGTGCCCAGGAATAATAAGAAGACTGGAGAATTCCTTTGATTCTATATTTGAAAGAATCCTAGCCTTTAGGTTGATCGGAAGATTCGGCGGCAAGCGTTTAAATATACTTTGCTTGATGAAGAGCTATATCGCCAAAATATAGATGGAGTATTGTTGAAGTGCTTAGATGATGATCAATCTAAAGTTGATAATGGGAAAAGTTCACGAAGGGATTTGTGAAACTCATCAATCGGCCCATGAGAGGAATTGGTTGCTTAGAAGAGTTGGGTTCTATTGGCCGAAAATAATTGATGATTATTTCAAGTGCTATAGAGGGTGTGAGGTTTGTCAATGGTTCGACAATGTTCAATTGACGCCCGCCGCTGTATTGAATCCTATCATCAAACCGTGGCCGTTACGAGATTGGGCTTTGGATTTCATTGGTCAAATTTATCCTTCGTCATCAAACGGGCATCGGTTTGTGCTAGTTGCAACGGATTACCTCACTAAGTGGGCCGAAGCCGTGCTATTCAAAAATATTACATATACGGAGGTAATTGACTTTATCTTAAAGCATATTGTTTATAGATTCGGTATTTCTTAAACTTTAACTATGGGTCAAGGAGCTTCTTTTGTGTTCAAGGAGGTGAGAAGTTTTGCCGAATCTTATGATATTAATCAGTTTCCAGATCAGAGTATCTTCCCTTCAAGCGATTATGCAGTGCACCTCTGGTTTTGCATGTTTTTTACCCATGAATTCAGACACTGGGATAGGGATCTTTCAATGCAACCTTTAGAAACATACGAACAGAAAGTAATGGATTACTTCTCCTAGCATGAACCTCGAAATTCGCTAGGGTGAATATTAATCCATTACATGCATTTTATATCCCAGACCCATCACTTCTTATGTCTTAGCACGAACTGACACGTAAGCGCCCTGTCCATGTCTTGAATGAAGGCCCACACATATATGGTTCACAGGAGAAGGGAAGAGATGATTTTCTTCTCTTCGATTTACCATGACGTGTACACAAGGTAAACACGCGACTACATTTGTCTGCAACTGAAACAAGCATATCCTGTGTTCCACTTGAAGTCTTGAACCATATATGTGTAAAGTTTAGATTCAAGGCGTAAAGTTTTAGCGTGTCATATATGAGATACAGATAAATATTTAAAGTATTAAACATAGTCTAATAACAAAATAAATTACAGAATCCGCCTGTAAACCGTGAGACGAATTTATTAAGCCTAATTAATTCGTCATTAGCAAATGTTTAATGTAGCACCACATGTCAAATCATGGCGCAATTAGGCTTAAAAGATTTGTCTCGTAATTTACACGCTATCTGTGTAAATAGTTATTTTTTCGTGTATATTTAATACTCTATACATGTATCCAAACATTCGATGTAATAGGGTGTAAAAATTTACCGGGATCTAAACAGACCCTCAATCATCACTGTTGTCTTGGTACCCTTTTTCTAGGTATATGCTTTACGGGCTGCCACTAGAGAGTTGTAGGACATCCCATGTGGAGTACTATACCTCAATCCAAGTTTATTTCTAGATTTCAGCTTTGGCCATAATTTCCATCCAGCAGATTGCAGAAACTTCTTAGCATTTGATCCTTGTTCTGAAATTCTGCTTATCAGATTCTATATATTCCATATATTTTCTTATTCCCTTGAATAGATCAGGGCGCACCTAGGGACGGTATCCCAAGAATAGATGAGACAGCTATGAACGCTATCCCAGGAATAGATGAGACAGCTATGGACGCTATCCCAAGAATAACGCCCCTTGCCTGGCTTGAACCGCTTATGCAGCCATGAACCTGAACTTATTACCTACCTTGCATCACTCTAGACAAAACTGAAAACCCAATCCCAGTTTCCTTGCGACTTTGCGCTTCTATATATACTCGCTGGCTAGCTGCTCTCTTAGGATTAATATTGATCGGATTATTGCGCCGCCGCCATTAATTGTTCATCAGGTTTGGCAGGTCAGTCCGGCCGTGTCATTAGTTTGCATCTTAATTAATTTTCTGCCGGTTATCAGTTGCATGCTCACGTTAAAGGAACCGGCCGGGACGACAAAGATTTTGCACTGCGAGCATTGCGACGTATATGGCCGTATTTGCACCGGTGCCAGTGTTTGGATAGGCTAATATATAGCTCCTTGTGTTATGCACTTGCATGATGACGATTGAACGAGCGAGTCACTGCCACACATCAATGCCTACACATCTAACGACCGAATGAGTCACTGTCATGACACGAGGAAGTTGGAATTAGGTTTTGATCAGTTGTCACACATCTGCGATGCACATGCACTTGATGACGACCGAACGAGTTCCTGTCATGACACAAGGAAGTTAGAATTAGGTTTTGATCAGTTATCACCTGCGATGCACATGCACTTGATGACGACCGAACGAGTTCCTGTCATGACACAAGGAAGTTAGAATTAGGTTTTGATCAGTTATCACACATCTGCGATGCTCATGCACTTGATAACGACCGGACGAGTCGCTGTCTGCAAACAAGTTCGAATTAGGTTTTGATCAGTTGTCTAGAGGTCACGCAAGGTAATTGAGTTCAGACAGTAGCTGTTCAAGCTTTCTTGGGATAGCGTCTTCAGCTGTGTTTAGATCCAGGGGTGTAAAGTTTTGGCGTTCACATCGGATTTACAGACACATATTTTAAGTATTAAATGTAGATTGATAAACAAAACAAATTACAGAATCCACCTGTAAACTATGAGACGAATTTATTAAGCCTAATTAATTTGTTATTAGCAAATATTTACTGTAGCACCACATTGTCAGATCATGGAGCAATTAGGCTTAAAGATTCGTCTCGCATATGACACACGACCTATGTAATTAGTTATTTTTTCCGTTTATATTCAATACTATGTGTAAGTCTAAACATTTAATGTGACAGGGTAAAAATTTTGCCAGGGGATCTAAACAGGACCTTCATCTTCTTCACGTCATGTCAATAATTGTTTAGGAAGCGTTATCACATCTGTTCGAGGCTGCACGTATATTGATATGAGTTAGAAACAGCCTCCAACGTGGCTTACGGATATTTAGGTATTTAGAGATTTCGGTTACAATCCAAACCTAACTCTATCTCCTATTCTGTTATGACATGTATTATTGCATGTGAATCCTTCCAGAAATATCTCTAACTCTAACAACGTCCACATGTGGACGCTACCGTCAACAGCTTATTTCCAAGTATAGCTAAGCTATTTAGTAAATTGATATAAAAACTATTATTAATTTTGAATAAAAAATATTATGAGAATTTACGGTAGCGCTAATCAGCGCGCTGCAGCGCGGAATATTAGTTGAGAGCTGCACAACTCCCTCTCCTTCCGGTTTTCCCATTTTTTACTACCTCGCCTTTCCTCCGCATACCACCTTTTCTCGGTTCGTTCTTTTCGTTTTTTACCACCCCACCTCCCGTGTTTCTTTTTTATCATTTCCATCTTATCCGGATGGGCCGGTAAAATATTAACCATCCAGATTTTTCTATTTTTCGTTCCTTCTTTGTAGTTTTTCTGTTTTTGCGTTTTGGTAAAATATTTACCGTCTAGTTTTTTGTTCCGAGTTTTCCATTTTTGTAGTATCTCCGCACGTTTCAAAAGTAACGAATTTACTCCGTGGAGTTTTTCATTTACTCCCAGCCTCCCGCATCTGCTCATTCAAAAGTAATAAATTTACTCGCATGAATGCCTCCATATAGTATGACGCCATACCTAGATGGTCGTAAAAGAATTACTGCCAGCTTATGACGCTAGTAATTCTTTTACTAATATTATAAATATTGTTTAGATTTCGTGGTCTGTGAGTAAAACAAGTACTACCTTCCTCTCGATATAGCCCATGATCTCGTAGCCACCGTATAGTAATATGTTTACTGATGTGTTCAATACACAGTATAAGAGTAAAAACTGAGATTTCGTGGTCTGCGAGTAAAACAATTACCACCTTCCTCTCGATATAGCCATGATCTCGTAGCCATAGTGTAGTAATATGTTTACTGACGTGTTCAATATGCAGTATAAGACTACAAACTGATACTAAGAGTATTGTTGATCTGTTTCACAAAAATAGTCGTCTGAATGAAAAAATTACAGCCTCAATCACACACAAGCGAGAAAATTACTCACATGTGAATCAAACTAGAAAAGAAAAAAAATGATTCAGCCAAAAATCCATCTGGTGGCTTTGCTGGATCTTGCTATAAGGATGAAGAGGATGGTCTATGTCTTGTGACTGGTAACGGAGAGGGCAACCGGGTGGCGAGCAGTAGTTGACGATGGAATCATGGAAGGATGTAGTGGTATGGTATAGAGATGAGCTCGACGTTGTGCAGTAGCAGCCATCCATCATGTAGCAAGTACCAAAAAAATGCAAAAACATTCTCGCTCATGTCAATAGAGATGACGAGCAAAAGAAAAATAGCAAACAACCATCATCACTGGCGGACTCCACCCTATCCTCTGCGGCCAGCCACATGGAGCACGATGTGCAAATGTAGGACCTGTGCAGCCCATCAATTGAGATCAGGTAATATTGGAGATTGCACATTAATTTGATTTGAAAAAAAAATTGGGGCTTCATACGTGAAGTTGAAGGAGAGTATGCAGATGCAAATTAGAGTGTTATTTCCTTACATGCTTGTTCTATCAATGTCACCGACGTGGAGCAGCCGCTAGTTGTTGCTATTGGCCCAGGTGAACACCTCCTTGCTGGTTAAGGTGCTACCAGCGTCCGGCAACGAGGCCCGAAGCAGTGCCTTCACCTCAACCGCCGCCGGCCACCGCTCGCCGGCCACCGCCATCAACCGCCACGGTGTCGTCGTCCTCCTCCATGGTGTGTCGCCGATCTGTGGGCTGTGATGGTGGATCGATTCAGATCCGAAAAAAGGAAAAAAATGAAGTGGGGGTGAGAGTGGTTGGTTGGGTACGGGAAAAATAGAATATATACCAGAAGCAGAGAAGTTATTTTTCTCGAGGTAAATCATTTACTCCGATAATGGTGGGAGTACGATGCGGGTCGTGGGGTGGGATCGGAAGCAGGGGAGTTGTTTTTATTTTCGAAGTAAATCGTTTACTTGAATAAAGGTGGAGGTAGAGGCGCGCGATAGGAGTAAATCGTTTATTCCGACAACGGTAGGAGTAGGATGACAGGATGTGGGGTGCGGTGGGCCTGGGCTGATGCATGTTTGGCGTTTGGAATATTGCTCACCTAATAGTACTTTCTGTGAATTTATTAATTACTACTAATAATAGTAAATAAAAAAGGAAATACGGCAGCCTGGCGGACGTTAGGACATCAAATTATTATTTGGCGTGCGTACGCTGCGCGCACCTAGCAGCGCATGGACGCGTGACACTAATAGCGGGTCTGAGCTTGTCAGGGCTGACAATGGACATGGAGGAGGGAGACACATCTGATGTGTGTCAGTCTATCACATGTTTTTTTAGGCAAATGATATACAAACTTTAAACATCTATTTTTAATTTCATTTTCACCATTACGTTCATTATGACAAGATCTATAAAACAAGACCCATGTTAACAATTCAATTTATAGGATACATTGGATACTTTTCGAAACAATTTATAGGATTATAAAGCTTGGTGCTTACACATCTGATGTGTGTCAGTCTATCACATTTTTTTACAGTAAATGATATACAAACTTTAAACATCTATTTTTAATTTTGTTCCATTACGTTCATTATGACAATATCTATAAAACTAGACCTATGTTGGATACGTTTCGAAACAATTTACAGGATTATAAATTTTAGTGCGTATTTGTACAAAGTTTCAACTGTGATAGTACAAAGTTCCAAAATTTGGAGTGTAAAGTTTTCATTACAAAAGTTTTCAAATGTGCCATTATAAAGTTCCTGAATTTTAGGGGTGAAGTTTGAAACTACAAAGTTTTAAATCTTGAAATACAATGTTTTTAATTATGAGTATAATGTTACTAAATTCTAAAGTTCCTAAATTTATAATGTATACTTCAAAATTACAAAGTTTTAAATCTTTTTTTTGAAATATAGAGTTTTAGATGTGCTAAAATAAAGTTTCTGAATTTCAGATGTAAAGTTTGAAATTATGAAGTTTTAAATCTTAAAATGTAAAATTTTTAAATCTGCTAGTATAAAGTTTTTGAATTTGAAATGTAAAGTTTGAAATTACAAAGTTTTAAATCTTAAAATACAATATTTTTTAATTCTGTTAGTATAAAGTTACTAAATTTTAGAAATAAAATTTGAAATTACAAAGCTTTACAAAGACTTAAATATGTTAGTACAAAGTTTCTAAATTTAAAATGTATACTTTGAAATTATAAAGTTTTCAATTTGTTTTAAAATACAAAGTTTTAGATGTGTGTTGACGCCGAAATCGGACCAATACGGTCGATACGGAGCTTTGTCGCTCGATATAGGGCTAGGCGACTCGGAAGCCGGCCGGCGCCAATGGTTTGCCCACCCCCGGGCCTTGTGCCTCCAGCGATGAGCGCGATACGCAGGACACGTCGCCGGAGGAGCCTCGCCAGGAGCGTGATGTCCGGTTAAGTTGTACCGTTTTTTCATATGATTAAATATACTCATGAAAAGATGTATTCTAGGTCATGGATCGGGCATGGATGTACAACACAAAAAGAGCTCTTCTGACGTTCTTGAAGGAAGCATCCAAATTTCTTGAGCTAGCAAAGGCACATGCTGTGATGGAGAATATAAGGGGCATTTTTTGTCCATGCTTTGATTACAAGAACAAAATGTTGCTGCAAAAACCGAATGATGTATTGTCGCACATCGTAGAGCGTGGATTTAAGAAGGGTTACGAGACATGGACTTTTCATGGCGATGTCGCCGGTAGGAACGAAGAGGCTGAGGATTTGTGCTTTCATGATGCAGAAAATTTTATAATCGAAGACATGTCACAGGGAACGACCCCGGAATGTGGTGGCTCTGGTATAGATGATGCATATATTGATTTTGATCTGGAAGATATGTTGCGGCACGTTGAACCAGAGGTCCTAACGGGTAGCAGATGAGGGTTGGACAATTGGGAAGTGTTGAAAAAAACAGTGAAGGAACTTCTTTACGACGAAGCGAAAGGATGCGACAAGGACTATACGGTGTTGCACTCTGTGCTTGAACTTCTCAGATTGAACGCCAGACATGGATGGTCGAACACTAGGTTCAATGATTTGATGGATCTTTTGCGAGTTATGCTTCCTAAGCCGAACATGTTGTTGACGAACACATATCAAGCCAAGAAACTCATATGTCCTTTATCTCTAGGTGTCCAAAAGATTCATGCATGCGTAAATCATTATATATTCTACCGCAAGGAATACGCGGATCTAGACAGTTGCCCAACATGCGGGACAAGTCGGTACAAGATGGCCGACGGAGGCTCGGACGGAGAGGTGGTAGACCAAGATACATCGCTGGATTCAAAGAAAAATGTTCCGGCTGTGGTGATGTGGTACCCCCCCCCCCCCCGTGAAAGATCGCCTGAAGCGATTGTTTTTGAACCATACCGATGTCGAGTTGATGAGATGGCATCAGGAGGGTCGGAAAAATGACGGTATGATTCGACACCCCGCCGATGCTCAACAGTGAAAAAACTTTGATGCATTACACCCGGAATTTGCAAAGGAGCCGAGAAATGTAAGGTTTGCCTTGAGCATGGACGGAATGAACCCATTCAGTGACCTAAGCAGCGCACATAACACTTGGCGAATGCTGCTCACCGAGTATAACTTGCCTACATGGATTTGTCAGAAGCGAAAGTATATTCTGTTGTCTATCCTTATACAAGGTCGAAAACAGCCTGGGATTGATATAGATGTTTTTCTGGAACCATTGATGGAGGACATGCAAGAACTGTGGAAGGAAGGGTTACGACTATGGGACGAGTACTGTAGGGAACATTTTACTCTGCGTGCCATCATATTCGTTACAATCAACGACTTACCGGCAAACTTTTCGCTCTCAGGACCAGTTTAAGGGGAAGTTCGGATGTCTTATATGTATCGACAAGACGTCGTACAAGTACCTCACCTCCATAGGCAAGGTAGTGTACATGCGTCATCGTTGGTTCTTACCTCAGAGGCACAGGTGGCGTGCGAAGGATAGATTATTCGACAAGACAGTAGAGAACGATCTAGCTCCTGAAACACGAACTGGTGCACAAGTGTTCGAGCTGACTAAGAACATTAAGGTCGTGTTCAGGAAGGGAAAGAAGAAGGCCGTCAGGAGGACGAAACGGATGGATCAGAACAATACAGACGCAACGTATGAGGAAACTGCCTTGCCTTTCAATAAGCACTCAATATTTTTCAGCTATCTGGAATACTGGAAAGACCAGGTGGTTCGTCATGCCATCGACCTAATGCATCTCGAGAAGAATGTGTTCGACAGCACCATTGGCACTTTACTGGACATCCCGAGTAAGACGAAAGATGGGTTGAAGTTATGTACCGACCTCATCAATTTGGACATAAGGCATGAGCTTCACCCAAAAGAGCTGGCAAATGGGAAGATCGAAATTCCTCCGGCGTGCTACTCAGTGACACCAGAAGAGAAAAAAACTTTATGTAGATTCTTGCATAGTGTGAAAGTCCCGACTGGTTTCTCATCGAACATCAGAAAACTTGTATCTTTGAAAGATTTGACCATCTCTGGGTACAATGTTCGTGACTGTCACAAGATGTTAACAGTCTTCCTACTGATTGCTTTATGAGCGGTCAAGCCAGTTCACACTCGGTTAGTGATAACAAAGTTGTGCTACTGTTTCAATTGAGTATCACAGAAGGTTTTTGATCCTGAAGAGTTAGGCCCCCTTCAAACTTTTGCAATCGAGACAGCGGGTCAGCTTGAGATGTTTTTCCCTCCAGCTTACTTCAATATGACGGAGCATCTGATTGTCCACATCGTCCCTCAGATTATCGAAATTGGTCCCCTATACCTACACCAGATGTGGGCGTATGAGAGGTACATGTCGGTTCTGAAAGGGTATGCCCGTAACCGAGCTCATCCGGAGGGATCAATGATAAAGGGGTAAACAACTGAGGAGGTGGTTGAATGCTGCATAGATTACATGAAGGACGCCAAACCCATTGGTATAACCCCCCTGTACATGAGGGTTGGTTAGCTGGGACGGGGATCATAGGCAAGAAAAGGTTCTATGATGAGGACTACAGAGCTGTAGCAGAAGCACATAGCAGCGTGTTGCAACAGCTCGCCATTGTCGAGCCATACATTGAGGAACACATGAACGAGATAAGAGCCAACAATCCTAGAAGAACGGCCACTTGGATCTCTAAGGAACAGAAACGCAAATTTCCTGAATGGTTGAAGGAGAAAGAGCTGACATTCGGTGAATCACTCGAGGAAAAAACATTGCACAGGCTAGCAAATGGCCCAAGTAGCCTCGTGACCTCATGGCAAGGGTACGATATTGGTGGATATAGGTTTTACACAATATGCAAGGACAAGAAAAGCGCAGCTCAGAATAGCGGAGTTCGGATGGAGGCGTTTGACGCATCAAGCGAGAAGAAGTCTTACTACGGGATCACACAAGACATTTGGGAGCTTGCCTATGTCCTTAACATCCAGATCCCGGTGCTACAATGCCAATGGGTCAGAGACACAACAGGCGTATCCATCGATAACTACGACCTTACGATTGTAGAACGCAACAAGCTAGGACACAAGGATGATCCGTGGGTTCTTGCTAAGCGTGTTGCATAGGTTTTCTATGTGAAGGAGCCATCCGACAATAAGATGGACATTGCTGTGCCAGGAAAGCAACACATTGTTAGCATTGATAGCATTGAAGACGCGTCAGATTACAACCAATATGATGACGTCCCATTGTTCACAGATCTGCCTAATCGGATCAAGCGAGTTGAGACAACCCTTGACGAAGAGAAGTTTTTGACCATGCATTAGTACATATGTTGGTGTGTACAACTTCATTTGAAGTTTCCAAAATTGTTAAACATTAGTACATATGTTGGTGTGTACAACTTAATTTGTAAACGATTAATGGATGAAACTAATTTTGCGAATGAATGTAGTTCCATGTTTATTCGTACTATATGTCGTTCTCAATTTATATGGTCGAATACTTTATTTATATTAATCATATCGATGAATAATTAGATGCGAATAAAATTCACATCTTGTTAATTCTTTGTGAATATTAAATATTATAATTTAGATAAGATTTATTAATTATTAGATTTAATTGCGCTATATTAACTTTTAAAATTAATAACTCTAATCTAAATTATATTTTTTGAAACAAAATTAAGGTATGAGCTCATCCCGTGCGGGTGACCTCACCCGCACGCATGGGATAATCGATTATCCCGTGCGGGCGGCTTAGGTCACCCGCACGCGGTGTTCCGCATATAAGGGAGGGCGGGGGGACGAAAATTTCACGCCGCCAAACTGCCGAAAAATTTCACACCGCCACGCCATATACTCTCCTCTCCTCCTCGCCCTCGCCGCCGGCCGCCACCTCCTCTCCGTCTGTTCTCCTCCCCCAACGCCGTTGCCTCTTCTCCTCCACCAACAGGCCGCCGCCGCCTCCTCTCCTCCCCCTCGTCCCCGGCCAGATCCGGGCCACCGCCACCCTTCGCCTCCAGCCCCAACTCTTCACCAGCCTCCTATCCCCCACCCACTCACCGGCACCGCCATCCACCTCCCACTCCTCGCTCCCCCTCGCTGCCATCTCTCCTCGCTCCCCCACGCCGCAGCCGCCTCTCTCTCCTCCATCCCCCTCGCCGCCGCCTCTACTCCCCCTCCCCGTCTAGATTTGGGCCGCCGCCGCTGTCTTCTCCACGCTGCCGGCCTCCCCGACCTCCGCTGCCACCGTCTTCTCCACGCTGCCGGCCTCACCGACCTCCGCCACCGCCGTCGTTGTCCCCAAGTCTCTGGCCTCCCCGACCAAGGACTCCACCGTCGTCCTTCCCAAGCCGCCAACGCTGCCGGCCGGCCTCCCCAAGTAGCCGATGCCGCCGACCTCCTCCCCAAGCCGCCTCCTCGCTAACCTCCTCCACCGCCGGCCTCCCCGACCACCTCCCCAAGCCGCTGGCCGACCACCTCCTCTGGTAAGCCATTTTTTACTGTTTTATATTTTGCATATGTGAAATTTGTGATGTGGTGATATATGCATATGTGAAATTTGTGATGTGATGTTGATGTTCCGGTTATGTGCATATAGTGAGTTTTGCATTTTAGGGTATTTGTGATGTTAATTAGAAACTTTCGGTTATGTGCTTGCTGGAAAAACTAGGAATATGCTTAGCCCCGCTCTAATAGAAACTTCCGGGTACGGGGGTCCGGAAGTTCTGGCCAGGTCTTTCTGCCTTGAAAAATGCATTATCAAAAAATGCTTCTAAAAATATTTTGACCTCAGGAACATATTTAGAGCACTTTTGGAGACCTCAGAATAGCACTTGAAACCCCTCTTAGTAGTATGGTTTTTCCTAAACTCAAGTTTGAAAAAATAAACCTAATCACTAGGGCTTCATGTTAGTTCGCCTCCTCGAATTTATAATTGTGGTGGGTCTCCAAGACTTTAAGCACACACCTAAGCACCCTGGAACTAAATATCCTACAATTAACTTGATGAAACGCATTAGTCCCTCAACCGCTTTTGTCATTAATCACCAAAGCCCACTAGGGGACTAGATGCACTTTCAGCCTCAACATGTTTTACCTCCATGATGATTTGGAAGTTGATGCTGGGACTGCTGCACGTACTGAGGTTGTTGGAAAACCTCTGGTTGATGGAAGCTTGGATAAGCCGAATGATGAGGAGCACCCGGCACCTCATGTTGAGGTGGTGTTTGGAATCGTAGCTCATCCCGGCTTGAAAGCAATGGTGCTCTCGACATCGGCGGTGGTGTGCCAATTGGTGGAATCGGCAAAGATCCAGGTAGGAATGGAGGAACTTGAGTTGTCGGCTGGATAGTATTGGCTCCTGGCTGGAAGTCCGACATTGGTGGTTACTTCATTCTCGAAGCTTGAGCCAACTCCTCCTCCTGCTGTTTTGTCAGGATCATTGGCGCTGAAGATGTTGGAAGAGCTGATGTCGATGGCGCCAATGAAGTTGTTCTCACGGGAGCCGATGTGTTGACGAAAAATCTACCAAATTTCATTGTTAACACGACGTCGATGGAGCCATGATCATTGGCTGCTTGGTAGATGACTCAAGAGTAAATGTCTTCAATTCTCTGTAAGGTGGAAACTTGTTCTCTAGAAAGAACACCGGTCCTTGAGCAGCATTATAGATGGTGCCATCAAGCATGGACTTAACCACCGTTGACATTGTGTTGACTAGCATACCGGATTGATTGGCCAATGCATGATGAACAGCATAATCAACAACATCTTGAAAATGTGCATACGCCATCTTCGTCGACATTTGACTTCTTGTCGACCTCTGCAGATTATTCTTCTTCTCCGAAGGCTGATGTATCATCAACTAGGCTCAGCAACAAAATCTTGTGACGCTGGATGATGGTTCCATGCCGAGTCTTAGTTAACAATTGCAAATACATCACCTGCACGTGATCTTGGAGCATTTTCTTGTCCGCCTTGAGATCATTGGAAACAGATCTTTAGTAATTGGGATGACTTTCTCCTCCGAGATCTCGCCAGCATCCTTCGTCACGGTTTTTTTTTGACTGGGAATACTGCCAGGGCTTTGCCCAGCAGTTTAAATTTTATAAAATGGAAATATGTACATAGTTACAGGGCAATTTACAAAAGAAAACAAAGAAGCCACAAAACTATAGGGCCTGCAACCAGTCAGAAACAGATTGTTTGAGAGGATCTTTCATTCTGCACAGATGCAGAAGAACTTCTCTCATGAAGAGCGATTCCCATGATTGAAAGGTAGGCTGGATATTTTCGAAAATAAGACCATTTCGCTGCTTCCAAATATGCCATGCAGCCAAAAAGAAAATCTCCAGCAACCCCCAATGAGCAAACCGAAATCTTCCCAAAACAACCATCTGGAAAAACTCCAAGTTCTGGCTCCACTGAATTTCCAAGTACTGCCAGCAGTTAGCACTAAACGGGCATGTGAAGAAAAGATGAAGTCTTGTTTCTCTCTGATCAGTATTGCACAAGACACATGTCAGATCTTCATCCTCTTTAGCACAATGCCTTCTGTCCAACATGTCGCGTGTGTTCAGTCTATCACAAAACAAGAGCCACGCAAACACTTTAATCTTCATAACACATTTTGTTTTCCATAGCCACACCAGGGACCTGGGAGGCTGTAAAGCAGAGAAATTCAGCTTGTAAAACCGTTTGGATGTATAAACGTCAGAGTTCCAAATAAAGCTCCATACATCTCCTCTTCCAGGTTGAAGCTGTAAGCTCTCTAAGAGTTCCTCCAACTGCAAAAATTCACCATATGCTTCAGATGATGAAGGGAGCAAAAAAGAATCCTCCATTGGTCTGGAACACATATCTCTGACCGAATCATTCTTGTACATAACCACATTGTACAACTGAGGGAAACTTGTGCATTGAAAATCATCATTCCAGAGATCATTGCGAAAGAGAGCAGTTGAGCCTGACTGAATTGAGCATTTGGTTATACCCCTGTAAACATCTGAAAGAACAATGATATCCCTCCACCAGAAAGAACCCTTACTCATGATTGAAGTATAATATGTTTCTGAGATCAATTTCACCCATGACAAATCTGTAGCATTATAAAATTTTACCAGGTGCTTTAGAAGTAAAGCAGTGTTTTGCACCCTCAAATTTAGCATTCCCAGTCCTCCTTTCTCCTTCGGTGTGCAAACTCTATCCCAAGACGCCAATGATTTCCTAGTTGAGGTTGGGTTATTTCCCCTCCAAAGGCAATTTTTTCAGGTTGTATCAATTGCCTTAATAATAGTAACAGGGAGCTGCAGGGAACACATATAATAGGTAGGGATTGAAGAGAAAACTGAGTTGATCAGAGTTAATCTTCCACCCTGAGGCAAGAACATGGAGCTTGCTGTCAATCTCCTTTCCACTCTGTCCACCGAAGGAGCAAAATCAACCACTCTTGGTCTAGTTGTACCCATAGGGAGCCCCAGATATGTAAAGGGCAGAGATCCAATAGTGCATCCTAACAAGCTAGCCATCAAGGATGCCTTTTCCTCTGAGAGATTCAGAGGGTATAAACTGGATTTGCTAAAATTCACCTTTAAGCCTGTTGGCTGAGCAAACATGTTCGAGATGGCCTTGAAACAGAAAATCTCTCTTTGGGAAGCTTTCAGCAAAACTAAAGTGTCATCAGCATACTGAATAATGGGAAAACCACATCCATCATCCTCATTGATTGGTTTTGAATCAAACCCATATCAGAGGCTTTGTTTACTATTTTTTGTAGAAGTTCAGCACCTAAGACAAAGAGTAAAGGGGACAGAGGATCACCTTGCCTCACCCCTCTTTTACACTTGAAAGAATTCCCTGGCTCTCCATTAAGAAGAACAACAGAGGAGGTATGGAAAAGACCATCTGTACCCAATGAATCCATTTTTCAGGAAAACCCATATGCTTCAGGACTGAGAGAATAGCAGAGTGCTCAATGGTGTCAAAAGCCTTTTCAAAGTCCAATTTCAGGAGTATGATCTCTCTCTTAGACTGTTGGCACTGGTGAATGTATTCAAAAGACCAAGCAAGGCAGTCTTGTATAGTTCTTCCTTTGATAAAGCCATACTAATTATCACTGACTAGCTTGAGAATTACCCCTTGCAATCTATCTGCCATGAGTTTGGTAAGAAATTTTAGGCTGAGCCCCATGAGGGAAATAGGTCTAAAATCATTGACAGTCTTTGGAGAACTCTTCTTTGGGACCAAAGTTATGTAAGAGCTATTACGGATCTGTAGATCAGTACAACTAGCATGGAAGTGTGCAGCTAGTTCGTAATAATCTTGGGTTATAATGTGCCAGCATTTATTCAGAAAATAGCCATTGAATCCATCTGGGCCAGGAGCTTTATCTGCTGGGACGATGCTTACGTGGCTGCTAATCTCTTGTGTAGAAAACATGTCAACCAAACTATCCAAATTTAAACTCTGAGAGAAGAGTGAACCCAAATCAAAAGCTATCTCAAGATAATTTGTGACCCCCCCCAATTCTGTTTTTGAAGCTTTGCAGAAAAAGAGAGGCTTTCTGTTCATGTGAAAAGACAACCTGTCCATTATTGTCCCTAACTTGGGATACTGTGTTAATTATATATCTCTCTGTGGCAATGGATTGAAAGAACTTTGTATTTTCCTCCCCAAGTAACATCCATCTGTTAGTACACCTCTTCTTCCAGTAAATTTTCCTAAACTCCAGCAGCTTAAGGATTTGCACTTTCACAATTTCTCTGAAAATCCATTCGAATGTCGTTAGATTTCTTGCCTCTTGCACTAGATCCAGAAAGTCAATAACTCTATTGCAATTCATCAAGAGAAGCATCAGCCTGGACAGATTTTTACTCCATAAGAGAAGTTTTTTCCTCAACAACTTCATGTTAAAAGAGATACATTTAGCAGGGTCCTCAAACCCAGGGTCAAAAGACCAGACCATCTGGACAATATCATAAAAACCATCCATATCCACCCAAAAGTTCTCAAATCTGAAAACCGGTGATTTTGGGATTTTTGTGTCAATTTTGACCACACTGGGCACATGACCAGAAATATTTCTTGTTAGCGGCTGCACAGTTGTATTTGGAAAAGCCAAAGTCCAGGCAGTTGATGTAAACACCCAATCAAGTCTTTCTAGAAGGGGATTCTGCTACATATTGCTCCAAGTAAAACTTCTACCCTTCAGAGGGATCTCTAATAGACCAAGAGTACTGATGATATCATTGAAGATAAAGATGTCATTCATATCAGCTCCTGGCTTATTCCTGTCTTGCACAGACCTGTGGAAGTTAAAATCACCCAAAAACAACAAATTTTCCTGGGCATAAATGCGAATGTTCTTGAACCAAGAAACAAAATTTGATCTCTCAGGACCATTACAGGGGCCATAACCACATGTCAGAGACCAGATTTGGGCTGAGTGCCTTGAGGTGAATTCAATAGTTACAGAGAACAGATTAACTTCGGTCACAACACCCACAAAAAACTTTGAGGCCCAAACTACCAAAATTCCTCCTGAGGCACCAGCAGAAGGAGCAAAAGCAAAAGAGTCAAAACGCTTTGGAGCAAACTTTCTTATATCAGACAGATCAAAATGGTCCTTTTTAGTCTCCTGTAAGCAAAAAATCTGACAGCCACTGTCCTCGATTTTCTGTCTTAAAGAAAGCAACTTCGGTTCAGCATTCATTCCCCTTATATTCCAGCATAACACATTCCAGGATTTGTAGCTATTCATGATTATGACAGTAAGAAAGAGGAGACCATCCAGAGCTAAAATAAGTAGCCTGGTATAAAGTAACAACCAAAGTGTTTACATATAAGCGAATAGAATTCATAATTCCAGCTTCCCACATAATATTATAGACCACATCATCATAAAAACAATGCAGGCCCCGGTCTGCTAAAACCAAAAATATGACTAGAATCATTTATCCTCCATTTCTGCCCTGGGCAACTTCTGTCTTCTATCACCCCCCAAGCTGGATTCAGCTACCTCCTCAGGAGCCAAGCCACACATGTCCACCCCCATCTTTTGAAGCAGAGACACGGAGCAATCAGATGGAGAGGAATCAGAATGTATATCATCGTAAGTATTACCATGAAAGTCAGAGTCTTTTAAGTTATTGTCAACAAAGATTTTTGCTATACCTGCTAGCTCTTTCAGCTTCTTAACGGACTTTCCCGTAGGTTTTCCAATGCCCATTCTGGGATCTTCCTTCAGTTCAACTCCCTCCTTATTTAGCTGCAGTCTTGCACTCTGTCTTCTGTATGGACTGTAAAGCAGAGTCTTACCATCCCTTTTTTTGACAGGGGCTTTGGGGAGCAAAAGAGGACTAGGTGCATTGCAAACTGGACTAGAGGGAGGTTCAATACACAGTGGCATGACATCTAAAATCTCCATCCCATCCTGGGTTTGAGCATCCAGAGGACCAAAAACAGACTTGTAAGGCCCGAGGGCCCAATCAGTAGCCTTGGATTCTACATAGGGGCAGCATCAAACATTGTCTTCTTAGGCAGAACCAGAGGAGTGAAATGGTTCAACATTTGTACAGCTGTTGGGATAGGTTCAATACTTCGCAAGTGATGCATGAGATCTTTTGCCTTGCATAAAAAATCTACTTTCTCATTCAGGCCTGCCATAGGATAAACATAGTGGTGCTTAGGATATTCACTCCTAGCTAACCTTTCCAGGCGTGCAAGGAACTTCTGAACATTTGGATCCTGTACTGGGACCAAAACCCTTTTCCCCTTATCTGATAGGTCCAAAACCCTTTTCCCCTTGTCTGATAACCTTGAAGAAACAGGTGGCACAACAAGCAAAACATTGGCATCCTTAGGAACAGCAGGAGCCAAATCAATCAACCCATCTAGATTAGCTTCCATAATCTGGCCCATAGGGTGGTCTTGGCCCCATGCATCCTCCTCCTGCTCACCAGCAGCTTGCTGCTGCTGTACCATAGCATCCTAGTCGTCAGGTGCTGCAGGGTGTTGCCCAAATTGCCAAATATTGCCATCATCTGGATCATTGTCATCATCCCCAGGATTTGGCTGTGGGCCCGCAGGAGGTAGGTCCTTATCAGGTGGCATATTGATGAAATCTCCCTCTAAAATAAAAATAGAAATTGTCCAATATTCACCACCTCCACCCATTCCCACAAGATCATGAACAAAAATTTTACATGGAATAGAATCATTGGCTTTAAATTTCGCCCTAATAAGCACCCTCCCCTTTATTTGATCTCGTTCTAACCAATAAGACAGCTGTCCAAAAGAGGCTGTGGCAAGAACAGGTGTTCCCAGTCAACAAAATCAAGCAGGAAATGCAAGAAAAGGAACCACCCCTCCCTATGATACGGAGAAGCCCTCCAGTTAGGGCCTTGGTCATGCTTAACAAAAGTTACCGAGTGAATACCATCAAAAACAAAAGGTTCACTGTGAACAAGAGCATCTCTATGCATCGGAGAGCGAAGTTGAAACATCCCTACCGCAGAAGCATGACGGAAGCTAGCCCTGACCTCAAACAAGCGCCCATCCAGAATATTTTCAAGAATCAACTCCCGGTGATGTTCCCAATCCTATTCCGGTAAGGCTGGCTCCACCAAGGCAAGACAAAAATCTTCATGGCGACGCGTAGGTCTTTCAGGGATAGTAAGATCAACTCGGGGAACACGAAGATTTCCTCCCAAGTGCACAATGTGTCCCTCACGAATGAACCAAAGGGTGTTAGGGTTGAGATTAGCCATGGGAGAGGAGCAATGAGGTTGGGGAGAATGCAGAGTATTCGCAACAGGAGAACGGAGAAGTTGAGAAGGCTGCGAGATAACCGGAGCTAACTTTTTAGGATGCCAAACAAGATTTCCATTACTCCGGGAGTTTAGGACCTTAGCAACCGCATTAAAGCGAGGTGCGGCAATAGACTTGGCCTTAGGCCGAGGCACATTAACTGCAGGGGCATATGCAGACTTGCTATCACAGAAATGGGCTGCATACCCAGGGGCCTTTCACTTGCGACAGCAAAAAGGCCCAGTACAAATGCTCTTTGAATGACCCGACTTCAAGGAACGGCCACAAATTAATTCAGAATTTAAAACAGGCTTAGAAGACGGATCCCGATTACCTTGCGAAATTTGAAATTTGGGTTTAACCGCCTGTTTGATCACCGGAGCATCACTGGCGGCTATCTTCTGCAGAGGTTCCTTTAGTCTACCAAAGACATTCTTCATCGGGATATCTCGATGCTGGACCGCTTGATCATAGAAACGATCAGGCTGCCTTAAGGAACCAGAAAAGCGTTTCTTGGGTGTCACAAGAACCCACCCTTTCTCCTGCTCATGATTCCAAGAATCAAACTCCCAATGGCAATTTGGACCACCATTTCTCCACAGGAAGAAACGCAAGGCAAAATCATTGCAAGTATAAGATTTCAGACGATAAATCCAAATACCCACTTGCTTAGAGCAAACCAGAAAGGAGTATGAACGGTCTTTGAGATGAACAACAGAAAGGTCAGCACGAGAACCACCAATAGCAGCCCTGAGGGCTAAAGCCACTGAAGAAGTAGTCAGCCGGAAATTAGAGCAAGGCAGATCCACCACTAACCAAAAATACGAAGAGCTGAATCTGGAAGAAAAGTGAACGGGTGATCGAAAATGATGCCAGGTGTGGAGATTATGGGTACCACATACCCATATGGCATGGATATCCGACTAGTTACAGAGATACCTTATGCAGATAGAATATGTTTATTAAAGGACTTGGTTGTTATGTTAACTTGCATATCAAGGAAACACCCGATAGTCCTAGTCGGTTATGGTTGCAACTTATCTTTACATGCCTAATCCATAAGGAACATGGGTTGTATGTTGTAATCTCGGCTCCTCCCCCTATATAAGGTGGGATCCGGGTGCTCTTAGGGGGCATAACTTTTCTCCCAGATCTCACGGTCAATAATACACTCGGCGGTTCAATCCCTGGATAGGAGTAGGGTATTACTTCTTGTCAAGAAGGTTTGAACCTGTATAAACCTTGCGTCTCCTAACCCATCCACTTTTCCAGCTTGATTGCCACACCCTTTTCGTATTGCCGAAATCTTGTTTCGACAGTTGGCGCGCCAGGTAGGGGTTGCGTCAAGTTTTTCGCCGACTAGTGCGATGGGACTCGTTTTAGGCATCGACGACTTCGCCTTCCCTCCCGGGCAGGCGTACCAGTTCAGTAGCCTCGACTTCATCACCGACAGCTTCGACAAGATTTCTCTTCTCGACTCGGATTGAAACCAGTAGGGAGGAGATGCCATCTCCGCCCCGTTCGGTCTCCCGGATTCGGCAGAGATCTACTCCAAGACTTTCTCGTCTGAGTAGGCTTCAAACCACTCGGACGGGGATCCGTTGACTTCTTCATAGCCAGATAAGACGGAGCAGTTTACCCATCAATCTTGATGCGGCTACCAGATGATCTCGCTGCTGTTTGCACATCAAGAGCACCTTCTTCCCGTAGGTCCAGATCTAACCCGGTTTCGACCTAGGTCCGATCTGGCTCCAGGGAAGTTGGTGTAATTCTCCAACGACTTGGATCCATTTCCACGAATGAATTAGGAGACTACCTCAGCTTTCCCAGTGTCGATTCCCGCCATCCGACTGAGATTATCGACTACGGCGACTTCGACTATGACTACGACTTCAACAACTTCAACAACTTCGACGACTTTGACGATCTTGATGAAGACTTCAGCCACAATTATGAGGACAACTACACTCCACTCTTTTTTGGTGTTTTTATGGCCGACAACGAGACTGAGGAACAGCGCCTTGCTCGCGAAGCTAATGAACAACGGACACAACAAGAAGCCGAGCGACTCAGATTGGAGCATGAATGACAAGCACAGGAGCAAGCAAGATTGCTGCGCGACCTACAGGAGCGCGATCGACTGGCAAGGGAAGCTGAGGAGCAAAGACAATGTGCCTTGGCGTCTGGGCACCGAGAATGGGAATTGATTGGCCAACAAGACATTGATGGCACACAAGTTTTTCGCACCCGCAACAGAACACGGTTGCTGCGATTACACTTTTGGATACCCTTCTAACAGCGGCGCCACCGGACAACGTCTCCAACATACTTAATCAGACGTAGACGATGATCACCGCAACAGTTCCAATTAGCTCGGGGAGCACTCGGACGCCTACAGGCAGTCGGGTTCCACCTCTCCCATCTCAAAATTATCATCAACCAAATCTCAGCATAGCAGGCTCAAGATCACATTATGAGAGCAGGGCTCATCGGGAGCATTCTGTTCACTCACCCGCTGACGGGCATCGAAAGCGTCGCGCTGAGCAGCCTCGTTCGCCCCGCCGTCGGCAGCCTGTCAACCTACGTGACACCCTCAATCACCGCCGTGCAGAAAGAGACGATCGACGACGCCACCCACCAGATCGCTACGATGACGATGACGAGGGAGTTGCGGCTTTCACAAGTGACCTGCGTCGAGTGGATTGGCCGGCCGGTTACAAGCAGACTGGTATCGAGAAATACGATGGTACAACAGACCCCGAATCGTGGCTTACCGTCTACACTCTCGCAATCCGCACAACAGGAGGAGACAGCAAGGCAATGGTTAATTATTTACTAGTCGCCCTAGCTGACTCGGCCCGGAGCTGGCTCGCCGGGTTACCACGAGGCACAATTGGATCCTGGGCTGAGCTTCGTGATCACTTCATCGCCAACTTCCAAGGCACCTTCGAGCGACCCGGCACACACTTTGAACTCTACAACGTGATTCAGAAGCCCGATGAATCTCTTAGGGATTACATTTGATGTTTTTCTGAGCAACGCAACTAGATCTCCGACATCACCGACGACGTCATCATCGCCGCGTTTACAAAGGGAGTTCGTAATGATCTCCATGTCGGCAAGTTTGGATGCAAGCCTCCCAGGATGGTCAAGCAAATGTTCGAGAAGGCCAATGAGTACGCCAAGTCTGATGATGTTGTTCGTGCCTCCAAGCAGTTGGGCAGTGGCTGGAAATCCAAGAAGGACGGAGCAAACACTGGGGCGAGTGGAAGCGGCACCAGTCACAAAGATCGCAAGCGTAAGCACGAGGATCTAGTTGCTACTACAACGCATTCATCACGCCAACGATCGTGCGTTAGTATTTACGACAAGATTATGAACGCCCAATGTTCACATCATCCCAAATCCAACCACGGATTGTTTCGTCTACAAGCAGTTTGCTGAACAGTACGCTACACAGTTGAAGAAGCCGACTGACGGAGAACAGAGCACCTCGAAGAAGAAAAACGACGACAGCGATCAGGCCCGTCTTGTTTTCAAGATTCTCGCAAGGAGCTCAACCATATCTTCGGAGGGCCTCAATTCTATGAGTCCAAGAGGAAGCAGAAGCTGACCAATAGGGAGATCTACGCCGTCCAGTCAGAAACACCCCAGTACCTTCGATGGTCAAAAGTGGCAATAAAGTTCGACCGCTCGGATCATCCCGACCGAGTGGTCCACCCGGGGCGGTACCCCCTGGTACTAGACCCAGTGATTCGCAATGTCAAGCTCAGATGATCTCTTACTGATGGTGGCAGTGCACTCAATATTCTTTTTTGCCAAGACTCTGGATTAGATGCAAAAACCAAGGACCGAGTTGAAGCCGAGTAGGGCACCCTTCCATGGAGTCATCCCGAGGTTGTCTTCTACACCACTCGGCCAGATCACTCTGATGGTTACTTTCGGCACTTGGGAGAACTTCCGTGCAGAGAACATTTGTTTTGAGGTTCCTGACTTCGAAACAGCTTACCATGCCATACTCGGACGCCCGGCGTTAGCCAAATTCATGGCTCTCCCGCACTAAACTTATATGATGATGAAGATGCCAGGACCACGGGGAGTCATATCTCTGCGGAGCGACATCAAGTAAGCCGTTACCTGCGACAAGGAGAGTTGCGAGATGGCTCAATCTCGTGAAATAGGACTCGACCATGAAGAAATTCGACTGGTTGCATCGACCACGGCTGAAGGAGAAGTGTCTGCTACAGGCTACCCAAGACCGGAGAAGGCGACACCAAAACTAAGAAAATCCCCCTTGACCCATCTGATCCCTCTAAAACTGCTGTAATAGGCATAGAGTTAGATTGTAAATAGGAAAGCGCGCTCATCACCTGTCTTCAAGCTAATAAATATATTTTTGCGTGGAAACCATCTGATATGCCTGGTATTCCTAGAGAGGTGATTGAGCACTCCTTAAATGTTAAAGAGGACGCGAAACCCATCAAGCAATAACTCCGCCAATTTGCACAGGACAGGAAGGACGCAATCAAGGAAGAATTGACCAACCTATTTGCAGCGGGCTTCATCAAAGAAGTCTTTCATCCCGACTGGCTGGCTAACCCGGTCCTAGTTCGGAAGAAAACAAGGCAATGGCGCTTGTGTGTTGACTACACAGATCTCAATAAGTCATGCCCTAAAGATCCTTCTGGATTCCCTCACATTGACCAGGTAGTTGACTTAACAGCCGGCTGCGAGCTACTCATTTTTTTGGATTGCTACTCAGGATACCACCAGATCAGCTTAAAGGAATCCGACTGTTTGAAGAATTCATTTATCACTCCATTTGGTGCTTGTTGCTACATCACTATGCCGTTCGGATTGAAGAACGATGGGGCAACTTATCAACGTATGATTCAAAGGTGTTTTTCAACCCAGATTGGTCGCAATGTTGAAGCCTATGTCGATGATGTTGTAGTCAAAAACAAGTAAAAGGATGACCTGATTGCTGATTTAGAGGAAACCTTTGCGAGCATTCGTGCTTTCAGGATGAAATTGAACCCTGAAAAGTGCACCTTCGGAGTACCGTCAGGGAATCTGCTTGGCTTTATGGTGTCTCTTAGGGGCATACAAGCCAACCCGGAGAAGATCAAAGCCATTCTCAACATGAAGCCAGCTAGTTCCCAGAAAAATGTTCAGAAGCTGACTGGGTGCATGGCGGCGCTCAACCGATTTATTTCAAGACTCGGCGAGCTGGGGATGCCTTTCTTCAAACTACTCAAGAAGACTGACAATTTCCAGTGAGGTCTCGAAGCCTTTGATGATTTCAAGAAACTCCTCACAACTCCACCAGTCCTGGCTTCACCACATCCTCAAGAGCCATTATTGTTGTATGTGTCTGCAACGTCACAAGTGGTGAGCACGGTGCTGGTTGTTGAGCGAGAAGAGGAAGGCCATGTTCAAAAGGTTCAACGGCCAATTTACTTCATTAGCGAAGTCTTGGCCGACTCCAAGACAAGATATCCTCAGGTACAAAAATTATTTTAATTACCGTAAAAAAATTGGCCCGTTATTTTTAGAGTCACTCGGTTACGGTGGTCACATCTTTTCCACTCGGCGATATACTTCATAATCGAGAGAAGACTGGTCGCATTGCAAAGTGGGCTTTGGAGTTGATGTCTTTGGACTTATCATTCAAACCACGTACGTCGATCAAGTCTCAAGCTTTGGCAGATTTGGTAGCCGAGTGGACCAAGTGCCAAGAAGACACACCTGTGGAGAATTTAGAGTACTGGACTATGCATTTTGACGGGTCAAAAAGAATCTCGGGCACTAGATCAGGGGTTGTTCTGATTTCCCCGACTGGAGAGAGGCTCAGCTATGTGTTGTAGCAGAGTACGAAGCATTGCTCCATGGACTAAGGATCGCTGTGTCTCTAGGGATATGGCGCCTGGTGGTCCGTGGTGATTCCCAGTTGGTTGTTAATCAAGTCATGAAAGATTGGTCCTGTCTCGATGATAATATGTCTGCCTACCGACAAGAAGTCCACAAACTAGAAGACAAATTTGATGGCCTGGAATTAACCCATGTGCTTAGGCACAACAATGAAGCGGCCGACAGGTTAGCCAACTTCGGATCAAAACGAGAAGCATCACCTTTCGATGTTTTTTGTCGAACATCTCTATGAGCCGACAGTACCAAAGAAGGACAAAGTCGAGGACGAGCAGGCCACGGAAGTAGGAGTGATTGACGCCGACTGGAGAGAGCCCATTATCAAGTATTTAACTCAACAGGAGTTACCTCAAGACAAGAATGAAGCTGAGCGCATTTCTCGGTGCAGTAAGCTTTATGTTATGGTCGAAGCTGAGTTGTACAGGAAGAGCCCGTCTGGTGTTTTTACAGTGTTGTGTTTCTCTTGATGAGGGCAGGCAATTGCTACAAGACATTCACTCGGGAATTTGCAAAAATCATGTTGCAGCTCACTCATTAGTCGTCAAGGGATATCGACAGGGTTTTTTCTGGCCCACAACGGTGACAGATGTTGAGAAGGACATGCGGACATGTGAAGGTTGTCATTTTTTTTGCTATAGAAACTCATCTACCAACTCAAGAATTACAACCTATCCTGCTTTCATGGCCCGTGTTAATGCCAAAATTTGGTAAGCCCAAAGTCTTCATCGGCCTAAAATCAGTATCAGCTTCGGAGTCTTGGAATCGGCCGATGGGAGTCGTCAAATCGCTAGCAGTTGTGTTCTTGATGGAGTCGGATCAATTAAAGGAAATTTATCCAGAAGAGTCCGAGTTCAAGGACAATGCGGCATGGCAAGTGTATCTATTAATCAGGAATAGTTTGTTAGTTCATTTTATCTTTAGGAAAGTGTGTTTAGTGTCCTGTAAGGACTTTATGTTTTCCTTTTATCTCTAGGAAAGCTTCCCGCCCAAGCTTGTGGTTGGAGTTGAGCCCTCACTCGACCGGGTGTGGGGCCCAAGGGTAAGGCGAAGGCCCCGTCGGGCGGCTCATGTCGGCGACAAGCAAAGAAGACGAGAAAAAAAAGAAGTAGGAGACATGCGTTTATCAATTTCCCCCCAACTTAAGTTTGGTGAAATACCTCTTGAACTGCGTTCATCAATTTGGTAAATCTAGGGGCAGATCTATGGGTTTGGCGGAGCAGAGCCACCAATTAGACTGGTGAAGTTAAAGGTGTTTTGAGTAAAAAAGAAAAAACTAGATCTAAATCTAGTTTCGATAAATCTGAAGCTTTTCCACATAGCCATAGTCGACGGGGCAGCAACGCGGATCGGCCAGTAGATCAGTAGGAGACATGCATGGCAGGGGCGGATCGCCATGTGCGGGAGCGGGTGCGCCGCAACGGATCATATCGCCCAGGCCGGCCCTGGGGCCTGTGATGAGGACACAACTAGCTCGGATATAACCATGACTACCATATGTATTAATCAACCAACTAAAGAGTGATCTTACGTCCCGATCTTCCGATAGGTATTGATAAACAGTCGAATTGGGCAGAGTCGCGACACAACTCGATCCGGCATCTGAACGAACACGCTACTGAGCCCCGCAATCGCAGCACCACGTCTCCTCTGGTTATCAACCGTGCCAAAACCCGGTTGACCTCGCCGAGAAGGCTAATTCTTGCGTGCGAATCGAAGAACACCAGCAAGAACAAGATAGATTACAACACAATTGCATCTGAATGATTAAGCACTCGAATTTGGGGTTCCACAAACCGATCTAGCGGCGAAACTATTTTTGGCAGAATAATCTAAGCAAAACCGGACTCCAAACGATGACAGCTACTAACAAAATATGATTAGGGACGTCCTAGGGTTGCCCCAGGGCGCACACCCCCTTGGGCTAAGCCCACGACATAGTTCCGTGGCAGATACGTGGCTTGTTTTGCAAATTCCCGGCAGCTCGGTAGGAATTTTGACGTGGGACCAAAACCATCAGAAAGTAGACTCCATAAGCTTTCCATCAAGTACTCATGGACCCCGAAATTCTTTCTAGATCAGCGGCTAGGTTCGTTTGAAGTTGATGCTGTCAGGAGGCCCGAATCCGAATCCATACCGTGTAGAATATTATCTCTTGTTTTCTATGGACCAAAAGTGATGTGGTGAGATGAAAGAAGACTTGGAGAAGGTCTTGGTTTGGTCACCAATCAACTTCTTCAATCATCCATGCATTCCTTACACTCAGTCTCTTTTCTTTCGCCCAAGCAATTACCTCTGCAAATGGAAACACACAAAACTCATTGTGTAGCAACATTTGTTCAAATATATAACAAGTAAATCTAATATAGAACATATGCACCTTTGGTTGATTAATACATAAGGTAGTCATGGTTATATCCGAGTTAGTTGTGTCCTCATCATCCTCCCCTTCTTGATTGGAAACCGTACTCGGTTTCACCTTGTTATGGAGCGTATTGAACTATCTTTGTCTATCACAACACTCGGTGAGGAACATTTCTTGATGGCCATATGATTGGATCCTGAAATCTTGGTAGTCGAAAAACCACCACACTCCCCTTCTTGCAAACCAACCTATAACTCATTTAAACAACTAGAGGAACTGGATAGAGAATTACGTATACGCATGCGGTCCTCTGGCAATACATTTCATCACGAAAAGGAGGTATAGTCAAATTTGAACAAATATATACTCGATGCACATTATTTTCTCTTTTACTATCATAATTGCAAGTAACATGAAAAATCACATCAGAAGGGCATGGCAATTCAAATCAAGCAAATAATTTCTTCTTTAAGCAGTTGAGTGGACAAAGATCATTAAATTGAATATAACCCCAAGTATTTAAAGAAGATAGCAATTTAAGCTCTTCATTCTCGCTAGCAATGTGAATAACATGTTTAAACTCAACACATGGTGGCTCTACTGTAGAACTAACAAGTTCATTCACTACTTGTGGCATGGATATAAGTGAAGCATCGCACAACTCTTCTTTATCACAAGAAACATCAAGTAAATTGTTTTGTGACAAAGATATTTCAACAATCGTTTCCACTATGGGTTGCTCTAATGTAGCACAAGTAGTGGACATAGTTGGCACATCATAAATATGCATACCGTGAGTAGTTATAGCACCATTGTCATTGCATTGTTTCTCATCTTCAGAAATTACAGGCGCTTGGTCAATTAAACATTCCTCAAGCATGCATGGAGCTATGGATAGGTCTTTTTGCTCTTCGTCTTTCTTCTCTTCCTCCTCATCATCTTCAACATCGGAGGTGCTGATGTAGCCATCTTCCGTGGTAACGTATGCCCGTTTACTAGGGCAAACCTTCTGCACATAGCCAAATCCATGGCAGCGCTGGCACTGAATTTGTCCCGTCGAAGAAGCGACGGATAAGGCACTCTTGGCGGGTGTTAATGACCAAATTTGGTAAATCATGCATCAAGTTTGAAGCTAAAGTCGAAGCGGATTTAGCTGGAGATCGTTTCTCAGAAACAGAGTGCGCATCGGCTATGGGGGCATCGGCTAACGTCTGCATCGGCTAACATTGGATTGGACAAGGGATACCCGATGTAGCCGATCTCGGCAAGGTGTTTCTAGAATCATCCTCGGGATAGATTGATGTGCTGCAATAGTATTGCCACGTATGGATTGAGTTCTAAGAAGGCAATTGTATCTATTAATTAAGATAGTTTGGTAGTTTTCTTAGAGATATGTTCGGTAAGGGCCCACCTGAAAGGGTTCGTTTGTATTTTAAGTTATGTTAGAGATGGAGTCGTGTCCAGCAAGGACTTGATATCTATTTTGGGTATAAATATGACCCGAGACCATGTAATCAATTAACGCTAGTTTAATACACTTTCGGCGCATCGCCACCTTTTTACCTTCATTATTTTCGACGAGTTCTTGATTTCGAGTTGGGCTGCATCGAGTTCGATCTCCGACGAAAAGATAAAGCTTGTTATGGCGGTTTACGTTATTGGGGTTAGGGCTTACATCTTCATGACACTCTAATCATGTTCTCATAAGTTGCTAAGTTATCATATATGTCATATAATATAGATCAACATTCTCATCTGACCTCATCGACTAGCCTCTATCATCGAAAATAGCAGATAGTCTTAGATGTTAATGCTTGGAATAGATTATATAACATATCTACCATCTCGAAAGGGTTTTTATCAACTTGTTTAGATCTTATGCTTCTCTTCATACTTAATGTTGCATCGGTTAAATTTGATCTATTAAGTAATGTTTGGAATTGTATCATCTAGCTCGCTTTATAATTACCAATAGAGATAGTATCGGAGTTTTAGCCGATCTTACCTGATTTAATTATCTTGATTCTTTCACTTGATATGCTAAATCTGCCCTTTATATCAAGATTTCACTTTGGTAAAATATATTAAGCTTGTTATCAGTCTTTTAGGTTATCCTGATATTAGACTGGTTCCTATTTAGTATATTTAATCAATATTGATATCTTAGTATAAAGTGGTATCGGAGTACTAGCCGATACGTATTAGGTTTACTTCATCGGTTATGCTATGAATATATATAATCCCTGCTTTGAGGTACTTTTGTACATAAGTGATTTATACTGTCTCAGCATGCTTTCCGATCTATCCCAATCACTTGGTTTAAACATATTTCAAAGCTTAGATTATATGTCATTGATATCTACAGCCGATCAAGTAAGTCTAACTCTTTCTTTATTTTATTCTTCATGGCCGATCTGATGCATATTACATTGGCTTAATGCGAAACGATATGTCATCGGCAATCTAGCCGATCGGCTATCGTTAATGGACTTAACTTCGTTTCTGCTATTTCTTGTTGGTTGCAGGATCAAACCAACTGGCACGCCTGGAACCCGAAAGCAATTCTTTGGACCTGCACTGATCTCCCAGGCCAGTGTGTGTTTTTCACATCAACAGCGGGTACCTGCAAAGAACTTTTACCTGAATCTGCTGGTCGCGGGGGAGGTGGTTTTGGCGCTGCAGAAACTCCAAACGCAATTGGTCGCTTGCTCACTGGTGGGGGCTCCCAGAAAGAGATGGGCTTGGGAAGCCTCGAAGATGGCTTCGCCCGCGGCGTGTACGTGCTCGCCTTGTTCTTGACCTGTTGATCACGCCCCTGCAATTCCTTCTCTGCAAGCATAGCAAACTGAAACAACTAGTTGACAGTGTTAAATTCCTTATCATCAACTATGTCATGAATTTCGCGCCTCAATCCCGAGTAAAAACGACAAATAGAATCCTCGGTTCCCTCCACTATGCTACATCGCATCAATCCCTTTTGTAGCTCATCATAGTAATCATGTACATATTTATTCCCTTGTTCTAAACGCATCAGTTTCTTGCTTAATTCTCTAAGATAACATAGTGGAACAAATCTATCACGCATAGCTACCTTAAGTTATTTCCATGTAGTAGGTAAAACTCTCTCTACAGCTAACCCAGTCCACCAAATATAAGCAAACTCTTTGAACTCACTACTGGCTTGTCGAACTCTATGTTGCTCAGGCACAAGGTGGGCACTAAACTTTTGCTCTACTGTCATCTCCCAATCAAAGTATTTCTCGGCATCATAATAACCTAAAAAAGATATTATTTTAAACTTAACCTTAGAATAAGGATCATCGGGCACACGATTATTGTTACCTTGTTGGTATTGCTGATTTTGAGTGCCACTCATACCTGTCATTGCAAACACAAAAACAACAACAAACAATGAAGATTATCCCTAACAACAAACAACAACGCATAACAGTATTTCTCCCTCCCTCCCAAGATGGAAATCAAGTCTCAAGGAGGAACTAAGTCTACATTTAACTAGGCTTAGAGTATCTTTCAGACCTTTCCTTCAATCATGGATTGATAACTTGTAATTAATTTGTACAGTTTTTCTTTTTTTATTGAAATTACCGTGGGGGACTCCCCCACTGTTTCCTGGTCAAAAAAAAATAATCTGCTACGCGGTGTACTGATGCCTCTCAACAACTCAGCAAAATGGAGCACCTTACCAAGCTCTTACAAGTGTCTTACCCATAATGCTAAGGACGGTACAACCGGTGGCTGGTTCGTGACATCTTGAAGGACGTGATGTGGTGATTGCAAGGATCACAGCGGTGCTGAATAGAAGTATATATGTGGAGCTTAGGAGGCACAATATATAGTAGCAAAGGAACGCAATTGTGCTAATCAGAAAAATGCAAAATTGAATAATTGTTCAAAGTACTAGTCAATATGGTGGCCTAGCTTAGACTCAACTCTAGCTCAAGCAAGCACCTGACAACACTAAGGACTAGATATGAATCAATGCACAACTCTGCACTCTCAAAACATACTCAAAGGACGAATGATTTTTTTTTCTTTTTCTTTCTTGGTGCGGCTTTTTTTAAGCACCTTTTTGCCTTTTTTTTTCTTTTTTTAGGTGCGGCTTTTTTCTTTCTTTTTCTTTGCACCTTTCTGCATTTTCTTTTTTTATTTTTTTTATTTTTTAAACAAGAACTGACCACTAACCTCGAACAGAGACTCAAATGTAAATATGAATATTATAGGGATTGAAATGCAAAGTGCAAAATTAAAATTATATCACCTAAAAAATAGCATGCTCACATCACGTAGGTTCCGTTTTTACAAAAATATCTCAAATCCGTAACAAATATTTGGTATATGTAAGACTACGGACTCGATACCCGGAGAACTAGAGGTGGAGAAACTCTATACCCGGAGGTTCAGACTGGGAGGGTGAGAGTCGGCTCGGTCAGGTGGGGAGAGAGGCGAGTTGATGTTGAAGATAAAGTAGTCGCCCTAAAAATTAGGAAACCAACAAAAATTGATCTATATCTTAACCTCACACTTTTCCTTTTTCTTTCTCACGGCACATACGCACATATGTGACACTGGAAACCCTAACAACCGAGCAACTTCAAAACCACTCGATGAAAACTTCTCCAAACCACAAAAACGGAAACCCGACGATGAGTAGATCCGATTTTTCAAGGTCCCGGCAACAACCGACGAGATGAAAAACTGGACCCAAAACTAACGCCCAACTCAGTTGTACACCGACAGATGAACCCTAGACCTAAGTGATGAACAAATGCAATACTCAAAACTAAAGATTAAATCTAAAACTAAACTAGCACTCGACACGACGATGCAATCTAGAATTCAACAAAGCAAAATCTAATAGAACAATGTAATGGCCCAAATTGTATAGGTAAAGAATAAATATTTTTGTGTGGCAATTTTCTGGTTATGGGAAGATAAATTACCTAATGGACAACCGCGCTCTGATACCAACTGAAGAGGGATGTTAGGTCCCGATCTTCCGATAGGTATTGATAAACAGTCGAATTGGGCAGAGCCGCGACACAACTCGATCCGGCTTCTGAACGAACACGCTACTGAGCCCCACAATCGCAACACCACGTCTCCTCTGGTTATCAACCATGCCAAAACCCGGTTGACCTCGCCGAGAAGGCTAATCCCTGCATGCAAATCAAAGAACACAAGCAAGAACAAGATAGATTGCAACACAATTGCATATGAATGATTAAGCACTTGAATTTAGGGTTCCACAAACCGATCTAGCGGCGAAACTGTTCTTGACTGAATAATCTAAGCAAAACCCGACTCTAAACGATGACAGCTACTGACTAAATATGATTAGGGACGTCCTAGGGTTGCCCCAGGGCGCACAACCCCTTGGGCTAAGCCCACTACACAGTTAAAAGGCCCAAAACCCAAATCAGATTCGGACCAGATGAGATACGTGGCTTGTTTTGCAGATTCCTGGCAGCTCGGTAGGAATTTTGACGTGAGACCAAAACCATCTGAAATTAGACTCCATAAGCTTTCCAACAAGTACTCATGGGCCCCAAAATTCCTTCTAGATCAGTGGCTAGGTCCGTTTGAAGTTGATGCTGTCAGGAGGCCCGAATCTAAAACCATACCGTGTAGAACTTTATCTCTTGTCTTCTATAGACCAAAAGTGACATGGTGAGATGAAAAAATACTTGGAGAAGGTCTTGGTTTGGTCCCCAATCAACTTCTTCAATCATCCATGCATTCCTTACACTCGGTCTCTTTTCTTTCACCCAAGCAAATACCTCTGCGTAAGAAAACATGCAAAACTCATTGTGTAGCAACGTTTGTTCAAATATATAACAACAAAATCTAATATATAACATATTCATCTTTGGTTGATTAATACATAAGGTAATCATGCTTATATCTGAGCTAGTTGTGTCCTCATCAGCCTGCCTGGTGCAAAAGTCCTACGGGCTATCGATCGCTGGGCACGATCGGTCCCCTCCCCACATGATTTCCTTTTTGACATTGCAGTACTTTCCTGTTTTAGTAAATTTATACATCTAAACTTTATACACATTAAGTTTACACATCTAAAGTTTATTTTTTTCTAGATAATGGAATAGATAACATCCCGGCCTTTGCTCAATAGAGCAACAGCCAATTATTATAAAGTATCACTCAAAAAAAGAGTGTAGTTCAAACCAAATTAAACACACTCAAATAAAAATAAAGCGACCCACCAAGGTAAAGAGCACACAATTTTTCAAGTCTATTTAAGAATCTCCATTCATAGTTGGCAAAAAGTTGCATGACCATCGTCTCAAGCTTACGACATGCAACCTTCAGAAGCTCTCCATCTTCATCACACATTTGTAGTTGTGCCCAAGATCGGAGCCAATATGTTGCCCTGAAAATTGCCTGCATATATGAGAAAGATGGTGATTTGTCAAAAACAAAATCATTCCTACTCAACCACAGAGCCCAACATATAGCAGATGCTCCTACAAGTATTAGTTTGCTCTTCTTTTTGTCAACCCCCAAAAGAAAATCATCAAACATATGGGATATGGTATTAGGGAGGTATAAACCAAAAGCAAACCGTACCGCCCTCCAAACAAATTTCGCAAAATGACAATCCATAAACAGATGTTGGATAGTCTCATTTTTCATGCAGAAGCAGCATCTTAAGCTTCCATTCCAATTTCGTCTTGCCAAATTATCTTTGGTTAACACAACCCCTTTGAGCAAGTACCACATAAAGATTTTAATCTTGAGCGGCATCTTAAGCTTCTAAATGATCTTATTTCTCTCAATATAACTATTATTGATTAAAGCTAAATACATTGACCTTACTGAACACATACCATTCTGATGGT
Source organism: Oryza sativa Japonica Group (assembly GCF_034140825.1). Lineage (NCBI taxonomy): Eukaryota > Viridiplantae > Streptophyta > Magnoliopsida > Poales > Poaceae > Oryza > Oryza sativa. The sequence goes on along the minus strand of NC_089043.1, from coordinate 17,740,293 downwards.
AATTCCATCTAAGGCCATCAGGAAAATGATTCAATTGAATATATACAATAGAAGCGCATAACTCATGCCAATAAACAAGATTCTGACCCACTAAAGCTCTCCTAAAATAAACATTAAGCGGAACAGATCCCATAACATTAGCAATAGAAGAACTTTTCCTTCGGACTATAGAATATAAAGAAGGATATTTATCTTTGAACGCCAGGTTTCCTAGCCACTTATCCTCCCAAAATCTTATTTGTTCCCATTATTCACAATCCAAGAACCCATATTTAGGAAAGTATTTTTAACTTTCATGAGACCAGACAAAAATGGGAATCACCCTGTTTTTTGTCAACTTGGGTTATAGACTGATTGTAAAGATATTTTATCTTTAATAAGGTCTACCAAACACCCTCCTCATTTATCAACTTAAACAACCACTTGCTCAAAAGACACTTGTTTTGTATTTCCAAATTATGAACCCCCAAACCACCTTGATCTTTGGGCTGACAAATGATATCCCATCTAGTAAGTCTGTATTTTTTTTATGATCATCCCCTTGCCAAAAGAAACGCGATCTATAATAATCAATCTTTTGAAGAACCCCTTTCGGTATCTCAAAAAAGGATATCATAAACATAGCTAAATTTGAAAGAACAGAGTCAATCAAAACCAGTCTACTCCCAACAGACATATGTTTACCTTTCTAGCTACTAAGTTTTTTCTCAATTCTTTGTTCAATGACTCTCCAATCTTTATTACCCAATTTTCTAAAATGCATTGGAATCCCTAGATATTTGACAGGAAAGGTACCTAGCTTACAGCCAAAGATATTTGAATATTGATCATAATACTCCTTTGCTTGGCCAAAACAGAATAATTCACTTTTGTGAAAATTTATTTTCAACCAGATAATTTTTCAAACACGGATAAAATCAATTTCAAATTCTTTGCTTGTTGTAAATCATGCTCCAAAAAGATGATAGTATCATCTGCATATTGTAAAATAGACAAACCATCATCTACTAAATGAGGTACTACCCCATGAAGAGAACCAGCATCTTTAGCCCTCTTAATTAATAAAGCAAGCATATCTGACATCTAAAGTTTATACATCTAAAGTTTGTACACTTAAAATTTGTAGGCCCAAAGTTTATATACCCGATTCAACTTTGTATTTAGATTCAAATATGTTTTTATATAGAATATTTATATACATAAAGTTTATATGTGGGAAGTTGTTAACAGTGAAATTTGGTAAGCCCGGAGTAATCATCGGCTTAGAGTCAGCATCGGCTTTGAAGTCCTGAGATTAGCCGATGAGAGTTGTCGAGTCGTCAGTTGTCGGATTCTTGCTATATTCGGTTAAGGAAATTGATCTATTAAAGGAAACTTATCCAGAAGAGACCGAGTTCAAAGAGAATGCGGCATGGCAAGTTATCTATTAATTAGGAATAGTTTGTTAGTTTCCTTTTATCTTTAGGAAAGTGTGTTTAGTGTCCGACAATGACTTGTATCAACCCATGGGTATAAATATGTACACCCGGGGTCTATGTAATCTATCACATCGATCAATACAACTACTCTCGGCGCATCGCCACCCTCTTTACCGAGGTTTTTACTTATCTTCCGGCGGAATTTGGGCACCTGACGCGGGGCTGCATCGGTTCAGTTCGATCTCCGGCGAAGAGGTAAGTCCTACGTTCCATCGGGCCCTGGTGAATTTGTCATCTACGTCGGCGTCGTTCAAGGCTGCATCAGTATATTCGACCTTTTGGATTGCTACGGTTTGGATGATATATCAACCTACCTATTTATCATATGTCTCTGTTAATCTAGTCTTAGCATATCAATTTAGCTCTATCGGCTGCTACTCGCTTTAGGGATTCTGTCGGTATCGGCTAAATCGTGTTGCTAGATTAGATTAGCTTAGACATCTACCACCCTAAAAATAAGTCAAGGGCTTGATTGTCTATATATTGTGTTTCTCTCCATACTTAGTGCTGCATCAGTTAAGTTTGATCTAATAAGTCGTTCTTAGAACCATAATCTCTAGCCTGCTTGTTGACTGCCAATAAGGGTTTCATCGGGGTTTCAGCCGATGAATTATCTAGACGTTGCATCGGCTTATAAGGATTGTATATATAAGTTGGATTTAGCCGATGACAACAAAGATTTCACTGTTTAATCTAATCTTGTGGATTTTATGACATCGGATCTCCAGCCGATGTATGCTTTAACCTTCGGATCAATGCTTATCTATCATATCATTATTAGCCGATTGGTTTATACTGGATTATATTGTTGTTATATTTTATCATCATCAGCCGATTGCCTTTATATCATCATATACATTGGACATATAGCCAATTGCTTAAACCCTATCGCTATCGGCTGGTATCGGCATCGGCTGGAATTACTCCATCGGCTTATCAGCCGATCGGCTGTTTGATCTATTGTTTACATATCTTGTCAGTTGCAGGATCAAACTGACTGACAGATCTCCCAGGCCGGTGTGTTCGATTTTTTCGTCAACAGAAGTTTACAGTATAAAGTATATATATAAGTATAAAGTCTATGCACATAAATAAAAGATATTGGATTTGTTTTCTATTTTTTTAACTTGTTTTTTTAAAATAAATTATGGTGCAGTAAGTAGAGAATAAGGGGGGAGGAGCTGTGTTAGGGGAGCGATCACCCGACACCCGCCCATTAGCACCACCCGCCTGGTCTGCGTGATAGCGTGACTACGTACGTACGTGAGGGTCGGGAGCGGGGCGCGTGCACAATCAGGATTGTTTTTTATTATTATTATTATAATAAAACGGCAATGACAGACACGCCGCATCGCCCCTCGTTGGGCCGCCACCATTCCTCGTCCCTCTCCTTCTATTAAACGCGTCTGCCCCTCCAACCTCTCCCAACCCCCCAACGGCCCAAACCCCAATGGAGGACCCGCCGCCGCCGCCGCCGCCGCCGCAGAGGCTGCGGTGCGCGGTGCAGCACTACGAGTGGGGCCGACGCGGGGCTGCCTCCATCGTCGCGCGCCTCGCGGACCAGCAGGATCCCGACTTGGCCCGCGCGGACACCCGACGCGCTCGGCCCCGCCGTCGCCGCGCGGTGGGGAGGCGACCTCCCATTCCTCTTCAAGGTACGTACGCTACTATTCGCTGCTTAATTTGTTTTAATTGGCTTGCTTGTTAATTTGTTTCATGTACGTACGTCGCTGGTAGCCGGCGCCGGCAACGCTGGTTACGTGCAGGTGCTTTCGGTGGCCAAGGCGCTCTCGATCCAGGCGCACCCGGACAAGAAACGCGCCGAGGCGCTGCACGCGCTGCGCCCTTCCGTCTACAAGGATGACAACCACAAGCCCGAGATGGCCATCGCCATCACCGAGTTCCGGGCGCTCTATGGTTTTGCGGCCATCCAGGTACTTACTATATACGTGTCCAGAACCATGCCTACGCCTCACTTAGCTCCCTTTGATCCGTCGCAACACAATTTGCTTCTGCCTGGTTAATTGATACAATGTAGGAGCTCAAGGATGTCCTGAGGACTGTACCTGAAGTTGAAGGGCTAATTGGGCATGAGCATGCTGCCAAGCTCATGAGCTTCAAGGAGTATGATGCGGGTAATCAAGTAAAATCCACTTTGCAATCAGCTTTTGCTAACCTAATGTTAGCAAGTAAAGACATGGTTTCTGAAGCACTTTCCAAACTGATCAGTCGCCTGAATATTGAGAGCAAGGTGATTATTTTTTCCTAGACCCATATATAATTGCTGTGAGCTTCTACAGTATCATTTTTTGCGACATCAGTTATTATGGAGTACTCCCTCCATCCAAAAATCTAAGTCATATTTCTTTTGTACCAACACTAACAAGAAATTTTCTCGTGTAACAAAACCAAGAAACAATATGCATGCATGCAACCAATGAATGTTAAGATGGTTGTTTGGGTTCCGGTTAACAGTTTAATTTAGCATGTTAAAACGAAAAGACAACCCTTTATCTAACTCTTATATGTATGGAGCCTACAAATAAGCCAATCTCATTTGGAAAACTCAAGAAATGAAATAGGACTAAGACTTGGATGGAAGGGGTATATAGTAACCTCCGCGCCGCCTCCATATATTTCATTATAGTATTCACTATGACGATGCATTAACGTTTTCTTAATCCATGTGTCATGGAAAAGGTCTTTACGTACTACTGCTACTACCTACTTGTAAATACTTGTCACCGTTAACTTTTGAAATAGTATTTGAGCATTCATCTTGTTCAAAAAAAATCATAAAATCGTTATTTGTTTTGTTAGATGAAACTTTTGTCATGTAATGCATATGTACCTGAGATTTGTTATTTTCATATGAACTAAGCTGTAGGTGTGAACTTTAGGGGCTTCCACTCAGCTTACAGTCAACGACACTTAAGACCATTAAGTGCCAAACATGGGTAGTATTGGCTAAAGTGCAAAAATGAGATAATGTTAAGGTTGAGCATAGCTTACAAGATCATCTACATGCATGTGGCTTGTAGTAAAGCTAAATATCATATTATTTCGAGTATTTATGACAGATGTTAACATTATGTTTCCTTGAAAATAATAATTCTTAGCATAACTGTAAGGTTGATCACAAAAGCCTCGATGAAATGTTGGATATATATATTTCTTTTGAGACATAACAATTGGAAACTGCAAACATGTACTACTGCATGTAGTTTTAGATCAGTCAAAGCTTGAAATCTTGCATGCCATGCTAAAAGGTACCCAAGGTTACCATTTTTATCTACATCGTGTCATTATCCCTTTTGTTTGGATCAACATTATTTGAATGTTTTTTTTTACTCCTTGTTTCTCTGTTACAGCAAGACAAATTTGCACCAATATAATGTTCCCTATTTTTTCATATGACACATATACTTTTGAAGTTGATATGATCCCCCCCCCTCCCTTTTTTTTGCTTACCAAGTATAGTTGCCACCCAATATTTTGGAAGCTGGTGTTAGATCTAAATAACATGCACTAAATTGAATGTATATGCGGTAAACTGCTATATTCCATAATTATAGGCTGGTATGTGCTACAACTCAAATTGCCTAGTGCAATTTGTAATGGTTGAAAAGGTCCTTGAATGGTGATAACTGATCAGCAATAAGACAAAAGAGGCAGATCGCTGGATTGATGCGGGGAACTCCAAGTTAGGTAGCTTAATCCGTGACCTAATGGCCTTGTTGTACCTCACTCCCGTCTTCAATTGGGTCTGCTCTTTTTTTTGAGAGAGAATATACCAATATGATCTTAGTGAGGTGCGGGCGCCCCTTAGAGGCGCATCGTTGTAACCTCAAACATTTTCGATCTTAATACAAAGATACGCAAGCCTTTAAGTATTCGAGAAAAACAAACAGTCTCCTTTTTCCCAAAATAAATATGTTTGGCGTCAATGTTGACTCATGTTCCACGTTTTGCTTTATTTTGAATTTTTTTCAATGAGCAACAATGGCGAAGCCTTTGATTTCTTCTTGGCTCATGATTTCTTTATGTATCCAGATTAGGACCTTAACAGATAAAGAAGAGCTGGTTTTGTCACTGGAGAGACAATATCAAGAGGATGTTGGTGTTCTAGCAGCACTCTTCTTTAACTACGTCAAACTTAGTCCTGGTGAAGCACTTCACATTGGTGCAAATGAGCCTCACGCATATCTCTCTGGGGAATGCATCGAATGTATGGCCACTTCAGACAATGTGGTCCGTGCTGGTTTGACTCCTAAATACAAAGACATACAAACTCTTTGCTCAATGCTAACATATAAACAGGTGAGTATCGATATTACTATCGTGTCACGTCTATATTACTTCCTTTATATTGTATACTTGTTCCACCTGTATGTATGTATTTGGCAAGTATATCCTCTGTGTTTACAATGTTGCCAGTGATCTTCTATCTGATCTATGATGTCGAACCTCACAATGCAAGTTAGTACCTAAGTTCACTAGCTAGGTCCATTCCATCTTTGGTGTTAAAAAATATATGTTTTAGTCTATAAGAGTTTTTTTAATCAAGTTAGTGAAGGCATATATTTTTGTAATTTGCTTCTTGAAAACTATGTATATTTTGCATGCAGGCATTCCCTGAAATCTTGCAAGGCGTTCCTGTGCAGCCACACGTAAGGCGGTACAGCCCTCCATTTGATGAATTCGAGGTGGATTGGTGCTTGGTACCTGCAGATGAAGTTGTTACCATATCCTCGGTGCCAGGCCCATCTGTCTTTCTCGTTATAACCGGGGAAGGAGAGCTCCACGCAGAGTCTCTGTCTGGTGGGAAAAAGGAGGCAAAGGAAGGCGATGTTTTCTTTGTCCCTGCATACACTGAGATTAACCTCTCTACCCATAAGTCCATGCAGCTGTACAGGGCTGGGGTAAACAGCAGATTCTTCAGTTAACTGTCTTTCGATCGCAAGTGGACTGCACTGTGATTGTAGGGCCTGTTACTGTTAGGCAGACAGATTAGAATTGGGCCTTGGGCCCTTGGGCTTTGACCGCATGAATGAATGTGGTTGGTAGATTCATGGGCATGTCATCCTATGGCTGTGACAGTCGTATAATAATGAATAAAACAATGCTCCATTATATATACTAGCCGTCAACGCACGGGGCACTATTACAAATATTATAAATGTTATAATTTTGGTCATATATTAAATCAATTGGTCCGTTATTATCTGAATTATAGTAGTTTGGCTTGAAAGAGTACTACATGTCAATGCAATTGCAGCTTGCTCTTTATTAATTTCATCTTTTAAAATTAAATTACTAAGGTAACATATTGAGAGCGAACGATGGGTACAGCTTCATATTCTTAATTTTGAGTCTCAGACACATTAAATTGTGGAGAAGCTAAACCTAAATAGTCCATGATATTGTACGAACAACATGTTTTATTAACATGGATTGTCAAATACGATCCACATGAATATAATATAGACGTTCATGGATTGATGACAAAGCCTATGCACCTTATTTTTCTCTTACCTTAAATCAATGTATTATATTAGAATTGGCATCTCAAGAAACTCTATTGGGATCAAGCTATTAAATCCATTTGTACTACTTGTTTTACAGTGTGAGAACATTTTTTTCTTCCCTATATCCCACTTTCACTTTGTCATATATACCGCAGTGTTTATATAAAGTTATAAGCATGCATATGAAAATAACATCAAATGTCAATCGATGATATTACTTTCTAAAACAAATTTAATTTATATTAGACTATCCTCGCAAAAAAAATATATTAGACTAACTATTTGTTATATATTTTAAGAGTTGAATCTAAAATAGTGTGCACGTTTTATTGGACTGAGGTAGTAATTAAGAGGGGCATTTGCAAATGTGCCACCGGTTTTTTCAATTTTGAAAGGATGCCACTCGAATGACAGTTCTAGTGGCATTTTTTTGCAATTTTCTAGTGGCAGTTTTAACGATTTAAAGTAGTGGTAAAATTCACAATTGCCCCTAATTAAGATTGTCGGTCATTACCTCGCTTTCAGATTGTGGGAACTCCATTTGGATTAAAAAATTAATAAACTAATTGCCTCTCATATGATAAATAAACAATTAATTAAGTCGTGTCTAGTATAGGAAAATTAATTCACCATAAGAAAACATATTTACCTGCGCAAATTATGACATGTACGCATCAAGAGATTGCTCTTGCTTGATTTGGTGAGAGGTGATGTTTTCCTTTGCTAACATGTGCTGGCATTGGAAACTTTTGCGCTTGTCTAAACAGTTGGGGAATTGAATTTTCAGATGATATCGCTGAATTGCTTGCTTCATCAATACATCAACTTATGTCAACAGAGGACTTAGGCAGTCTGCCTGCACAGAACATCGAGCGGAATTAGACACAGGAGACTCAGAATCGAAGGCAACCAAGCAATGCTATAGGATTGTTGAAGATAGCATAATAGTCCAACAGAAAATCACATGATAATGAGTAATGACTATTAAGATCGTTAGTTTAACTCTGCCTTTTGCGATTTGCCATAAAAGATCAATCATTAATCTGATTAATGAATCAATCTTACCAGGTTATATCGACATTGGTGGTTGGCCTGGAATCCAATCAACTCATCGGGGGTGATAGGGAGGTTATCGAGAAGGCAAGTTTGGCTCATAGTTAGCGACGACGGTGACCGCCTGGACCAGCCTGTCGTCGTCCTTCGGCAGAGCACAGAGTAGGGTTTTATTTTTTATTATGTCTACGCTGTTATGATTCGGTACCACACTGGTGTTTCTTTTTTTCTTGAGTACACGTGCTTTTAATTACATGTTTCAATGGGCTTTTAGTTGCACGTTTATTAATGGGCCTTTTAGCTGCACGTTAATTGTACGGTTAAGATAGAGCGATCAATCTAATCAATGGTTAGATCTTTCTGATTAACGTGGAAGCTCATAGAAAGTGCCCAATTAGTATAGGTGTAGATAAGGTGTATAAACTTTTAGAGTTATCAAGCGAGATAATCTTATTACTTTCATCGGCCGCAAGGCATAAGAGTTAGTCTAGAGACAATATTTGGCAATGGCAATTACTTGGTGCCAGAGGCTATGGTGCCTCCTCGTCCTAGACAATGGCGCTCGAACCTTTAGACATGACAATAACATAGCAATTCATTTTGCGATGCCTATAATTTTACGATGTTCTAACTTATATTGTGACTATATATCATTGACAATTGCTTATTTCTATAATTATACTAACTTACTCTATAGCGCACTAAAGTGATTTGTCACTGCGTACTAAGAAAAAATACACAAGTTTTATTTGGAATGTGCAATAAAATTATATTTGCACAAACTCCATTGGTTTTCTAAGGAATTGAGAGCATGATTGGAAGATGAAATTTGGACCAAACTAGGGTACTTTACACGTTTTATGTAAAGCTCCATTAAACTTCAGAGTGAATCATTGTCCTACGCGGTGTGGTGCCAAATCAACACCTAGGTTGTTTCCTGTTTTGGACGGAGAGAGTAGGCAGTACATATATAGTTTCCGTATTAGAAAATTATGGTCAAACTTCTGCATTACTAACTAAAGAAATCAAACGCAATATTTTTTACTGAAGGGAGTACTAAATTTAATCAAATGGTTAACTTTAGACATATATGCAGAAAATAATATATATATATATATATATATATATATATATATATATATATATATATATATATATATATATATATATATATATATATATATATATATATATATATATATATGCAGAAAATGTTAATTAAATCAATACTTGTGCGTGCTGTCTCATTTCGCTGAAAAGGGACCATTATCTCAATTTTTTTTACTGCACAATTCCCCTCAAATACTCCACCGCCAATTCTATAACACTTTCCCTCCAAAAACCAAATGTTACCCACACCTAACAACCTGCTAATCACTCTCCGCAGATTCCTACGCCATATAATCCCAACTAACCCACGACCTCCATTTTTCTTGGACGAGCTGGACTACCCACCAAACCACAACTCGCCTCTGAGATCAGATTCTTCATCTCCAATCTGAAATTCGCAACTGCCCCAGCCCTCTCTCTAGCTAGGGGCTCTCCTCCATCAAGACTCCTGAAGATCCAGATTCTCCTGACTGCTGTATCCTTCTTGCGTGCCCTTGACAAGTAGGGCAGAAGATTCAACATCTGAACCCCAAAAGGAGTCCATGGTTTGTGTGTCTTATCACCAAATTCTTGATGCTTATTTCTGAGAGATTGAAGAACTAGGGTTCAATTTCGATTCATTGATGTGTTCTCTGTTACACTAATTCTCTATGCACTTCATATGTTTGATGAAATGCTTGACCATGTACAGTTTCTGTTCATGGTGCCACCACTGCCTTCCCATCCCTGCCATATGAGGTCCATTTATCTGAGTTAAGATCACCGAGTTTTTAAGCAAGCTATTTCTTTCCTTTTAGGAAGAAGTAATGTGCTACTCTTTGGACTCTGGGAGATCCTCTGCCTAGCAGCATGTGCGTTGAAAAAAAGATGGTGGTCAGGCAAGAGGCATTTTGTCTAACTGAAAGCGCTTTGATTCGACCAATATTGTTACTAAATATGGTAGGATGATTCACTACTGTTTTTGGTTATGTTAGATTTTTTAAATATGGTTTTAAGTATATATGTCTATATTTCCTTTTGGATGAAAAATATTTCATTATATTCTCATATGTGAGTTTTGATATGAACCAAATGTAGCTATGGATCACATACGTATCCTAGGTCTCCTAATTATGGGCAATAAGTTTACTATCCTGATTACAGCAGGATTTGCATTGAGATTGCATTCAAAAGAAAAAACAATAGAAGATTATCGTGTTGAACGCACAGGCACCCTGAAATAATTTTAGGCAGGCAAGGTATCTGGGTAATCTTTGGCCATGCTACAAAAGCAAACAGGCAAGTCTGATATGTATGGTCTATCATGAAATGAGTGCCACTATCTTAATTGAGAGTTTAGTAATACTTATTGCATCAAAGCTCAGTTATAGCTTATAGGCATCCAAACTGTAGCTTTTCTCTTGCAGCTGCTATTTTAAAATCTCCTTTTACATTTAGCTGCAGCTAATTATTTTTTTTCCTTTCCTGGCAAGCGGCTAGAGTTCAAGCTCCAGGAAAAGGTCACATTTAGGCAAGTTCTACAGTCTTTCAGGTAATTGATCATTTGATTTCCTTGCACAAGAGACTGCACAGATTTATTGTGTGTATGTGGTGCCACTACCACTGCACAGAAAACTGTTGCATGGTATTATATTTACCAGTGCTGTAACTTTTGTCCATCTATATTTTAAGAGTTATTTCCATCAAGTACAATGTAGTTTTCACCATTTAACTGATTTATGAACTATGGGAATCAAAGGTCCAGAGAATATAATATTTGTTTGCTTGAGGCTTTCATGTATGCTTCTCCAACTGACAACATGTGATGTGGGATATGATATTGTGCCTTACTTCAATGTACAATACAAGTAAATACTTTATCCATTCAAATGCAGCTTGAATAATCAATAGTTTTTTTCAGCACGTATATATATTTATATATTTTCATTGCATTTTTGTATAATTGAACTGTCTGCAAAGCAATTGTTTTTTGTTAAGTATGAGTTATCCTTTTTAATATGAAAGGTTGTGTGTAATGGTCAATGGTTTGCAAATTGCAATGCCGCAAAATGAGAGCTGAGCCACATAGTCCATGTGCCATGATTTTCTTATCCACTCTGTAAGCACGTGCTCCTTTAAAAAATATTATATGGTTCAGCTTGATTAACATTTAATTTGTTATTTCCCTGAAAGTTAATTCATTATAATATGATGTTCTTGCAGAGTTTCTGTTTCCAACCTGCTAAATGCTGAACATAAAGACGAATAATCTAATTTTATTAGGTAGAAGCAATGAGACAACTGCAGTGGTTGAGATTCGAACTCATGTGGACAAGGAAATGTTCACTCCAGCTAGCCTATTCTGTTCTAATCCAGTGTATATTTCTGTTTGAGCTTTTTTTAGCCTCACTGTAGTTTGTGCAAGAAAGTTTTAAATGCCATATTCTATCTTTGAATCCAGGGAAAAAAAATCTTATTATTAACCTTCATTCAATTGCAGATGGCTGATAGGAGTTGTACTACCACAGGTAGGAGTTGTGAGAATGCTCATGTGCATACTAGGGAGTTATTGTTGCAAAATTAATTGATGGTTCAAAATTGACTTCTTATCAAGCATATATGCATTAAAAAGCATATTATCTTTCTCTTCCATGGTGTGTGGTTCCAAAGTTTAATAGGTTACCAATATGTGTTCTTTGCCAGTGCAGGATATCAGGATCAAAGTAGGTATTTATTCTGATCTGTATGGTGGTGGAGGGTAATTCTTCTAGGTCAACTGGTACCTTTCTCATTTTCAGAAAACAACAGTAATCACGATGATCATTTTTAGTGGTAAGAGTATCATCATTTTTACTCTTTTTTTTGCGAACCAGGCTCAAAAGAACATATTTCAGATGAGTAGGAAGCTTTGTTTTCTGATGGTCTGAAAGGTTAGCAGTTAGCCATTCTCTGCTTTCCCTTTACTAGACAAAAATAATATGAAACTCTTTACTATAAGATCTGTTCAAAATCAATTATAATAACCCAGTTTCTAATCTGAGGATGGAAACCATTAATAAATTATCTTCTCCATAGGATCAGCAGCAATCTTAATGAACATCAAGACAATTGACAATATGCCCATGGTAAAGAGTGCCGACTGATTGGCCTTCGTTTAGTGTACATTTGTAGTAGCTTTCTATAATAATAATAATGAACAACATATATAGTGAATATAGTCGGCCAACCTTTCGGCCGATCCAGTAAAATATATGGTGAATTTCATAATTACAACTGTGAATACTAAGAACAAATTTTCTATGCAGGTTCAAAAAGATCAATGGTTGAATTTCCACGGTTTAAGTGACTGCTCAAGAAGTTATCAAGAATTGGAAGAATGAATAAAGACTAGATAGGAATAGATATATTTCATATTTCTGCTAGTATTTTTTTTTGCTTAAGATGTATTTCCTCCATTTAAAAGACATGCTTACTATGAAATGATGTAAAAACAGTACTTCCTACAAATTTTGTTATGGTAATGCAATATATTACGATCAGTTCACTATACTTGTGATTATTTATCCATTGTGTATATGTGGTTATGCCTATTTCTTTTTTGATGTTCTAAAACCTCCAAACCAGAATGTATTAATAGATGTATTCTTTTCTTAAATGTATTAATAGATGAAATGTCTTGCCGGTTCATATGTAGTTATGTTACAATATGTAAAAAAAGGTGTTACAAATATGTTGCTAGATTTAGAAAATGATATCACTAATAGTGTTGGTATAGTTAACAAAAGGTGTCACTATGGCCTATAGTAACACATAAATATGTGTTGCTATAGAATGGATGTAACACTTTTCCAGAAGAACACCTAGATGTGTTACAACAGACTGAACTATTGTAACATAGACTATTGTAACCGTTAGTAAATGTGTTACCCTATACACTTGTAACACTTTTTCCAATATATTGTAACAGAAATTCCTGTTACTATAAACCTGTACTGACGTAGTGGCGGCCGCGGCTCGGCAAGCGGCTCGACTCTAGGGTTAGGGCAACGACACATGACATAGATGATAGGAACAGAAAAACATAGCCCTAAAAGGACGGAAAACCTCACCGGAAAACAACGGCGGGCGGAGGGAGGACGACGGCGGCGGCGGTTTCGGCGGCGAGCTCGGGATCGACGACGACGACGCTAGAAAATATTGAATGGTTAAGTTAGATAGATGAACCAATGGTTGCAGCTGCAAACCCATTAGTGGAGAGGGAGAACGGAGTATCGGCGACGCTACAGCGGCGACGGCGACGGCAACCGGCGGCGGCACAGGGGCTAGGCGGCAGCGCATGGCTCGACTAGGGCTGCGGGCGGCAGTGGCTAGCTCGGGTGGGGGCTAAAACTATTGAGTTGGAAAAGGAAAAAAACAAGGGGAGGGATTACTTATATAGGGGAGGATTAGATTAGGAAAGGTGGAATCCTAGTGGGAGTAGGATTGGGAGAGCGGAGGGAGTCCGACTCGGCTGGGGAGGGGTGGCGCGTGCTGGGGAGGGGGAGAGGGGGCGCACGGCCGGCTGGAGAGGGGGAGGGGAAAAAGGAAAAATGAGAGGCCTAGGACTTTCCCAAAAAGGAAAATCAATGTGGTGCCGTTTTAGGGAAAGAACAGAAACGGTCCCGCGAACGAAAACGGATACGGTTCGCTAAGCAAAACGAAACCGCGGACTAAGAGGGGAGTGAATTGGGCACAATTCACGACCAAGGGCAAAGGATGAAACTACTATTAGAGAGATCTTGACACTTTTAAACTTAGCAACACTGCATCTGGTGTTCTGATATTTACTCTTCAAGTCCTGTTAGTGATTTTCAGATAAAAGAAATTGTAAAAAAATTCTCCCTGACAATTCCAATTATTATATGTGTTGTTAACTGGGGTTTTTCTCTTGGTTAACCAAAGCAAATTCTTGAAGCCATTTATTAGTGATTTGGAACCTAAGGGAAGGGAAAACTCCGGGTGTCACAACCATGCAACAACAAGACTACTCACGAATCAAGATAAAAATGGAGAGAGAGCTCCACGAGGAGGGAAGAGGTGTAGAGTTGAAACACTATTGGAGAAATGCTTAGGAGTCCTGGTTGGTAACCCCTGTAGTCCCGGTTTTCCAACCGGGGCTACGAATCCGGGACTAAAGATATTTTTTTGGCCATATTGCCTACTGCATGCATCTATATTTCATTCATATATATATATATATATATATATATATCTAATTAAAAAATATGTAAGGTTTCTGGAGGTTTTTTTGTCCGTCATCCCGATCAAGTTGCCAAAATCCATTTTTAATCCGCTTAATAGTCGGATCGGACCTTTTCCAATCTAATCCAAAACCTCAGTTAATATACAGTATGTATCCGCTCATGTAATCACCAATCACAAGAAGCATCTTGCCTACTTGGTTAGTGGAGAAAATCTTTGACCTCCCCACCAGGGTTTGATTCCCTCCACCATTTCCTTTTTACCCCTATTATTACTTGGCCTCTCTCATGCTAGATTGCTCGGAATAAGTCTACTTTGCCTCCCACATCTCAAATCCTATTATTACTTTGCCTCGGAATAAGTCTACTTTGCCTCCCACATCTTAAATCCAACTCGGAATGAGTCTACTTTGCCTCCTAAATCTCAAATCCTATTATTACTTTGCCTCTTGCTAGATTGCTGCCCAATTTTTTTTCTCTCCGCCACTAGCACGTTAGTGATTCTGAAATATTATAATCAACCAATTTTTTAATTTTAAAATTAAGCATAATTATTTTTTTTCTTTTCGTCATCTGCAAAACACGACATATTATGGTCCGCGCCATCTATTTGTATCTCTTTCTTCAACATATATTTAGTGATTCTGAAATCTTATAATGAACCAGTTTTTAATTTGAAAATTAAACATAATTATTTTTTTCTTTTTGTCATCTGCAAAACACGACATATTAGAGTCCGCACCATCTATCATCCACGCATGAGCCGTGAAAACGATTCATCTCCACGCAAGTCCGTGTTCAATTTTAGAAATTATATCAAGCGCTTGCCGTGCATCTGATGGCTGAAAAATCAAAAGTTTTGCACCTCTTTCTTCAACAGATATTTAGTGATTATGAAATATTATAATGGACCATTTTTTAATTTGAAAATTAAACATTTTTTTCTTTTTGTCATCTGCAAAACACGACACATTAGAGTCCGCACCATCTATATATCGTCCACGCATGAGCCGTGAAAACGATTCATCTCCACGTAAGTCCATGTTTGATTTTAGAAATTATATCAGGCGCTTGCCATGCAAGAGTTGAGAGAGAGCGTGTGTTATGACAATATGAGTATATCAATATGCAATCGTGTTTCTTATCGGTCCTGATTATCATTAACCCAATAAACAATTTATCTATCTTAAAACATTATTATATACATGTTAACTGTATATTTATAGCATTTACTATGTCATTATATCCGTAGCAAAGCACGAACATTTTGCTAGTGTATATATATATATATATATATATATATATATATATATATATATATATATATATATATATATATATATATAAGCTGACAAGACATTACACCACATCATTTTGAAGGGCTTCTAATCTGTCTGGATCGATGACCTTCTGCGAAATTGCATTTATGAAAGCACATAGCTTTGTTATTGCTGCCCGGACATTGTCAGGGAGAATACCTCGAATTATAATAGGGAGCAGTTGTGTCATTAACACGTGACAGTCACGAGACTTTAGGTTTGTGAACTTCTTATCCTTCGTGCTTATTATTCTCTTTATATTAGAGTAGTATCCAGACGGTACCTTGATGCTCTCCAAGCATTCAAACATATTTTCCTTCTCTGCCTTGCTCAGGGTGTAGCTGGCTGTACTCAAGTACTGGCTTCCTGATCCGTTGGTTCCGGGTGGAGGTCGTCGCGCTGGTTCATATGTTTGAGATCATTATGTGCTTCAAGTGTATCTTTCGACTTCCTATATACACCTAGGAAGCCCAACAAGTTGACATAGAGGTTCTTGGTGAAGTACATCACGTCGATTGCGTGACGGACGTCCAACACTTCCCATTATTCTAACTCCCAAAATATAGACTTTTTCTTCCACATCGCCGTGTAACCATCTTCGCCTGCTGTGGGTTGGCTGCTAGGTCCCTTTCCAAATTCAAATCTTTCACCATAGCAAACACGACTTTACTGTTTCGATGCCTTGGCCTAGTACGGTGGTCCGCCTTCTGTTCAAAATGCTTGCCTTTCTTCCGGACAGGGTGGTTTGCAACAAGAAATCGATGATGGCTCATGTACACAACCTTCTTGCAGTGCGTCAGATACGTACTTTCAGTGTCTTCCATACAGTGGGTGCTAGCGTTGTACCCCTTGTTTGACTGTCCAGATAGGTTGCTAAGTGCAGGCCAATCGTTGATGGTTACGAACAGCAGGGCTCGTAGGTTAAATTGTTCCTGTTTGTCCTCGTCCCACATAGGGACGCCTTCTTTCTTCCACAACAGTTTCAGATCGTCGACCAGTGGTCTTAGGTACACATCAATGTCATTACCAAGTTGCTTTGGGCCTTGAATAATGTAATGCCCCGATTTTCATTCGGGATTAAAATAATTAAATAACATATTTTCCAAAAATTAAATAAAAGTTAAAGCAATTTAATCAAGTGAAATTATGGGAGAATTAAAATTTTCCCTTAAAAATCATGGCCGAGAATATTTTGTAATATTCTTTGTGCCCTAAAATACTCTCTGAAATTTCCCGTGAATTTTCGGAGCTCAAAGAAGTATTTTTAATGGCACAAAGATCATTAAACTCATTTAAATAAAAAGAAAAGCAAATTAAACCTTCTCCCTCTCCTTCCTTGGGCCAGGCCCAAGCCTTCCTCCCACTCCACCGGCCGCCCTCCTCTTCTCCTCCTTCCTTTGGGCCGTCGGCCCAGTTGGCCCCCCTTTCTCGCGGGAAGTCTGTTTCACCTCCCTCCTCTCTCCGAGCCGCTGACAGGTGGGTCCCACCTATTGGGCTCGCCTCCCTCCTCCAGCTAGGTCATGCCGCCCACTCCCTCTTGCGGAAACCGCCCACGCCACCACCCTTCTCGTGCCCCCTCGCGCCTCTCTCTCGCGTGGACCGGTTGCCACCTCTCCCCTCCATCTAGCGCCGCCCCGCGCCCATTTCCTCCCCTCCACTTCTTCCCCCAAAAACCAGCCGCCACCACCCCCGGTGCCGCCGCCACCACCTTGCCGGTTGCCACCCCAATCGGCCACGATCCTGCCTCCCCTCCCCTATAAAAATGCTCACCGCACCTCCCTCTCCCTTTTTCCCCATTTTCCCGAGCTCCTCGCGCCCTCTTCCGCGCTCTCCACGCTGCTCCCCATCGCCGCCACTCTCCGGCGAACTCCGGCCGCCGTTTCCTGTCACTAGGGCCACCGCCGCACTGCTCCGCCGTCACCGCCAGCTTCGCCGCATAAAGGGCAAACTCGGCCACCGGTCCTTCCTCCCCTTCCACCACGCGAACCACCTCCCCACCAAGCTCCCTCTCTCTACCACTCACCGTCGAACATTGGCCGCGCACTACCGCCTCCCTAGCCGCCTCCGCGTTGTGCAGCCGCCACCATCAGCATCGCCGCACCTCCCCGCACATCGGCCACCGCTTCTTTTCCCATCTCCACCCCCGAAACGCCAATTCCACCGTCAACCCGAGTCCTCGCCGCCCACGCCGCCTCCATCAGCTTCCCGCCGGCGGGTGAAGCCTCGCCTAGCCGTGCTACCGCCTCCAACGGCATCGCTGCGTCCCACCGTACCTTGGCCACCACTTCCCGTCGCCGAAAACCCGCCGAACATCCGTGATCCCGCGCCGCTGCCGCTCGTCCGCTCCTTCCCGAGCGCCGCCGTCGCCGGAGCGTCGCCACCCCCCTCCACCGAGCTTCGCCGGCGCCTCCCGACCGCTCGCCGCCGTGCTCTCCCCGCCGTCGGCCCCTCAACGAGCACTCCCCTCCTTCTCCCTCTTCCTCCCCTTCAACGGCCTCCTCCCGGGCCTGCTCGCGACGCGCCGCTGCCGTCGGTGGCCGTCCGGCCGGGTCGCCGCCGCCGCGCTCCGCGCCCGCGCCGTTGCCGGCTATACCGGGCAGCCGGCTGCCGCCTCCCCTTGCCACGCCGCGCCTGCCCGTGGCCGTCCGATCTATCGCCCCGATCGATCCGGGCCGTCCGCATGGCGCCTCTCCTGTGCTGCCCGTGTTGGTGCCCTCATGGCGCCACGTCGGCGCCACCTCGCCTTGCCTTGCTGCCGTGGCCGCCACGTGGCCGTCCACGTGGTGCGCCCGCGCCTATGCCGCAGTGGACCGAGTCCACCGTGGGCCGCTCCTCTTGCGTCGCTGACTCATGGGGCCCGCCTGTCGGCGTCGCCCTTTGTTGACGTCAGCGACGGCCCTTTTTCTTTGAAAGAATAAATAATAATTGTGCAATAATTCGGTTGAATTATAGAAATTCAATTAAATAGCTCAAAACTTCTAAAATTCATAATTAATTCATACAAACTCCAAATTGAGCCGTTCAACTTGCAAAATTCATCTAAAATTGAGCTCTACATGTTTGTTTACTTTTCATGTACTGTTTACTTGGTTTTTATTAGAGTGTTTTCTCATTTTGCGTGCCAGCGTGTAGTTTCCACCGTTTTGGAAGTCCGCGAGCGCGAGGATCAGTGTACGGAAGATTGTTTTGAAGAAGCAAGGCAAGTCACACATTCCCCTTGAGCATTTTGATCCTACTTTACAAATGTTTTACCGTTTGCAAATAAATATGCTTGTTTTGCTAATTACATGGGAATAGGGTTTACCTATCTGCTCGCTTGTGCCATATTATTTGATATCTGTCCTTTGTCAACCTTGGGTGATAAATCGACTAGCGTGAGTTACTATGTTGACCTAGCTAGAACTATTTGCTTAGCCATGCTTAATTGCCACTAGCTCAGTTGATGTGATAATTGCAGTATTAGACATTTTTAGTATCAGAACGAGTTGCGTGCTCGAGACATCCGACCATGTCATTGGTCGTAATTATCCAACTAAAATGCAATTGAATGGTGGGCTGTGGGTGCATGGTTTTGCTGGTCTCACCCATGGTAATTAAGGACCGGTTCGCGGGATGCACTGGAAGACATACAACGCTTGCCACAAGCGGGAATGGGTAACTGCCTGACTTGAAGTATAGCTTTTCTCTGGCTGACGCATCCAGGCAAGGGTGAGCGTGATGGAGTTCGGATGGGCCCTGCGACGGCCTATGCGGCTTTCGGATTCGCCTAGGCACGAGAGGGGACTGCCCGCTGCCTGTTGAGTAGTGGGGGTGAAACCTGAGGTGTGGTGTGCTTGGTCAGAGGGGGTTATATGAAGGGTCTTGTCACAATCACTCGACATGGTGACGTGTCCGGCCGGGCACGGTGACATGCCGGTGGATTTTGTCCTGTGGGTACAGTTGTGCACCTCTGGCCAGAGTAAAACTATTCGAATAGCTGTGCCCGCGGTTATAGGAGATCAACCAGAATCACCGTGATTAGTCTCACCCTTAATAAATCGACTCAATGCACTGTAGTTCAGGTGGGATGGTTGGGCCTGTTCAACGTGGTGTAGCGTTGATCAGTAGAGATTTAAGGTTAACTTAATTAACCAAATGTTTTAATGTTTGCTCAATAAAATGCTTTACAACCGCCTTTATGCAAATAGTCACAAGCCATCCTTGAATCCCCTTGCACGTCTACATCATTGGTGTGGCTTGCTGAGTATAGTGGTTGTACTCAGCCTTGCTATTGTTCCCCCTTTTCAGAAGTGTAGTGCTTCTGAGCTGAAGACGAAGTTAGAAGACCAAGGCTCAGACCCCAGTTGAGTTCTGCCTATGGAGTGGAGCTGAAGCCCCGCTAGGATTGCCTTTTTCCGCTGCTGCTGCTTTTGTTTCGGTGTGAGGACTAAGTGCCTTTTTTGTACGTATTTTACGCTTGATTTACGCTTGGAACTGTATATTACTTGTCGTTTTGTGTACCCTGGCTGAATCCTGGACAGGGATTTAATACACAAAATAGTCTGGAAATTTGGGCTGAATTTCTAGGCGTGACAAATAATAATCAGCATCGTGATGTACTTCCTCTTCATGCATAGCTAGGGGGGAGGTTGTAGATACACATCGTAACAGGCCAAGTGCTATGGCCGCTGCTCATCTTTTCAAATGGATTCATGCCATCCGTACTTAAACCGAACCTTACGTTTCGTGCATCCTCTCCAAAGTCTTGAAATGTTCTGTCATGTTTCGCCACTACGACCCATCGGCGGGGTGTCTCAGCATCCCGTCTTGTTGATGTTTTTCTGCATGCCAGTGCATCATTCTTGCATGCTCTTATAGGGAAATATCACATCACCTTATCAGGAACTCTCTTCTTCGAAGGCTATCCGTCAACTTCACTTGGATTATCTCGTCTAATCTTGTATTGTAGTGCTTTACAAACCGGGCATGCTTCTAGGTTCACGTACTTCTCACCGCGATAGAGGATACAATCGTACGTCTATCTTATGAACCTCCTGTCCTAGAGGGCAGACTGTCTTCTTAGCTTCGTATGTTGTTTCGGGCAACTTGTTTTCCTCCGGATGAATGTTTTTTACTAGTTTCAATAAGTCGCCAAATGCCTTGTCACTCACACCATTTTTTCCTTCCAGTGCAAGAATTCCATAGTGGTACCCAACTTTTTGTGCCCCTGTTCGCAACCTAGGTACAATGACGTCTAGTGGTCTGCTAACATACGCTCCAATTTCTGGGCCTCCTTTTCACTTTCGCAGTCCTCCTTAACATCCTGCGGCATCTGACCAAGATCATCTGCAGCGTCATTATCTTCAACAGCCCCGTCCACCTCGCCCTTTGTATTTCCTTCAAATCCACCGTATTGAGCCCAGTCCGGAATGTTCTCATCTTCTGCTTCATCTTCTTCCATTTGAACCCCTAGCTCTCCGTGCGAGGTCCAACAATTATAGCTCGCCATGAAACCCGTCTCAGACAAGTAAAAATTAATTGTTCTTATTGAAGAATACTCCTTCTGGTTTTTACACTTAGTGCATGGACAACGGATAAAACCATTCTGCTTGTTAGCCTCGGCCACTCTAAAAAAAATAATGCACGCATTCAATAAAGTCTTTCGACTATCAGTCCGCGCGCATCCATTGCCGATCCATCTACATTAAATGCACCAAAAAAACATGAAAAATAATCCACGAAAGTTAAACCAATTAAACAATTATACAATAGTTATATATAATTATTCATACAATAATTAGCAAATAATACCACATATTATTCATGTTTTAATTACATTTAAAGTTGCAAACAAATTAATATTTAATGTGTTGTACCTATATTAATTTTAAATTAACTTAGTTTTCTATTTTTTAGATTAATTTTCTATCTTTTCTTCCTCATCTCTTTTATCACAAGTTTTTATAAAATTCTATAAATACCTACTTTCTATATTCTTTCTTCCCTACACAAACTTTCTCTCTCAACATTTTCCATTCAAAGTTTCTAGAGGCAAAAATGTGTAGAAAACTTATCTCTAAATATAAATGCTAAGCAAAAAAATAGAGGAGGTTGAAGTTGCTAACCTTTTAGACACGTCAAAATTGTATATTTTCACTAAACCAAATTCACAAAAAAAAGGGCAGCACCTCCCCTCCTCCTCTTCAAAAAATAAAGCCCTGCTTAGGCTAGAGGAGAAAAAAGATCAACATATGGGCATGCTAACTTTAGTCCCGGTTGGTGTTACCAACTTGATCACACCAACCGTGACTAAAGATCCCCGGTGCTCTGACAATGTCTGACAACCGGCGAACCAGGACTAAAGATCATCTTTAGTCCCAGTTTTTTGGTGAACCGGGACTATGATGAAATTTGGCCGACCGACCAAAGATCGTTTTTCCAATAGTGAAAGGAAAAAAAAAGGCTGAATGGCTACAAGTTGGCACCTTGGTATATCAGCCATTCGGCCGTAGAAATTTGTATGCCCGTATAATGACCAATTCCATATGTATAAGGAAATACGATCTGATCGTTTTGATGAGATATTTCATTTGCTGGTTTAGTTCTTAATTTTGTGGTTATGTTTCAACTTTCAACCAAACAATATATATTTGTTGATGTCCTTTAGCCTTGTTGTGAAGTTGCAATTAGAAAGGAGACCTAGAGTTCAATTATTGTTTAAAATGTCTGCCATTTGTTTTTTGTGTGAGTAATCCAATTAAAAGTGTTGCTAATTCATCTTTCTGGATATATGGGGTAATAAGGTTAAGCCTAGAACTACACATACTAACATATTCCGTGCCGAATGGTTCAAAATGTGTTAATTACCTCTAATGTGTCTTCGTTGGCCCTGTGGTTCCTAGGAAGTCTTCGGAAGTCCTCGGTTAAGCTGAGACACTCCTTAACATTCTCGGGTGATACAAAATCCACGGCAATCTTGGTACAGGACTGCAACGTAGCATTAATAAGAAATTAGCTACAAAAACATGTGAAACTTGGCAAGTATTTCAACCCAGTTCTCAAGTATCCAGTGCTGCAAGAAATCACGGTACTGAAAGAGTACACTGAAAAAATTAGGGTAAATACCCAACATGATCCTTGAACTTTCGCTTAAGGATCAATTTAGTCCCTGACATTTCATATTGTCCAAACAAGTACCTTAAGTTTATTGTGTGATTCAATATAGTCCTTAGACCCTCTACACATGCCATGTGTACATGCCACATCATCTATGCATGCAAATTCAATATTTAAATGTCCTTTACACCCTTATGTTTTCATAGGAAATAAAGAAAAACTATTGAGAAAACACACAAAAAAAAAGCTTTTGACCATTGGCAAAAATATGTAGCATTGATAGATAAAAGAATTGACATTTTTCTTTGTTTTATGATTGCTTCTTCTTGTTTTTCTTTTCTTTATTTGATAGAAAATTGAAGGTTAAAATGGACATTTAAATGTTATCTTACATGCACGAATGACGTGGCATATCCACGTGGCGTTTTAAGTGGGTCTAAGGACTATATTAAGCCGCATGATAATCTTTAGGGTCTTGTTTGGACACTATAAAACATCAAGGACTAATTCGACCCTTGAGCAAAAGTTGAAGGACTAAACTGGCTATTCACCCTTAAAATTACCTTAAGATTCCGTACTTGATGAGGACACCCAACAGGAATGAAAACTTCCTCCCCAAGTTTTTGTACAAATGTCCAAGGCTCGATTCCTAAATGAGCATATCAGGATTTCAAACACTACTAGAAAAAGCATTTTCGCCGACGTTGGCAAATCATTTTCGTAGGTATCGAGTGAAAACCTCGCCGGCGAAAACTAGAACCGGGGAGGAGTTGGCCGGCCGCCTGCGAAGATTGGTTATCGCAGGCGGACCACATAACGGTGAAAACCGATCTTCGCAGGCGGACGCCTTATGTGCGCCGCCTGCAATAATCACAGGTGGGCGACTTATGTGCTCCGTCTGCAAAGATTTCTTTTCGCAGGCGCCCGTTATGTTGTCCGCCTGCGAAAATTGAACTATAAAGTCATCTTCCTCCCCGAGCCCTGTTTATTCTATCCGATGTTTCTCTCTCCTAAAGCAACTAAAATGTAGAGGGAGGTTTTGAACTTCAAATCTTGGGGGGATTTTTCTACGGTGGTTAGATCTACTCATTTCCACTCTAGGTATGCATTTTTTTAAGCTTTTAGACCTCAATTTTTGATGGATCTATGCATGCAAATTTGTGAAGGAAAAGCTCCATGTTTTTTTATTTACTTTCTTTTGATATGTTGCTGTTTGATATATGTGCAATATTTGATGCCTCTTGTTGTAGTGGTTAATGAGCTAATATAAATTCCCAATTTTTTTTTTATTTTGCTATCACATCCACCTCCTAGATCTAGACATATATATGGGAGAGAGAAGAAAATTTTTTATGTCTATTTATTTGGTCCATTAAAAAAATTAATTGTATTATGTTTAATATGCCGATGATATGATTTTGTTAGATTTTCCTATTATATTAATTTGGTATGTCTCTATATACCAAATTGAAATAAACTTTGTTTTTGATAAATTTATAAATTACCTTCCCTTAGTTATGAATAGTGCTCTCTTATTTTTAGTGAACCCTAGAATTTTGGTATGAATAGTGCAAATATTTGTCATTCATTTTTTGTAGGGATATGGACAGGCGGCAATGGATGTATCATTCGCCGAGGTATTTGGCTCCATATAGAGATTAAGTGTCTAAATTTATTGGTATTACGAAGGCATACGCTGAACAGAACAATATGAGAAAGATACTTTGTCCATGTGATGATTGTAAGAATGAAATAGCCTGGGAAGATGTTTCTAAAGTAATGGAGTACTTAGTAACTCGTGGATTTATGGAAAAGTACGAAATATGGACACGTCATGGCGAACAACAAGTGGACAGGCCTGAAAAGTAGTTCCGACAGAAGTTGAAGACATGGTGTACGGCGATGGTTGTGGTGAGAACAAAATTGATCTAGAGGAAATGTTACGTCATGCAGAACCTGAGGTGCTGATTGGGTCGGCTAGAGGTTTAAATAACTTTGAAGCTTTACAGAAGGCAGCTAAGGAAGTTTTGTACGATGAGTCAAATGGCTGTGACAGTGAGTTCTCAATACTACGGTCAGTTCTTGAACTTATGAGGTTAAAGGTGAGACATGGATGGTCTGATAGTAGTTTCGACAGTCTGCTTGAACTTCCGAAGAAAATGCTTCCAAGGCCTAACTCATTACCATCCAACACGTATCAAATGAAGAAACTCATATGTCCCCTTTCACTTGGTGTGGAAAAGATTCATGCGTGCGTTAATCACTACATACTGTACAAGAAAGAGTACGCTTCTTTGGATGAATGTCCAACATGCGGTGCTAGCCGGTACCAATCGAATAGCAATACTTTCCTAGAAGCATCTGACACATTCGAGTGAACTAAGAGAAACATCTTGCAGCTTGTGATGTGGTACCTTCCTGTCAAAGACCGCATTAAACGGATATACTCAAATCCGCGAGATACGGAACTAATGTGCTGGTATCAAGAAGGGCGCAAGAAAGATGGGATGCTTTGACACCCGGCATATGCTAGTCAGTAGATAAATTTTGATACTCAGTAAAGAGAGTTTGCTAAAGAGCCACGGAATATTAGGTTTGCCCTGAGTACTGATGGAGTTAATCCTTTTGGAGACATAAGCAGCTCGCATAGTACTTGGCCAGTGCTTCTTGCCATGTATAATCTTCCTACCTGGCAAATGATGGATTTTTGCGTCAGGCATCTTATTTTGCCCGACCCCGCAACCAAAGAAACTGAGCCAGATTACCCCTTCGATGACCTGAAGGAGAATACACCCTGTAAGTTGCACGTTCCAATTGGATGCTCTGGAAGAACTCTTGAGGCCGCTACAGGAATTGCTATCCCTGGCAGAACATATAACGAAGAGTTCATATCCGATGAGTATGCCAAAGTGCAGCCGCAAGTGGTCCACCAAGGGTTTGAGTCATACGATATCGACATCCCTACTCCTAATGGTGTATCCTTACTTGGGGATGAGGTCGATCTTATAATTCTTTGGCACAAGAATGACATATTCTTTGGATTGGGCACCGGCGCCCCGTGAAAACCGGGGGTGCAAAAACCGAGGGTGCAAAAACCTCCGAGACCTCCTCCGAAGAAGCAGGTGACTGATAAGGCGGAATAACCCGAGATGCCTAAGGAGATTTCAATGCCGGAGGTGTCTGAGGATATTTCAGTGCCGGAGGTGCCTAAGGAGATTTTAGTGCCGGTTGTGCCTGAGGAGATTTCAGTGCCGGAGGTGCCCATGGAGATTTCAGTGCCACAATCAGATGTGCAACTTCTGGCAACAGTCAGTACAGATATTGAAGTTATACCAGGTTTAGAATGGGACGGTACAGAGCCAGAAATCTTTGAAGACCCTAATCATGTGAAAGACCTCGAGGTGGAAGAACCCCCGGTCAATGACAAGGCCACTGACAAGTCTGAAGTGTCTAGAGTGCTTAGGAGCCACAACTCCAAGTCCAAAGATGATCAAAAGGAGAAGTTCATGGTATCCGCCTTCAGAGGGGGCAAGGAACATGCCAAGCTCAGAGAAGATGACCCCAAGAAGGCCGCTGAACTAGCCGGGAAAAAAAATACTTTGCAACTGATGACTACCTGGAAAAATACCAACATAGGAAAGCAATATGGCCGGATTTTGCACTTGAGGACAGTCCATGGGAGATGACAAGGTTACATAAATGGTACATGGACGCCAGCAAGAAAGGCCTAAGTAATATCGTCGATGGGAGATGCTTTGCCGCATGATGCTTTTGTCGGCGATGGTTACTTCTAGCTAGATTTCGAAGATCTCCGCACCCTATATCGTCGAGAAAAGATGGACGTCAACTATATCGGTGCTTGGTGCATGTAAGTATGAGTTTACATTAATTACACGAAAAATATGTACAATACAAAACCATGTGATTATTACTAACAAACTTCGTTTGTAGGATGCAATACATGGATGCTAAGAAGAAAAAAGAACCTATCGGATTCCTGGATCCAACTAGGATCTGTCAAACATAGCATACCGTGAGGCTAGCACCAGGGTCAGCGCAGCTGAAGGACAAGACTCCTGAAGAGATAGCTGAATACAAGAAGGGCTTGCACAAGCAGAAAATGATTACTGTCGCACAGTACATTGAACGAGCCTTCTTGCACTTTCAAAATAAGAGAGTCGTCCTGGCCGATTATAATTTTAAGTAAGTCCGGTAGTATATGTCTTATTTTATCCGTGACTAACTACACTGTCGTTAATATGTAGCGATCATTACATCTGTTTAATCAACTACCCGAAGCATGGAATTGTGACAGTCTTGGATCCTCTCAATTACCGTCATGAGTCATACAAAGAATTTCTAACAATCTTAAAATAGTAAGTGATTCTGGCACTTGCATGTCTAATATGAATGTATTATAATTAGATATCCTCCTTAATGCGAAATGGTACAAAATCCATACAGTGCGTACAACTACTACAAGTTCAAGGGTGGAGAACATATTCGAACAAGGGAGAAGCTGCTAGTACATACATATTGGCCGGTAATACTCCACTCACTTAACGTATTCCAATTGTTTCACTAATTACAAAATTTAACTATTTTCTTCTATGATATGTCATGAAGTGTCACAAGCAACCTAGAAGCACTGCCCTCTGTGGGTATTACGCGTGCGAATTCCTCAGGGTTAATGGGAGGTACACGGTTAACGCAAAGGATGTAAGTCTCTAGACTATGGACTAGACAACTTCACATATAGATGATACTAATATATTGTGCTTCTTCCATGCATGCAGTTGCCAAGAATAGAACATCGAACAAGCTTTGACGATACAGACATCGCAAATATCCAGCGCGATCTTTGCCACTTCATCCACCATGAGTGCTATCATGTGGACGGAAAGTTCTTCGACCCAGAGGGTGCCCTAGCTACAAGTGACGAAAACAAGAATCTTTGGGAGTGGAGCAATGCTATGCCATAATGTAATTAGATAGCGTACTTCAAGTGACAATGTAAAAAAATATTGTAATATTTTGACGACACTTTTCACTTATGCAATATATGTAGATTTCTCAGTATCAAAAGCTTGTTATTTACTAATATTATTCATGCATCAATTATAATTAAATAATTGAAAAGTAATTTATGAGCTAATTATTATTGCATCAAATTTCAAATTTTTGTATCTATCTTCGCAGGCGGCATTTTCTTACTTTTGCAGGCGGCCGTTCTCTATTTTCGCAGGCGGCCCGTCTAGCTCCATTCCGCCTGGGAAAATTAACTTCAAATGCGGACCTCCAGCCCGCCAGTGAACTTTGGGCTGCAGGTGGACCGGCCGTCCGCCTGCGAAGACGAGTTTCCCCCGCCGGCGAAAATGCTTTTTCTAGTAGTGAAATAACCTTTCAACGCAACCATTTGCTATACAAATAATTATTACAAATCCACAACATCACATTAACAGATAAAGGAACTCACCATGCTCCTCTTTGAGCTTTCTCTTTTGTTCTTTTGTTAGACAAAATGTTTCATCATGTACAGGGTTACATACCTTCAAAAAACATAACGTGGCATTAAGCATGATGGTCAGAAGTGCAAGGTTGTTCATTAATCACGCCCATACTTACCTTTTGAACTGCAGAACAGTATATATGGCGAAATTTCTTAGAATGCTTGTCAAGGTACAATTTCAGTTTTGGAACATCTTCCCTCCTAAAAATATCCCATAAAGCACCTTCCTCGGCGGACTCACTTTTTATAGGACAGGCCAAGTCATTTGCATCCTCACAGATTTTAGATGTATAATTTTCGCCTGATGCAGCATTCCCTCAACACTCATTTTCATTCTGCGTTGTATATATGTCTTCTTTTCAAGCTTTTTATTGCGTTTATTTGTTCCTCAGAAGGGTTAACTTCGGCAGTATGCATCAAAACGTTAACCTAATAAAAAGCCAACATATGTTTAGATGAATAAACAAAACAAGATGCCAGCGTTGTAGGCTAACAATTTCACTGTGGGGAAAAGTATAGTTAGGAGCTGGTATAATCAACTAGCACGGTAAAAGCTGGTAGTACAAAGAGCACTGTGGGCTCAGTGTTGGAGTTACAAGAAAAAAATGTTCTCTGGTAAATAAGGATGCAGATTCTCATTTTGCATACCACAGTTAGTTTTAAAGAGTAACAAGTCTTTAAAGAACATGAGTTGCTCAAGGCCTCTTTATGAACTTATGAACTATAAATGGGACCAAAGTAATATAACAAACGACTTACTGCATCAGACAAATCGCAGTGAAGTTTTGTAACAGAATCTCCTCTACCAAGCTCCTGTGCATAGCCATAAGCTATATATGATTTTGGTCCCATGTCAAGCTTTAAGATGTCATCAGGAAGCAATGTTGAGACATTCAGCAAACCAGACTTCAAGTTTGTGTATGCTTGAAAAGGCAAAGAATTGATGTATTTAACTCCATGAGAAGGCAAAAGCTCTTCAAAATGGTTTGAAATAGGCCAGTCATTCAATTTAAGCATTTCAGGCCATAGATTTTGATACATCCGTCCTTCATAATACCCATTGAAGAAGTGCTGAGTGCATAGAGAGAATATTACTTTTGTTTTCTTTTTTCTATATTATATGATAAATAAAAAATAACAATAAGTGCACTGATGGGGACCATATGCATTCATTTGTCGTCGTTAACCACTATTATAATAGAGTTTAAAAAAACTGTTTGAAGGTTATCCCTAGTAAAATACATGCTCCCTTCGAAATGTGTTTACTATATATAATTTCACATTATCAGATAGACAACTATAAAAAATGAAAATTATAGCTCAATATAGTAAAAAATTTTCTGGCAAATGAATAACACGTGAGACTAAACTCCAAAAATTTCTAGTGTGATGCTGAATGTGATGTGTGTTAGTTTTTGCATGGTCAATGGATACAGAAAGGGGGTCCTTCATGCTAACAGACACCCTCTGTACTCAGGAACAACTCAGTCTTTAATCTTCAATTCATACATAAGTTCTGGGTGTTGACAAGAGAATTAATGATCTACAGTGTGGCATCGATGGCATCCAAGATTTAATTACGTTGAATCAATGGTAAATTAATTAATACTAATATCCAGATCTGGCTATTGTGCAACGTGAACAACTGCAAACACCCTTGGGAAGAATTCTGGAGTCTTGTTTCATATATTACAAAGTGTTTTTTTTTAATGCAACTATTAGCTGTTTGTCCTCAGCATGTTATACCAACGTAAGATTAGCAAAAATGTTGCACAGCCTTCAGGTTGACAACTAAACATTTACAAAAAGGAAGGCATTACTACAAATACAATTTCACTAGAATAGCAGCACTGCTTTGACAAATAAACTACAGTCAGTAGCAACCAAGAAAAACTACTGTAACTATATTGTAGCTGTTGGAATATTATACTGACCTCACAGCAAGATAAGCAATCAATAACCTTCACCTTTTTCATCAAAGGACTAGTGCTGATACCATGTGCTTCAGACCACATGTCTGGTGGCTGCCAACTCAAACATGACATTAGCTCTCAGCCGAGAGTTCGGGAGACCAAACGGAGCCAAGTCGCCATCTCCTCCCGACTGGTTTGAATCCGAGTCGAGAAGAGAGATCTTGCCGAAGCTGTCGGTGATGACACTACTGGAGAAACCATCTTTGGTCGGTTGCCCAAAAACAACAATAGTCCCGGTTGCTTAAAAAACCGGGACTAAAAAGCATTTTTAGACCCGGTTTAAAAGTACAATGATCTTTAGTCCCGGCAGGCCTCCTAATATTTTTAATCCCAGTTGGTATAAACAACCGGGAGTAAAGATCAGATCTTTAGTCCCGGTTGTTTATACCAACCGGGACTACAAATCAGTTTCCCACGTCTCGCTCTCTCTCTTCCATCATTTCTCCGCGCGCATCGATCTGAGTCCTCATCACCCTCTTATCTCTTCCTCCCCTCCACTCTCATCTCTTCCTCTTTCACACTCATCTCTTCCTCTCCCCTTCCTCTCTTCTCTTCCTCAGATCTGTGGGAGAAGCGGCCGGCAGCGGCCAGGCCCGTGCCGGGGAGGGGCGGCGGCGGCCGGGCCCGTGCCGGGGAGGGGAGGTGGCGGCTGGGCGATGGCGGCCAGGCGGTGGCTGAGCGACGGCGGCCCGGCGCGGAAGGCCGCGCGGCAGAAGGATTCATGGATTTTTTTTTCTTTTTCCTTCCCGTAAACCGTAAAAACGCGCGGCGGTTGCCTTAGCTGACTCGGCCCGGAATTGGCTCGCTAGGTTACCGCGAGGCACAATCGGTTGTCGGGGCGAGCTCCACGATCACTTCATCGCCAATTTTCAAGGCACCTTCGAGCGGCACAGACACACTTCGAACTATACAACGTGATCTAGAAACCCGATGAATCCCTCAGGGATATCTGGTGGCTACAACAACACATTCTTCGTATGAAAGACCGCGCATCAGCACTTACGGCAAGATCATGAACGGCTCTTGTTCACACCATCCAAATTCCAAGCAAGCGGTGAAGGATTGTTTCATATACAAGCAGTTTGCTGAACAATACGCCTCACAATTGAAGAAGCCGACTGATGGAGAAGCTGGCACATCAACTCAGAAGAAGGATGACATAGATCCGGGACCCCCCGGTTTTCACGATCACCGAAAAGAGCTCAATCACATCTTTGAAGGGCCACAAGCTTACGAGTCCAAGAGGAAGCAAAAGCTGACTGATAGGGAGATCAACACCATCCAGCCAGAAACACCACAATATCTTTGATGGTCAGAAGTTACAATCAAGTTTGACCGCTCGGATCATCCCGACTGAGTGGTCCACCTAGGGCGGTACCCCCTGGTACTAGACCTAGTGATTCGCAATGTCAAGCTCAAGCGTTCCCTCATCGATGGTGACAACGCACTCAATATCCTCTTCGCTAAGACTCTGGACGAGATGCAAATCCTAAGGATTGAGTTGCGGCCGAGTAGTGCACCCTTTCATGGAGTTATCCCTAGGCTGTCATCTACACCACTCGGCCAAATCACTCTGTCGGTTACTTTCGGCACTTGGGAAAACATCCGTACAGAGAACATTTGTTTCGAGGTTGCTGACTTCGAGACGACTTACCATGCTATACTTAGGCGTCCGGCGTTAGCCAAATTTATGGCCATCCCACACTACACGTACATGATGATGAAGATGCCAGGACCACAAGGAGTCATCTCTCTGTGAAGCGACATCAAGCAAGCTGCTACCTGCGACAAGGAGAGTTGCAACATGGTCCAAACTCACGAGACAGCACTCGGCCGTGAAGAAATCCGACTGGCTGCATCGACATTGGCTGAGGGTGAAGTGCCTGCTACCAAGTTACCTAAGACCAGAGAGGGTGACGTGAAAACTAAGAAGATTCCCCTTGATCCGTCCGATCCTGCCAAAACTGTTGTAATAGGCGCTGAGTTAGATTATAAATAGGAAAGCGCGCTCATCACCTTTCTTCAAGCTAATAAAGATATTTTTACGTGGAAACCATCTGATATGCCTGGTATTCCTAAAGAGGTGATTTTACACTCCTTAAATGTTAAAGAAGACATCAAACCTATCAAACAACGACTCTGCCGTTTTGCACAAGTCATGAATGACGCAAATAAGGAAGAATTGACCAAGCTGTTAGCGGTAAGATTCATAAAGGAAGTATTTCATCCCGACTGGCTGGCTAACCCAGTTCTAGTTCGGAAGAAGACAGGGCAATGGCGCATGTGTGTTGACTACACGGACCTCAACAAGTCGTGCCCTAAAGATCCTTTCGGGTTGCCTCGCATTGACTAGGTAGTTGACTCAACAGCCAGCTGTGAGCTACTCAGGTTTTTGGATTGCTACTCAGGTTACCACCAAATCAGTCTGAAGGAGTCCGACTGCTTGAAGACATCATTCATCATGCTATTCGGCGCTTACTGTTATATCACTATGCCGTTTGGTTTGAAGAACGCTGGAGCTACTTACCAACGCATGATTTAAAGATGTTTTTCAACACGGATTGGCTGCAATGTGGAAGGATGGCTTGATTGCCGATTTGGAAAGAATACCTTTGCTAGTATATGTGCATTCAGGATGAAATTAAACCCTGAGAAGTGCACATTCGGAGTACCGTCATGGAAGCTACTTGGCTTTATGGTGACTCATAGGAGGAAAAAGATGGAAGAAAGAGAAAAAAAAGAAGGAAGAGGGAAGAAATAAATAAAAAAATTCCATGTCATTGTCCACGTGGCGTGCCACATAAGCAAGACCACGGTCAAACGCGGCTTTGCACCGGGATGATACAATAAACCAAGTTTAGGAACCTCGATGTGTGCTTTGAAAGTTCGTGGACCTAAGTGAAACCTCCTGACAAGTTTAAGGACCGCTGGTGCATTTTACTCTTTATATTATTTGCTAAAAGCGGATGGTGAATCCATTATGAGGTTATATTACTCGGATTTTATACCACATATGCTTTGATATAGAGCAAGTTTTAAATTGCTCATTTCATTTAATAAAGCAGTCAGTATAATATTTGGGTCAAGTTATCCAAAGTTTGACACATCGTATGCTTTATCATATGTTCACCTTGGTGATTAAATTTATAAACCACTCGGCTGGTTGTTTTTTCTTCATCATTGACTATATGTTTAGTTTACTCAACTAATCACTTAGTGGGGGCTACATCTATAAGGTGCATCTAGTCGATGCACCTAAATTTTTATTTCAGCCATTCACAGCCTTTGATTCAAGCACTCGGGAGACCAAGGCAGAGATAATTGAAGCACTCAAGATTTTTCTTTAATGACTCGGGGGAAGATTATTTCGTCGACTGTGAAGGATTCAGGGGCTACTATGGAGATTATGGGTACCACATACCCGCACGGCATGGATATCCGACTGGTTATTGGGGATAGTTTATACGTGTAGAATATGTTTAGGAAAGGATTCGGGTATTATGTTAACTTGTATATCAAGGAAATATCCCGTAGTCCTAATTGGTTACAATTGTAATATATCTGTAAGGCCTAATCCGTAAGGAATATGGTCTGTATCTTGTAATCTCGGCTCCTCCCCTATATAAGGAGGGGTCTGGGCGGTCCTAGGGGCATAACTTTTCTCCCAGTTCGTCAGATCAATAATAAACTCGGCGGAATATTTCCCCGGATATGAGTAGGGTATTATTTCTCATTGAGAGAGCCTGAACCTGTATAAATCATTTGTTTCCTAATCCATTCAGTTTTCTAGCTTGATTGTCACCCCTTTAGTATTGTCGAAATCTTGTTTCGACAAAACTAAAAAGATGTTGTACTGACTACTGCATAAATTTTCATTGTTACATGCCATGAAGTAATTAAAGGAAGACTCCTTTTATTATATCTTCAAGCAACTGAGTGCACACATGATCCCTTATTTTACAAGCTTTTCTTTTTTTTTTAAGAATTACACAGTGCATGAACGCACGCGCGCAAACCCATGAAGTAATTAAAGGAAGACTCCTTTTATTATACCTTCAAGCAACTGAGTGCACGCATGATCCCTTATTTTACAAGATTTTTTTTTTAAGAATTACACAGTGCATGAACGCACGCGCGCAAACCCTACCCCTATGAGTATCTTTTTTTTTTTGAGAATTACACAGTGCATGAAAGCACGTATGCAAACCCTACTCCTATGAGCATCTTCGAAGACGCATGATCCCTTATTTTACAAGCTTTTTACCCCTATGAGCATCTTCTTTTTTTTGAGAATTACACAGTGCATGAACGCGTAAACCCTACCCATATGAGTATCTTCTTTTTTTTTGAGAATTACACAGTGCATGAACGCACGCGCGCAAACCCTATCCATATGAGCATCTTCTTTTTTTTTTTGAGAATTACACAGTGCATGAACGCACACGCGTAAACCATACCCTTACGAGCATCTTCGAAAACTGGGCCGGCAAATAAATCCTGGAAAATTCACTTCCATGGGGAGTCAAACTCAGGACCTAAGGTATTACTGAGGCTCCTGTAACTACTAGGCTACTGGCCCTTTCACACTAGCTACTAGTATTAGATTAGCCAGGTAATCTCTGTAGAACAATTCCGTGATGGAGCAAGCAAATATCGCACTCAGAGTGGTTGTTGGCTCAATGCAGAGCATTTCCTCTGATTTAGATCGAACAGTTTCTAGATTAATTAAGTATTAATTAGTAGGAGTACTATCTCTTCATGACACTCCATTATATGGAAGTGCGACCGTGTCAACCCATACTAAGCAAAAATATCCATTATTGATGACTACATCGAAAATGAAAGAAAAATATCTAACCAAAATAAGTTTTTATGGCATACAACCAGGTAATCTCCAGTAGTATACTGTAGTTGTCACCTTTTTTAACGTGGTATTAGCTGCACTGGTAGTCTGGTAATGACGTTTCTCACAAGTTTGTGGCCTTTACAACAACAACAAAAGAAGGTACTCAGTGTAATAAACAACTTTCCTAGCAAATAGGAAAAAAAAGAGTGTACAGTGTAATAAATAGTGAGAATAAAGTCGAGATCGATCTTACTTGTTTCCAACAAAATATAAAAATGTATATAACAAATAGTGAGAATGAAGTCGAGATCGATCTTGTCAATAACAGAATATAAAAAAAAAAGAATCAAACTGTTTCAGAATCAAATCGAATCGAAATTAATGGAATTGAACATCCATGATCATTTCCTCAAATCGAATAGAGCATCTCCCAACCATGCAATCTCCCGGGCAAATGCTTGTTTTGGGCCCCACCTGTCAACGACTGTATCGCGCACCGACAGCGGCGAACTGACCGAGCTGGACCGCGAAGGGGTTGAATGCTACTCCTCCTACCGTGTTCGAGTTTGATCGATCTGTGCATTGATTAGCCGGCTCGGTCGGTCGATCGAGCTTGTAGTACTAGTCGTATGTGGTGTTAATGTGTGACTCGCACCGGCCGACCTAGCCTCGTTCCACGCTCTGCCACACTGTACCAACACAATGGGACACTCGAGTAGCTGACAGCAATGCTGCGTTGTTCCTGATTCCTCTAACTGTTCCATCTGATTGTTGCAAAGCTATAGCTTTTTTTTAAAAAAAATCACAGATATAGGCTTTT
This sequence comes from Oryza sativa Japonica Group, assembly GCF_034140825.1. NCBI lineage: Eukaryota > Viridiplantae > Streptophyta > Magnoliopsida > Poales > Poaceae > Oryza > Oryza sativa. Next base: position 17,704,343 of record NC_089043.1, on the reverse strand, counting down.
TATATAAACGTGCGCATAATCATGAGGGACGAATCTATAATGAAATGAAAAGATTCCATTTACTTATTTTACTCTGGTTTGAATCGAGTTTAGCTTAATACATATACGTAAGTTTTGGATCTAGGAGGTGTATATATGGTGAAAATAAATAAACTACAGCTAAAAAATTTTATGAATCGGGTTCCTGGGCACCCAACTAGATACATGTAGCTCTGGTCTGTACTCATCTCTATGAACGTACACACGCATATTCATCATTATGAACACACATACACATATTCTTTGCTTATGTGAAATATGAAATATGAAATTTTAAAACTCATCTCTAAAACGTACTTGCCGTTGTTAAAATATGAAATTTTAAAACTCAATTTTGGAGTTGGTTTTAGGGTATTTCTTCCAACGTATTTCTTTTCATATAAATTATTTCATTTTGCTAATAAGTCAATATTTCCTACTCCCCGATCCCATAATATAAGGCGCATACACATTCTAAGATTCAACATTTAAAACGTTTGATCAACACTTAGTATAATATGAAATGAATTTTATTTGTTAAAATATATATCATTATGTCAGGGTTACGGATAAGGTATAACCTCTACCCTTGGATGTACGTTGTATACTGATACGGTATACTTGCACGTATACGGATAGTTTCCGTATACATTAAGGAAATCTATCACGTGATAGGGATGGTATCTACAGATTGAAGGAGTTCTACTAGGACAAGACTAGGTCTTTACTATATCGTGAGAGGTCCGATATCTCCGAGTCCTACTTGGAGATCAACTGACCCGCAGTATATAAGGGACCCCCTAGGCAGGACCTAAGGCATTGAATCTCATCGCCAACACATCCACCACAGCCTACGGAGCCGAAGCGCGCAGGAGCCAAGTCGCTGGGAGATCTAGTCGGACCAACTCGACTACGGTCTCATCGGTATCGTCAAGTTCTGCTATTCCTTTTGTAATCTGTGGTTTCAATCATATAATCCCATACCAACTGGATTAGGGCTATTACCTACCAAGGGGCCTGAACCAGTATAATCATTGTCTTTTGTTTGCTTGATGTCGTACTATGTAGATCCTCGTACCAACGGACCCCAATACCCTCTATATCTGGTCTACGGGTATCCACCGTCGACAGTGGCGCGCCAGGTAGGGGATCTTGGTGCTCAGGGTTCTACTACTATGATTTCAAGCCTTCTCGACGACAGCGTCAACACCGGCATCTACCAAGGAGCTTCAACTTCAACGATGCTGGTGTGGACCCAAGTCGGCGAAATCATCTTCCCGGTCTACACCACAATGTCAATCTCGACTAGCCCAGCAATTATCGAGAGCGAGAACGGCGTGGTTACGACCCCGGTCGACTCCATGTCGAAAGATCCTCCCACAGAGGCGGAGAACGGAACATCGACAATATCCAAGCCCGAGAAGGATCCTAATGCGGCCAAATCTTGTCCTTCCCACAAGAAGTACGAGCCGACAAGGACAACTTCCGGGGTGACAAAAGCTTGGTGTCCCATCCACAGGACTAGCAAGCACACCTTGCAAGCTTGTTCGGTTTTTCTCAACGTACAAGCTGAAATCCGCGCCTGCAAAGAACGTGGAATTCAACGTACTTCCCCAACTCATGATGTTTATTGTCCCATCCACAAGGCAAAGACTCACGACCTCTCCAGCTGCAAGGTTCTTCTCAGCGCCATGAAGATGTCACTCCCTAAGGTCTAGCAGTCACGAATCTCTCCAAGAGATGCGAACAAGGAACAAGGTGCGGCGACTACATCAGATCGGTTCGTCGGCGTAATCGATATCGATCCCCACGAGCCATCTGTCCTACATCTGCTCGAAGACCAGGCCTCATCATCGACAAGTACACCACGTGACGTGTACGCCATCGATGGAACCAGCACATCTGGAGGCGTTAACACGGGAACGGCGGATCAATCGGTTACACTGACGTCGGCCCACCATATCAGAACCCTCAATGCGATACTGAACGAAATCCCTTTCGATCCCGTCTTGAACGCTGATCTCGATCAATGGGCAGAACGACTACGGGAATCAGTGGCTAATCTCAGTAACGCGTTCGCAGAGGCCGCCGCCAGGACCCCACCAGAACAACCGTGGGCCGACGGTGCTAATAGGGAACAGCCTGATCAGCGGTCGCCACCTTGTCAAGCTACCCCTCCACCTCGCGGAACCAGTGATCTCCACGACCATCTAAATGGCCGCCGAGAAGCACAACTCACTCAAGATAATGAAAACCGTTCCCGACATCGCGTCTCTTCACGACATCGCGAGAACGAAGAACAAGGAGGACGTCCGAGCGAGAACCGAGACCGTGATGATCGCCACAACCGCCGTGAACATACTAATCACGAGCAGCGGGTGCCATGCGACACCAGTCGAGGTCGGCACCGTGACAACGACAACGACGGAGATCAACGCCGGGACAACAACGATGGGCGACGACGAGGCTCGCAAGAACCCGAGCGTCGTCCTCGAAACCGCTCCCCGGAACCAAGTGACTCATCATCATCGTCGTCATCTTCGTCATCTTTATCATCGGACAGACATCCACGACGAGCATATGATCGCCGACAACCTACTGCCCCTGGCGGTGGGTGCAGGGCTTTCACTCGTACTCTGCGAGATGTTCGATGGCCTAAGAAGTTTCGACCGGGAGCAATAGAGAAATACGACGGAAGCACCGACCCTGAAGAATTTCTTCAGGTCTATTCCACAGTACTCTATGCTGCCGGAGCAGACGACAACGCATTGGCGAATTATTTGCCGGCTGCGTTGAAGGGATCTGCACGTTCATGGCTGGTTCACCTCCTGCCCTACTCAATTTCTTCGTGGGCAGATCTGTGGCAACAATTCGTCGCTAACTTCCAAGGAACATACAAGCGCCACGCGATCGAGGACAACCTACATGAGTTGACGCAGAATCCGAGCGAATCATTGAGGGACTATATTTGACGCTTTAATGAGTGCAGAAATACGATCCCCGAGATCACAGATGCTTCTGTAATCCGCGCTTTCAAGTCTGGCATCCGATATCGCTACACAACCCAGGAATTGGCGACAAGACGGATCACAACTGCTCGCAAGCTATTCGAGATTGCCGATCGATGCGCTCACGCGGATGATGCCCTGAGACACAAGAACAACAAGTCGAAAACAGGAGAGGAGAAGAAACCAGCCAAGGACGCGCCTGAGTCAAGCAAGAAAAAGAGTCGCAGGAGTGGGAAAGGGAAAGCTCAAACGGAGGTCCTCACAGCAGAACACATTGACCCACCCAAGCACCCGTACCCACAAGGCGACAACACGAAGAAAATATGGTGCCCTATACACAAGACGGACAAGCACTCTCTGGAGACTTGTTTCGTCTTCAAAAAGGCACTGACGAAGCAACTGGCGTTGGAGAAAGGCAAGCGAGTACGTGTAGTCGAGAAGACCACCGAAGCGGCTACTCAGGACTCAGACTCAGCATACCCAGACTCCGACCTCCATGTTTCGCACATCTTCGGAGGTTCCATGGCGTACTCTTCAAAGCGAGAGTACAAAAAAGTGGAGTATGAAGTTTGTTCGACATGGCAGGGGGCTGCGTCCAAGATGAATTGGTCAGAGCAGAAGATCGAGTTCTCAGAAGCAGACCACCCCAAGACTGCCGTTACTCCAGGGCGATATCCGATCGTTGTTGAGCCCACTATTCAGAACATCAAGGTCGCACGGGTTCTCATCGATGGTGGCACCTCCATCAACTTACTCTTCGCCAGCAGCTTGGACGCCATGGGGATCCCACGAAGCGAGTTGACACCCACTGATCAACCCTTTCATGGAATCACTCTTGAGTCGTCGTCCAAGCCATTAGGCAAGATCACGCTACCCGTGACTTTCGGCCAAGTAAACAACTTCCGAACAGAATAGATCACCTTTGATGTCGCTAAGTTTGACACAGCATATAATGCCATCATCGGGAGGACTGCACTTGCGAAGTTCATGGCCGCATCTCACTATGCGTATCAAGTACTCAAGATGCCTAGACCGAAGGGAACAATCACTATTCAGGGAAATGTGAAGCTGGCAGTGCAGTGCGTCAAGCGGAGCCTTGACATGGTCGAGCACACTCCCAACCCACCCGCCGCAGTTGAGCCGCCCAAGAAAGTGAGCAAAACCAAAAAGACGCCGAAGCCAGACGGCGCAATCAAGATCGTCCCGCTCTCCAGTGCCAACCCCGACAAGACCGTCAAGATCGGGGCGTTACTGGATGAGAAATAGGAACTCGCGCTCATCACCTTCCTCCGCGATAATGCAGACGTGTTCGCTTGGCAGCCGTCCAACATGCCGGGAGTCCCCATGGAGGTGATCGAGCACAAACTCATGGTGCGACTCGATGCCAAGCTAGTAAAACAAAAACTACGGAGATTTGCACCAGATCGGAAACAAGCCATACGAGAAGAACTAGACAAGCTTCTCAAAGCTGGCTTCATCAGAGAAGTTTTCCATCCAGAGTGGCTAGCCAACCCAGTCATGGTGCGCAAGGCCAACGGGAAGTGGAGGATGTGTGTCGACTTCACCGACCTCAACAAGGCGTGTCCCAAGGATCACTTCCCTCTTCCTCGAATAGACCAACTGGTGGACTCAACAGCCGGTTGTGAGTTGTTAAGTTTTCTTGACGCTTACTCCGGCTACCACCAGATCAGCATGGCAAAAGAGGAGGAGGAGAAGACAGCATTCATCACGCCGTTCGGTGTATTCTGCTCCGTCAAGATGCCGTTTGGACTGATAACCGCAGGAAACATTTTCCAGTGCACGGTTCAAGGGGCACTTAATGACCAGCTCGGACACAATGTCGATGCCTACGTCGACGACATTGTTGTCAAGACAAAGACAAGCGACTCATTGATCGATGACCTCTAGGAAACTTTTGACAACCTCCAACGATATCGCCTTATGCTCAACCCAGAGTAGTGCACGTTCGGAGTACCATCGGCAAGCTCCTCGGATTCCTCGTCTCCGGAAGAGGGATCGAAGCAAATCCCGAGAAGATCAAGGCGATCGAGAACATAAAGTCGCCCACAAGACTCAAGGAAGTCCAGAAGCTAACTGGATGCATGGCGGCATTGAGCAGGTTCGTCGCTAGGATGGGAGAGCGAGGATAACCTTTCTTCGCTCTGCTGAAGAAACAAGACAAATTTGTGTGGACACAGGAAGCCGAAGACGCGTTCATCGCGCTGAAGCACTACCTGTCAAATCCCCCTGTACTTGCTGCTCCCCAACCTAATGAAGAATTATTCCTCTATATCGTTGCCACGCCATATTCTGTGAGTACTGTGATTGTTGTCAAGAGAGAAGGTGCAAAGACCGGTTTACTACATCAGCGAAGCTCTCCACGACGCGAAGACAAGATACCCATAGATCCAAAAGCTGCTTTATGCAGTAATTATGACATCAAGAAAGTTACGCCACTACTTTCAAGCCCACAGAGTCACAGTTGTTTCCTCCTTCCCCCTTGGAGAAGTCATGAGAAACAAAGACGTTGTCGGCCGTATTGTGAAATGGGTAGTCGAGCTAAGCCAGTTTGATGTCCACTTTGTGCCACGAACAGCTATTAAGTCCCAAGTTCTCGCTGATTTTGTAGCCGACTGGACTATGCCTGAGAATAGGTCAGACAGTCCAACGGACAGCGAAACATGGACAATGGTGTTCGACGGCGCACTCAACAGCTAAGGAGCAGGGGTAGGGTTCATCTTGACATCACCTTCGGGAGATCAGTTCAAGCATGCAATTCACCTCAACTTCAGGGCGACCAACAGCACAGCCGAGTATGAAGGACTACTTGCCGGGATAAGAGCAGCAGCCACCACACTCGGAGTTAAACGAGTAATTGTGAAAGGGGACTCAGAACTAGTCACGAACCAGGTGCACAAAAACTACAAGTGCTCTACCTTGAGTTATCCAAGTACCTCGCAAAAGTCAGGAAGCTAGAGAAGAGGTTTGATGGGATCGAGGTCCGACACGTATACCGTAAGGACAACATCGAACCAGACGACGTCCCGATGAGAGCCACTCGAACCTGGCACTTTTTCTGGACATCCTGATAAAGCCATCGGTGAAAGAGGCAAGCGATGATGGTAGCACGGTTGTCCCCGACATCAGCTTGGGGGCTACAGAGGAGGAACACGTCGTTGCCGATATCGAGACCACAGACGACTGGCGGACCCCACTCACCAAGTTCCTGAGTAGCGACGAGTTGCTCGAAGACGATGCAGAAGCTGAGAACATAACTCGACAAGCCAAAATCTATCGTATGATCGGCAACGATCTGTACAAAAAGGCACCAAACAGAGTACTTCTCAAATGCATCTCGTCTGACGACGGCAAACATCTCCTCCTGGACATACATGAAGGGATCTGCGGGTCACACACCGGCGGACGGATGTTGGTAGGAAAAGCTTTTCGACAAGGGTTTTTTTGGCCGACCGCGCTCAAAGACGCCTGCGACATGGTGCAGCGGTGTGAAGCTTGTCATTTTCACAGCAAACACATAAGACTGCCAGCGCAAGCGCTCCAGACTATCCCTCTTACTTGGCCGTTCTCGTGCTGGGGGCTCGATATACTCGGACCATTCCCACGAGGACAGGGCGGCTACAAGTTCCTGTTTGTGGCCATCGACAAGTTCACCAAGTGGATTGAAGCGACGCCCACGGGGGAAATTAAGGCCGATAATGCCATCAAGTTTATCAAGGGATATTCTGTAGATATGAATTGCCTCACCGCATCATAACAAACAACGGCTCCCAGTTCATCAGTGTCGACTTCCAGGATTACTGCATTGGATTGGGAGTCAAAATTTGCTTCGCCTCTTTTTCTCACCCTCAGAGCAATGGGCAAGTCCAAAGGGCAAACGACATAGTGCTACAAGGGATCAAGACCTGCGTCTACGACAGACTCATGTCACACTAGGGTCAACACTTTTTCAACCAAGGCTGGTCAAGGGTCCAAGAGCCTTATCCTCCGAGAATGATTCTCCGATGACAAGGCTGGGGGCTAGGGAGAGTGTATGGCTCAAGTGACTGACCGAAGTCATAAAGTGAAAAAAACACTCATACACAACATACCCAGAGTAAGAAAACTTAGTTAGATAGACTTCATTTCTATTTTGCAAGGATTTCTTACAAGTCATAAATACTTCAAAGTATAACATGCTTTCTTGAGATATTTTTCTACAGGATACAAAAGCTACCAGGACGGCCAACGCCAATCCATGGAGCAGAAAACCTTCTCGGCAAGCGGCACCATCGATTGCGCAAGACCGTCGATCTCCGCGGGTGTCCTCCGAGAACGAGAGAACCCTTCGTGAAGGAACTCGAGGTGCATCTGCAGGCGGTGATCTCGGATGCAAGCCAGCACATGTCCCCCGGCGTAGCGGCTCGCTTGACGGCACTCCTGCTTCAGGGGCTCGTCGATGCGCTTGCCAATCCCTTCGAGCTGTGCGCAGGCCCCCTTCATCCACGAGATATAACCAGCAGTGGACTCCTCGGGATCTCCGCAGGGAACTCGGAGCTCCCTGCAAACTTCCGCCATGGCCGTGCAGCAACTCTTGAGGTACAAGTTGAACCACACCTCGCGACCTCGGAGGGTTTCCACGGCCTGGTCCTTCTTTGCCTCCAGGATGGTCTTTTCGAGTATGGCCACCTCAAGTTTCGTCTTCCAATACTGGATTCGATGATCTCGGTCAGCCAACACGTTCTCGAAATCTGCCCAACACGGAAAGGACTAAGTCAAGCTACTCTTCTCTTTCAAGAACACAGCTAATTAAGTCAATCCGAACACAAGGAGCGAAGGAAATCAAGACGCAAACCTAAGGATGTCATCGCCATGCTCGTCTCTGCGGACGGGCTTTGATTAATTTCCACTCTCAGCGCGTGCGGCTCAAGCGTGAGCGCCGGAACGACAACCGGCGTATCGGGCTGCCCGTGCTGCTGGACATCCTCGACATCAACGTATCTACAACGATAAAGGTACTCAGGATCACATGCTAAGGAAACAAGGGAAACAACTGTTCAAATAAAAGCAGTTCGGACCCATAGGAAGTTTTACAGCATGTAGATTAAGGAGTACAGAGGAAAATAAAAGTCCTACTCTTCAAAAAAGGGGAGGACGGACTCCCCCAAGTCACCGACTTCCTCCATCGTGTCCTTGCGAGCGTCATTGGCGACCCCCGATCCAAAGCCTCTTTAAGGTCTATGTCGGGGTGCGCCAGCCTCATACACACGAGGACATGGCACGCCCCGGTGAGATGCCGTTAGACGTCTCCTCGCGAATCCTGGCCGCGTGCTTGGAGGGGATCACCTCCATCGCCTTAGCTAGTTCCGCGAGCGATGACGTCAGCGACCACTCGTCAGGGTATGCCGGGATCGAAGCCATGACACCGCACTCCCTGGCGAGTTGGTGCAGGCCGGTGAACGATGTCCGCAGCGAACCTCGGATGTCTGTCATATGGCCCTCGAGTTCCGATATCCGGTGCTCGAGTCCGCGCCGCTGCATCTCGTTGCCAGCTACCAACTCCTTCATCTTTTGGAGGTCTTCCCGGGCCTCCGCCAGATCATGCGCCAGCCTGTCGGCGCGCCGGTTTGCCGAACACGCCGCTGCCCTGGCCTCCTTGATCTCGCGGTATACACCGCGAGCACCAGCCTGGAGGATGCGCTCCATCTCTTCTTGGAGCTCCCCCAGGTAATGGCATCGGCGGACAGGGGCCGGGTAGACGCGAGGCTGATGACAGGGCTATTCGGTGCCGCCACCTTGTCCTTAGTAGCAACCACAACTTCCGTTGAGGTAGCCGCAGGGGATGCACTGGAAGCAATGTCAGCCCCACTGTGCGCCGCTTTCGCCTGGGCCATCCTGCCAAGGTTTTTTCTCTTCCCCATGAGGCTGGGTGATCAAAATTTAGAGAGCGAAAAACACCTCAAAGACATTTACTTACTTCTCGCCGACCATCACCAACCTCTGCTTTCGCTGAGGTGGTAGTGACGCGTCCGAATCCTGAGTAAGATGATATGATGTGAGGTTAAGTCGTTCCGACTACACACTCAAGGACGAAAGAGAACCTTACCGCTGGGCTCGTTGCCTTCCGGCAGGTTCCGAGCACGGAGGAGAACATCCTCCTCGTCTTCGGAACATTACTGCCACTTGTGGTGGCAGCAACAGCGTCTGATGCCTACTTGGCGACGCCCTCCTTCAAAGACGTCGCCGCCTGGTGATCTACAAGTGGTCCGATGGCGTCCGTCAGAAGGAGAGCCTGCACAACGTGAAGTCACGACGTGGTCTCGAAAAGAAAGATGTAAAGGAATCATCGAGTACACTCACATTAATCGCGGCGGCGCGTTCGGCCGAGTCCTTGTCGCAGAGTGGGACGGGGATGGCGTCCGCCTCCGAGGGTGCGCTGATCATTATCTGGCCGATGCGGCGCCCCACAGTGTCACTGTCTAGACCTGTAAATCGAGAACGAGAACTCGATAAGTCAGAAGAAACAGATGCACTTGGAACAAAATTAGAAATGCGAGAATAAATACCCCGAGGAGAGACCCGGGTCACGTCATCTGGCCCAGAGTAATTGAAGGCCGGATGGGTGCGGGCCTGTAGCGGTTGAATCCGCCGACCTACGAAGTCGGCAGCGACTTCATATCCCGACAACCCCCGTTTCCGGAGATCATCAATGATGTCAATAAAAGATTGGAGGGAGGGAGTCAGGGTGGGTTTAGCGGTCCACTCGTGGACCTTTTCTGGCTGATCCTCTGGGTTAACAAGGACGGGATCCGAGTTCTCTATCTGGAGATAAAACCATCTCGTCCGCCACTTGCTGCGAGAAGAGGGGCACTTGAAGGGGATGTAACGCGACTTCAGGCTATCCCGAAGTCGGAATCCGATGCATCCAGCTACCCTGTTGGATTCCATCCAACGCAGTTCGTAATAAAAATGGAAGAGGTCAAGGAAAGGCACTACCCCAATGTAGGCCACGCAAAGATGAGAGAAGATGCTCAGAAAGGCGATGGAGTTGGGGTTCAAGTGAAGCAAAGAAAGGCCGTAGAAATTCAAAACATGGAGAAGAAACTTGGAAGGCGGAGCAAGAAAACTACAAGAAACATAATCTTCGACAACGACCATGCGGCCCAAGATGGGTTCAGGTTCCATACCTCCAGCCTCCCTCTGCATGGTCCGCACGACCGGGGAGGGCACCGTCGTCCTGCAGCTTCTTCATGGATGCAGTGTTCGAGGAAGACTTCTCAAGGTCCATCGCCGCCGGAGGATCACCGGAGAATAGGATGAAGGAAGTGAGCTAGGGTTTTCTTTTTTGCGGGGAGCGGAGAAGACGAAGAGCGCTGGAAGGCAGGAGAGTTTTCTGGCAAACGGACTTCAAATGGATCCCCAAAATCCCTTTAAATGAGTGCACTACCGACGGTGCGTATCCCAAGGAAAGGAGAGAGAGTGCCGCCGGAAAATTCTGGGTCCGTTGCGCACGGTAGTTTTCAGACTTCAATTTAAATTCACTCATGACCGTTGAACTTCACGCGGTGTTGTCGATGGCTCTCTGTCTCTACGGTTTTCACACCGAGATCGATCAGATGAGAACGACAACAATTCTGACATCCGAAGTCGTGATCGATAGCATGAGCTCATTTAAGCAGAAGTCGGGGGCTACTGTCAGGGTTACGGATAAGGTATACCCTCTACCCTTGGATGTACGTTGTATACTGATATGGTATACCTGCGCGTATACGGATAGTTTCCGTATACATTAAGGAAATCTATCACGTGATAGGGATAGTATCTACGTATTGAAGGAATTCTACTCGGACAAGACTGCGTCTTTACTATATCGTGAGGGGTCCGATATATAAGAGACATCCTGGGCAGGACCTAACGGATCGAATCTCACCGCCAACACACCAACCACAGCCTACGAAGCCGGAGCGCACAGGAGCCAAGTCGCCGGGAGATCTTGCCGGACCAACTCGACTACGGTCTCATCGGTATCGTCAAATTCTGCTATTCCTTTTGTAATCTGTGGTTTCTATCATATAATCCCATACCAACTGGATTAGGGCTATTACCTACCAAGGGGCCTGAACCAGTATAATCCTTGTCTTTTGTTTGCTTGATGTCGTACTACGTAGATCCTCATACTAACGGACCCCAATACCTTCTATATCCGGTCTACGGGTATCCACCATCGACACATTAGATTGACATTTAAATTTATTCAGTAAATCTCACAAAACTACAGATACTATGACCAAACTATCACAAAACTACAGATTTAAGGAGTTGTATCACAAAACTACACATTTAGCACCAAATTTATCACAAAACTACATATTTAAGATGAAGTGTCACAAAACTACATGTTTAGTAACTAAATTATCATAAAACTACAGGTTTAGAACCAATTTAATCACAAAGTAATAATGTTTATAGCTCCAGCATAACAATGGTGCTAGGGATTTAAACTCCAAAAGTTGTAGTTTTGTGATAAGTTCAATATTAAATATGCATTTTTGTGATACCTAACCTAAAATCTGCAGTTTTGTGATAAATTTAGTGCTAAATGTGTAGTTTTGTGATACAACTCCTTAAATATATAGTTTTGTGATAATTTGGTTAAAATACCTGTAGTTTTGTGAAATTTACTCAAATTTATTTTCATATGGTTATAGTTTTGTTGCTAGAAACTCTACAGTATATGAGAAATTATAGGTTAAATATTAGTTTTGGAGACTATGCCAATTTTGGAGACTAAAAGATAATATATAGTTGTTTAATTTGTGTGAACTTTCACAGGTTTGGTGTTGATCTCATGATATCGGTTTTGGCACTGAGTTGATTGATCATTGGATTAATGTGAAGATTATGGGTACCCCATACCCTCATGGCATGCTTATCCGACTAGTTATAGGGGATAACTCATATCTATGGAATATGTAACGGATCATGACTTGAGTATTACGTTTCCTTGTATATTATGGAATGGCCTAAAGTCCTGATTTGATAATATTGTAAAGTAGATTTAGGAAATCGATACCGTATTGGTTAAGATTTCTATCTTGTAATCCTACCCCCCATCCTATATAAGGTGGGCAGGAGGCCCTCTAGGGGGCATGAGCACATATGATCGTCAGATCAATACTACACCCGGCGGATTCAAATCCCCAAACAGGAGTAGGGTATTACCTCTCATCGAGAGGTCCTGAACCTGTTTAAATCATTGTCTCCGCATCCATCCACTTTTAGGTCTCGTGCGCTACCCTTTTTCATATTTCCATAAATTTGTTTCGACAGTTGGCGCACTAGGTAGGGGTACGCCGTGTTTCCCATTAAGAAGTGCGATGGAATCAATTTGAGTAGAAGGGTTAAGATCAATCTCAACGAGTTCCGTTGCTCGAACCGGTGACGCCGGCCTCCGGACTGCGTTCAAAGTTTTTTTGTCGTTGATTGCACTCGGGACTACCGGCAACCAGGAGAAAACACATGCATTAGTTGATTAAATTAATCAACATGCACGATTTACCTAATCAATGCATGCATCACGCATCTATAAGGGATTAATTTCCTAATCCTAACCAGATTTTCTATCTGTTTGCATGCATGTATCGCTGGAGCTACCGTGTCATATCGTGGCAGTCGGATTTTCGGAGTCGTGGCCACGCGGCAAGCATCATCACGGATTCGGCTGGCAGTGGTGGTTAATTTTGGGAATCGCCCCCGCTGAACGCCGACCATGACTATTGGCTATACACCTGCGCACGTAAATTCTAATAATGCACAGTGTGACACCGGCCACCGCTCATGATCCAAGCCAGACCGCACAACCCGGGCCCCAAAGTTCTGCTTCCAAGGCACACGGCTGCTACCGATTGGTTTCACCGTCGACCGACTTCATTGCTACCGATTGGTGTCATCGTCTACACGGTTGGTTGGTTACACCACCGTTGTTGGGTGTCTACGACTTCACTGCCGGCCTACCTCCGTCGCCGCCGACTGGTGTCTCCGCCTACACGGCTGGCCTATTTGCCGCCGCTGTTGGGCGTCTACGACTTCACCGACGGCCTGCCTCCGTCGCCGCCGACTGGTGTCTCCGCCTACACGGCTGGCCTATTTGCCGCCGCAGTTGAGCGTCTACGACTTCACCGCCGGCCTGCCTCCGTCGCCGCCGACTGGTGTCCTCGCCTACACGGCTGGTTGGTCACACCACCGTTGATGGGCATTTATTTACCTACACCGCCGGTTGCCTCAACTGCATACACGGTTGGTGTTTTCATCACCATTGATGGACTACTTTGTTCCCACTTCGGCTACTTCTGCTGTCACCGAGGGAATATTACAAAGCTAAGTCATCGTTATTTTATTCTTTATATGATATTTTCCTTTTCCTCTGCCCCACTACATCAACTGATTCGCCGGTTCGCCGTTGACTAGTGAGTCATGGGCTACAGATGTCATATCAAATTTTTGAACACTTTTTATAATATTTATCTTGATTGCTTGCAACATAATCCGGGTGCAAAAGTTCCTATCGAGTTATGGATCTCTATTTCCCTATGCTTTCCGTTTGGTTTGTCGATGGATAGTTGCCTTTGGGCCGATTCCTAGCACCCGGGGGCTCGTTGGATGGAGTGTATAACGCAAGGTGCTAAATGTTACTCGGAAGAAATCAAAAGCATAGAGATAAGATAATTTATTTTCTGCTCTTAACAATTGCAAAAGTACCCAAGTAGTAAATTCTTATCCGTGAAACTTTGTTCCATTAATAACGAACTTATGTCACTCATTTGCATGTCTAGGAAGTGCTTTGGCCGACTCCCGATGCGTGGGGGCTATCACTAGTCGGGCAGAGTGTTTAAACGTAATGAGTCATCTACTCAGGGAAATCAAAATTGACAAGAGGAGAAATACATATTTATAAACTTTTTTAAATGCTTGAATTTTCCTCAACTATTGTATTTACATCAGATACTACTCATCCTATATGTTTGTTCTGCAGGATCCAGATCCAGTTATACATAATGGGGATTCATAGCTTTAAGCTTATCTCCTACGCTTCAGGAATGGATCAGTCAGAACATCACCACTAGCTTGTTATCGTCGCCGCCGACTGGTGTCTTCGCCTATACGGGTGGTTGGTCACACCACCGTTGTTGGGCGTCTACGTCTTCACCGACTGGCTTGTCTTCGTTTGCCGCCGACTGGTGTCCTCGCCTTCACGGTGGTTGGTCATACCACCGTTGTTGGGCGTCTACGTCTTCACCGACCGGCTGCCTCATCCCCCGCCGACTGATGTCTCCGCCTATACGGTTGGTTGGTCACACCACCATTGTTGGGCATCTACGTCTTCACCGACCGGCTTGTCTTCGTCTGCCGCCGACTGGTGTCCTCGCCTTCACGATTGGTTGGTTACACCACCGTTGATGGGCGTCTACGTCTTCACCCACCAGCCGCCTTGCCCGCCGCCAACTGGTGTCTTTGCCTGCACGGCTGGCCTATTATGCCGCCGTTGTTGGGTGTCTACGTCTTCACCGACCAGCTTGTCTTCGTCTGCCGCCGACTGGTGTCTCCGCCTATACGGTTGGTTGGTCACACCACTGTTGTTAGGCGTCTACGTCTTCACCAACCGGTCGCCTCGTCGCCGCCGACTAGTTTTCTCACCTTCGCGGTTGGTTGGTTACACCATCGTTGATGGGCGTCTACGTCTTCACCGACCGGCCGCCTCGTCTGTTGCGGACTGGTGTTTCCGCCAATACGGTTGGTTGGTCACACCACCGTCGGTTGGCGTCATCATCTTCACCGCTGGCCGCCTCGTCCGCCACCGATTGGTGTCTCTACCTATACGGTTGGTTGGTCACACCGCCGTTGTTGGGTGTCTACGTCTTCACCGACCGGCCACCTCGTCCGTCACCGACTGGTGTCTCCGCCTATACGGTTGGTTGGTCACACCGTCGTTGTTGGGCGTCTACGTCTTCACTGACCGGCTTCCTTGTCGCTGCCCGCTGGTATCTTCGCTGTCATGGTTGGTTTATTATGCCGTGGTTGCTGGGCGACTACATCTTCACTACCGGCTTGCCTCCGTCACCGCCGATGGGTGCTATCGTCTTCACTTCCATGGCTGCATGACTCTGTCATCGTCAGTTGGCGTCATCATCTTCATCGCTAGCCGCCTCGTCTGCCACCGAGTGGTTCATTTGCTGCTACGGGTGCATGGTTCCACAACTGTTGATGGGCGTCATTGTTATCATCGTCGGCCGCTCTCGTCTGTTGCTGACTGATTATCTCGCCGCCATGGATGCACAACTCCGTCATCACTGCTGGGCGCCTTCATCTTCATTGCTGGCCATCTTGTATGACGCTGACTTGTTTCTTCACCTCCACGGCTGCGCGTCTTCGTCACCATTGACTGGCGTTATTGTCATCACCAGTTTGCCTTCCCCGCCGCTGATTGGTGTCTCCGCCTGGATGACTGCCCTATTATGCTGCCACTCATGGACGTCTTTGTTTTCACCATCTACTTCTTCTGTCGCCAACTGGTTTTGCCATCACTGACTGGCGCATCTTCGCCACCGGTTTGCTTCTGTTGTCGCCGACTCATGTTCACGTCATCACGGCTATGCAACTTTGTCACCATGGTGGAGCGACATCATCTTCATTGTCTTCGGCACCAGCAAACTCTATTTCCTCTACTTTGCAAGCTTTGCTACTTCACCAACCACGACGTCTCCAAGAGCTTCGACATCTTGGCATGCACCACCATATTCGATGTCGTGTTATTCTACTACAACAAGTGGTTCTCCAATTTTCAAGATTTCTACTCGGACTTCACTCAAGAGATAGCTACTCGATGACAAGAAGCTACAATTCTCGACTCTATGTTCAGTTGTTTCCCAACTAACCAAAGAGTCGGGGCTACACAAATACAAGGCTCAAAATTCGACAAGCTTTATGTCAAGATGAAGCAATCAATTCATGAATCAGCCAACGAGTTCTATGGAATCTACTTCGGGAGTCATAAGTTTTCTTTTCACTTCAGAGCAAGCGCTCTACTTCAGACCTGAGTTATTTCACCGGCAATTTTGGCTTCTGGACTTCCCAAGTTCAGGCCTAAGGAGTTTGGGGTTATCAACCAATCAACTCAGATTTGATGAGCTGGACAACATCATTTACTTTCCTCCAAGTGAAGCATCTGCAACAGCTACAACAGCAAGTTCTACTGCCATCTTTATAAATCAAGGGGAGTTGCATCAGTCTTCGTTATGAACACCCTCACATCAAGGAAACTACTCGAGCTTCCATATCTTCTCAACAGTTTGATGGATTATTGTCACTGACATCATCACCAACACCTCTACTTCATCGGCCCTGACGTCTCCACCGTTGCTAATGGGTGACTACGTTTTCACCTCTGGTTGCTTCTGTCATTGCCGACTTAGTATTTCGCCTTCACGGTTGACCTACTACGCAAACATTGATGAGCGTCTTTGTCATTATCATCGGCTGCTACACCGCTATTGACTAGATCACCGGCATCATCATCTTCATCAACATCCTGTCAAGCCTTTTCAACATAGCCTACTCCACTGCTATTGATGGGCAACTTCGTCATCATAGTCGATCGTCTCTGCTGCTGCCAGTCGTCATTACTGCTGGTTGCGACAGCCGTCGCGGATTGTTTTCTTCATTTCAATGATTGGTGGATTTAACTATTATCGTTGATGGGCGTTTACTTTTTTATCATTGGCTTGCCTTCGTCGCCATCGACTGATGTTATCATCTTCACGATTGGCTAATTGTGTTGCTGCTAATGAGCTTCTTCATATTCTTCACCGGCCGTCTCATCTGTCGCCGACTGATTATTTCGCTGTCATGGCTGCATAACTCTGTCGCCGTTGCTAGGGGCCTTCGTCTCTACTGTTGGCGGATTCGTCTGCTACCGACTGGTTTTTTTCGCCTCCACGGATACACGACTTCATCACCTTTGATTGGTGTCATTGTCTTTACCATTACCGACATCTTCGTCATCTCTGATGGGCGATATCATCTTCATGATTGGTCATTTTGCTTCTATGCCGATTGCATAAGCTATTGCCAATGGATAATTTCGACTACGACAAAATGACAAGCTATATGTTCAGGGGCTTATCAACTTAAGCATAAGGATCATACCCTCAATTTGGACTTATCTGGGATATATGCGACACATATTTATAGTCGTAAGTTTATTTCCTACATCCAAGGTCTGGATTAATCATTGTTTCCCATGAGGGCCATTGGCTGAGTATTTGCGCTAGTCGGAATTCAATTATCATATTTACTTCATTATACGTCACGAGGGATAACTATTTGGACCATAAGCCACTCGGATGAGATGCACTTGGTCTACATTACCCGGAAGATTTATTACTCGGGAGCATGTTACATGCGTCATTTTTTAAAGGGTATCGAAGGCATATTTTTTGGCCTAGGCCTAATATGTCTGTTGCCCATATTTTCAGGTTTGGCCTGTCACGTTCTTTTAGGGACTTAGGCATTTTTTTGCTTAGGCAAAAGTGCGTGTGATCAAGTGCCCAATACCTTAAAATCCTTTTATACCACTGTTACTCAACTTTTTAGGAGTTGGTACAATTCATTTTAAAAGGTGCCAAACAGTAAAGCTTTATATAGCTGCCTTGCCAACTTTTTTATATAAGTCAGGGCGCTGTTTCGGTTTATAAAGCAATTGATTGGATACAATATCGTTGCTTTTTTGCCACGTAAGTGTGCATTTTTATTGACCAATATTATGGCTTAGGCTGATTATATATTTTAGTCGTTTTCCAGGCGGTTGGTAAATCCTTTATGAGTTATTTACTCGGATTTTATACCACATATGCCGTATATTTTCAGGAGTGGTGAAACCATGTGTCTTTTAGGGACTTAAGCACATCTGTTAAAGCAGTGTGTGCATGGCGTATGCCAAATACTTTGGAAATTTCTTTATTCACAGCATACAAGCTTCTTTATAGTTGTTTTTCTATGTGAATTTTCAAAGATGTTGTCAATTCTAGGTTGCACACATCATATTTTGCAAAGCAGTCGGTATATTACTTGGATTATGTTATTCGGGGATTCACACCGCATATGCTATATATTAAGTCACTTGGTTGACTACAATTATCAAAATCACTTAGTTGGTTGGATTATTTACTCCTTGACTATATGTTCAGTTTGTTCAACTAACCACATAGTCGGGGGCTACACTTATTAGGTGCATCTAGTCGAGGCACCTAAGTTTATATTTAATTATTCGTCATCCCTCCACAGTCTTCAAAGTTGGTAAAAGTACTCGGGAGACCATGGGAAGATGAGTGAAACACTCAGCTTTGAAGTAATCTAGTTTGAGAGAAGATTATTTTTTCGACTGTGAAGGTCTCAGGGGCAACTGTGGAGATTATGGGTACCCCATACCCTCATGGCATAGTTATCCGACTAGTTATAGAGGATAACTCATATCTATGGAATATGTAACGGATCATGACTTGGGTATTACGTTTCCTTGTATATTATGGAATGGCCTAAAGTCCTGATTTGATAATATTGTAAAGTAGATTTAGGAAATCGATACCGTATTGGTTAAGGTTTCTATATTGTAATCCTGTCCCTATCCTATATAAGGTGGGCAGAAGGCTCTCTAGGGGGCATGAGCACATATGATCGTCAGATCAATACTACACCCGGCGGATTCAAATCCTCAAACAGGAATAGGGTATTACCTCTCATCGAGAGGGTCTGAACCTGTCTAAATCCTTGTCTCCGCATCCATCCACTTTAGATCTCGTGCGCTACCCCTTTTCATATTACCGAAAATGTCTTAATTTGTCATCGTGTCGCAGATGCTGCTGGACGGCGATCCGCAGGCGGCGCGGCACCGCAGCGTGCTGGAGAAGTACAGGGAGAAGGCGGTGCACTACTAGGGAAGGGGAAAATTTTCGGGGGTCAGCGAAATTCCGAAATTTCGGAATTCTTTCGGAAATTTCGAATGAAATTTTCAAACAAATTTTGAATTCAAACAACAAAATTAAAGAAATTTGATCTAGATCAGAAGATAAGCATTGAGTCCATCCAATCCAAAGTAGAGACAGGAGAATGAGACAGTCACACGCAAGCCGCAAGGATGGGAGGTTTGTGTCGCCGTTGTCGTCGCCGCGCCGAAGAGGCACGCCACTCCAGCCATGCGAGGCTCGCGGCTTTGTGTCGTCGTCGTCACAACAATGTTTGATATTTTGATATATTTTTGCTTCCATTCCGATAACACCTATAGTTTAGGTAATTATATGTTCGCAGATTGACAAGAGACTGATAGTCTGAAACCATTGTTTTCTTTTTACACTATAGAGCAATCTAATTATTCTAAATATAGTTTTATACCGACTACCGGGCAAGATTTTTACTTCTCCAATGATGAACAGAAGCAAGGTTGCATAGGTTGGTTCCAAGCAGGTACAATATACATCCTCACAAGAAAGTTGTAGTTATAATCTTAATATAGATAAGTTCACAGTTAAGAAAAAAACTGGTAGATAACAAATTTGACTTGTATATTCTGTACAAACGACAGAGAACCATACTTTGAATCAGCCAGATCTATGAATTATATACCCAGCCAGAAATTTCAAAATAAAATTATAGAATCATATTGTATTTTATTGTCAAATTAAATGATTTTCCCCTACAATCTAACTATACATATGATTTAGAATTCATTATTGAGTATGATATAATGTAAAGTTATAGCACCTTACAGATCAAACTCATCAACTGTCAATGTGAGGTTATAATCTCAGGTTTTAGTAATCTCAGGTAATACATTGAGTTTACTCACATTTTTAGGTTCATTGATACTTTTGACACAATCATCTTTGAGGATCTCTGAATGGGGGCTGAAACCTGTACTTGAAAGCAGATCATTCAATTGGTAGTGCCCTGGTCCCTGGGTGAATTGATGGGCAGTTCCTAGCTGTGCTGGAATTGAAGAATAGTGTGTTCACTTTGAAAGGGGCCATGCACATCCAGTGTGCAGCCATTTTGATATGGGATTGTGAGGTTGAAGCAGGACAATGCGAGGCACAAGTTCGATGAGAAGTTGATCTTGGATACTTGGATAGTACCGAACAAACAGTTATTGTCAGATTTTGTTGTGAAAATAGTTTGTCATACTATACATGGTTGTTGGACCCTTTAATTTATTTTTAGCATTGTTATTCATTGCAATTTTCTGCCAAGAGCACTCATTAGAGATTATGGAAAAACAAATTAATACGCATGCATGGACTACAAATGAAAATTTAGTTTCAGAGTATGCACTTTACTTTTTTTTTTGGTCAATTAATAAAGTTATTCTTCAAGAATCCGTACTATACTTGAATTTATAATCAAAATCTATTGTTGGATTATTTCAAGATTATATTATTGGATGTGGTTTTATAAAATTAAACGAAGCATATAGTTTGCCTATTTGTGTTGCTTTGTATGAATATACTGTAGTGTTTAAGTAATTTGCATAGCAATATGTTTGATTTAATTTATTTTTGCTGTTACGTGCATTGCACGTACATGGTTACTAGTTATAATATAAAATGTGATATCTTAGCTGTAAGCAGCAAATATGATATTAATCCACCAGCGAATAGTACTTCCAACTTCCACGTACAATTATTGAAGTTTAAATATGGTACGCTTGCAAATGGATGCTGCAAGCAAGATATATTAGGCCCTACCACACCACAGTAGAAATGCTAAGCCAGCTAGGTGGAATCATTTTCTAGAGGTATTTGTAAATGGCCTGTGCCACGCCGCTTTCGTCGTTGCTCGCGCCGATGACGTCGGCTACCACCTTTGTCACCTCACAGCCGTTGCAGAGGGCGACACCAAGGCCGGCAAGTTGGAGCATCTCTTTATCGTTTTTTCCATCGCCTAGTGCCATGACCTGGTTAAATGAAACAGGAAGAAAATATAAGTACCTTTACTGACATGTATAGCGAATTAATCACTGTGATGGTAAAAGTAAGAAGACAGGATTAGTTACCTCATCTGGACTAGCACAAAGTGATTCCAACAGAATTTTTACCCCATTTCCTTTGGAAGTCCCGAGCGGTACAACTTCAAGCACATCACCCTGTGCCTGAACGACCTGTGCCTTTCCATCAACCCTCCTCGCCCAGTGTGGCCTCAGCACAGAAGAGATCACTTCAGGAGTTTCTAGGAACACAAACTTCTGCATTTTTCCATTATAACAAATGAAACAATATGATAATAGAAGAAATGAAATGCTTGAACTTCTAAGGAATAAAAAGGAATCCAATATGATTTATTCAGAACTGATAATGATTCAAACCTGTATGTCAATGGTACTCAGAAAATGGTCAACATCTGATATTATCTTTGCCTGAAAAAAGATAAAGAAGCATAGATAAAAGTGAGCATATAGGCAAAATTATAACTTTTTTTTTATTTTCGTCTGGCTGCATTTGGCCCTCTCCCTCACGTGGAAGATGACGGCCTTTTGGCCCTTCTGACATAGAGCTGCCAGATGCACTGTGCTTGTTATGGTAGGACATAGAGCTTCTTGCTCAGATTATAATCTGTTTATGTGTAGACCTTTAATGTCTGGTTTTTTTAACAAGATAGTATAAACTGAGGCTTCTAATTAGTCATATTTTTTGTTTTTTTGGTCTTAGCTTCCTCACTAATTGTTCTTATGTACTGATGTCTTGATGAGAAGTATTGCTTTATGGATTGTTGTGAAAGGATCTTCAGATTAGTTCATCCATATTTTTGCTGATTCAATGCATGAAGGGAGCCGTGTTCAAAGCATTTTATTCGCTAAAATTAGTACTATGTAACTTTCACTTGCATGTTCAAAGCATGCACCAAATCTCTTACTTTCCCCGCTTAAGATTTTATCTTCCAATTCTCCCCGCTTATGATTTTCTATTCCAACCGTTGGATTGGTGCTAAGATCCAGCCAATACTCAACTTTGCAAATTTGGTTGATGGCAAGGTACAGTGGGAAATTGAGTGGTCTCATGGTGAGAGGTTAAAGCAACTGGAGCTTAGTACTTTGGCCTCGTGAGTTTAAATGTTGAACTAGACCTGGGGTTTTCCTGATGCAAAAGAGATTACTTGTGCATATTTATTATGTTTGTTTTCCATTGGGTGGTTATTCAGTAAAATTTTCTCTTAAACAAGTACACTGAAGATATCTATTTGGAGATTGGTCATCTATTTCATTTTCAAACGTTGAGGACAAAATTGTCTATATATTTTGACAGTTTGGGCTTCGGATGGTCTAAAAGGTTTTAGTGAATGAAAATTAAAAAAGGGAAAGTAGCAAGCTCATGCTGTCTTTTTAAATTAAAAAAAACAGCTAAAAAGTTTAAATGTCAAAGCATATAAGCTCCAAAACTGCCAAAAAAAATACACTGTTCCGCACTAATAAGCATCAATAGTGATCTTGATAAATATTGCGGTTGACCTGTTTTCAGGTTTTTACAGAGGAATCAGCCCAGGTGTTACCGGATCTCTTGCGACTGGCACTACATATATCAGTGTTATTGAATCAACTAAGACATGGTTGGAGATTGTTAATCCTAAACTAAGTGGACACTGGTCACATTTTATTGCTGGAGCGATTGGTAAGCACTCTATTTTCCCTTTTTTTTTCTGTATTTTACTTGTTGAAAATTTTCATGACATTGCTTAATGTAGTTAGATTTGTACTTGGTTTTTTCTGAATGGGGACTTTATATCTGCACCAACAAACTTTTCTAGCACCCCTGGTGTAGGTTCTGTTGGAATGCATGATGTCTCAAGATAATTTCCTATTTTGCTTCATGGATACTACATATATGTTTCATTCTTGATTTCAGGTGATTTCATTCTTGTGAAGTCATGAAACAAAGAATGCAAGTCCAAGGTACCCAAAAATCTTGGGCATCAGCTGTAGCTAAAGGAAGTATTTCTCAAACTCATGGAACTCATATATATGGGTAGTACATTGCTGGCTGTTCTATCTGGAGAGATCATGGCTTGAAGGGGCTTTATGCAGGGTATATTGGCACTGTTTTCTCCCGCATGCCTGCCACAAGTAAGACTTACTCGGACTGTGTGCAGCGCTGCCGCCTTACTATCGGATCGGCGGGGCCAAGCCACAGAGCTTGAGGCACGTCACCTTGGGCCTGCACGCCATGCTCCACAACCTGATGCGTCGGGATCTGCTGTCCCTGCGCTCTAGCCTCTCGACCCTGGTGGTCAGGATCCCCACACAAGGTATCTGCGCCGTCGTGCTCGTAGTCTCGAGGCTGGAGCTGCTGCAAGGGACTCACGCCACCACAAGGAGCTTTGCTCAGCGCAAAGGCTACCGCTGCTTCGTGCGCAAAAGATCGTAACAAATTTTTCTACATTTAAGGCTTAAGCCCTGATTTATATTAACAAGACAACTTTTTTCCATCTATTTTTTGTCCACCTTCCTTCAAGGCTTTAACTATTCGTACGGTACAGAGTTTCCTTTGTCCTCTACTGAAGATATCAAGTCTTATTTTTATATGTATTGGATTTCATTGTAATGCACGAACATGTTTTACTAGTAATAAGAGATGTGCCGCCGCACCTTTGGTTCGTGGTACATAACATGGAAAAAGTCCACCAGAGGATGATCATCAAGCGTTGTGTAGCAGTCGTCCTGGCTGAAGGCCACCAGGGCAACTCTGTGCTTCAGAGAGTATAGAAGCGCCTGAAATGCCGAGAGCACCAACCTTAATTACAATGGCAGACAAGAGTTTAAAAACATGTTAATAATCAATAGTGTTGGTGCAGCTTACCTCTCTGCACACTTCTATATCTAAATTCTGTTGATATAACTTTTGGCCCCCCTCGCCGTAAACTAACAAACCCTGCAAGCATATAGAGGAATAAAAAAGAACTTACAAACCCTGCTAGCATAGAAAAGGGCCAAGCTATTGCACCCAGCTAACCTGAAGAAATACTCCTGGAGACGATTCTGAAACGATACCACCTGTGCCAGCTAAATTAACCTTGCCAAGAACTTCAATAACAGCAGGGCGGGACTGTTTTCAAAATTAACATGGAAATTAGTTAACATTGAGACAGGAAATAAACTTCTCTTTAATTACAAGATTACCTGAGTAGAACAAAGTTAGCATTACCTTTCCTGTCGCAATGATTGTTTGTACCCCTCTTGACCTGGCCACCCTAATGGCCTCAGCGTTGGTTTCTGGAACTAGACCGCTACTATCCAGCAGTGTGCCTTGTGCAAAGAGAAACTGAATAAGATCCTAACACATCTCAGTGGAAAGATAAGTTGAATAAGAAAACATACCATCCATATCACAGAAAATGTACTTGAAGTTGGGCTGATAAAACATGCCGGCTCCCTCGTGGACATTGGCCAAATGTCCTGTAAATATTTGAGCAAGCAATACCAAGCCGGGGTTAATTAATTACCAGCCATCAGACAGGCATACAAGAAAAATTCATGAAATACCACTCCTTTTTAAATTTACTCATGTTTTGTATAATAATACACTATTGAAGATTCGCCATTAACTCATATATATGCATGCATACTCTTACTACACATGTTTATAATATACTCATAGACTCATTTGAATTGGGTATATACTCAATTTCAACCATGGTGCCCGGGCACCATGGAGCACCAAACAAATTTACTATATATATATATATACACACACACGCGCTTAGACTCAGTACAGTAATAAATACACAGATGCTCCATTCTAAAAACTATATATGTACATGAAAATTCTTCTAAAAATATATATATACCTATTTTTCTGCAAATAATATATATACACACATACTCCCTTCTAAAGTATGTACATGTACTCCCATCTTAGAAAGAATGTACGCAGACTCTTATCACAAAAGTATGTATACGTGTGTGTATATATATACATATACATATACATAATATATAGATACCCATATGGGACTCCATGGCGCCCCGGCTCCAAGGTATGAAACACACAAATTCTCTCAAATTTTGAAAAATTTCAAATTGTGAGTATATATCTAAGTATAAAAATTTGATTCATACCTATACCTAGCAACAAAACAACTCAAACTGAACTTTATTTCACAATTCATTATTACATACCTAACTAATTATATGTTTGGATGTTATATACCTAGAACCAAAATGTAACAAAAAAAAATGTTCAAACTTGTTTGAACTTGTTAGTAAAGGAGTTAATGTTCATACTTAAACATTTTTAAAAAAATCATACTGATTCAAATTGGGTATATACTCAATTTAAATCTTAGAGCCCAAGCACCATGGAGCCTAGGCACCACCGATGCCGCGCCCGCGGTCGCCCATAGCCACCGCGCCCGTAGCCGTTCCGCCTCTCTCTCGTATCCGAAAAAATAGGATCGGGATATGTGGTTGGTTACGCGGTGGGAGAACAACACACACACATATATATATATATATATATATGGTAAAAAGTTGGGTAACATCAAGTAAAAAATTTACTCGAACTATAGGAGTGGGGGAGGGGCGTAGGGGTGGGATCAAGATGGGTCGTCAGTGAGTTAAATTTTAACTATATATATAACTACTAAGAAGTTGGATAACATCAAGTACAAAATTTACTTGGACTATGGGAGATGGGAGGGGGCGCAGGGGTGGGATCAAGATTGGTCATCGGCGAGTTAAATTTTAACTGCATACTATGGATCTGGTGGGGGGCAGGGTGGGGAGCGTGTGTGGGTGGGGCTTGGGGCTGTATCACGCTTCGTTTAATACGTAGCGTCTTAGGGTGCTTTATAGGATATATATATATATATATATACATACTTGCTTTCAAAAAGTGTATATAAGTTTATATTTTATTGATATACACATACTTATTAGATCCTTTTATTTATTTATTTAATTTGCTAACAGAACATACCTTAGTACATACACCCATAGTACTATGAACCTATGCATGTATACTCGCAGTTTCACTAATATGTGCTCATACAGCCGGCGATAAAAAATTATATATGTACGTCTTCATACTCAATAGGTATATATGCATACTCCAAATACAATCCTTAGGTATACATACAGCCGGCATTAGTACATATGCATATACGTTCGATAAAAATTTGGGTATTCAACAATTTTTTTTCCAATGCATATGCATGCACGTGGAAACGAGATAGAGAGAGAAGTGCATACCTCCTGATCGGGCGAGCGAGTTCGAACTGCCCTCGGGATCGCCGTGCGCGACGATGTTGTTGACGAGCGGGACGTCGTCTTTCTCCACCGTCCACGACGCGGCGTCGTCCTTCTCCACCCACGGCTCGCGTTGGAACTCGCCGCCATGCGCGGCTAAGTTGTTGAGGAGGTGGACGTCCTTCTCCACCGTCCACGGCTCACGTGGGAGCTCCTCCTCGCTGCTCGTGTCTCTCTGCCTCTGGTGCGCCATGTCTGAATGTCTCCTAGCTAGGACCAAGGGACCCTTAAATAGAGGAGGAAGCAAAAGCTGGTCCATCATCACCCAGTCCATTCCGACTCCTCTCCTCTATAGATGGCCATATGGGCCGCCCAGCCAGGCCCGGCCCAAGTACAGCCCAAGTGCGATCGGGCCGGCACGGTCCAGTCGGCACTTCGTGCCGTGGGTGGGGGGGGGGCTAGCTCGCGTGTGCGCACGAGCAAATTAAGTGGCGCGCTTGCCAGGTGGACCCTCGATCTCCTCACGACCTTTTTTTCGCACTTTTCCCCTCTTTTTTTGTTTGTATTTTTTTTTTCCAAATTTTGCGAGCGCGTTTTTTTTTTCACCGTTTCTTTCCGATCTTTTTTTAATCTTTTCGCACACCTCTTTATAAATGTAAAATTGAAAGTTTTTAATTTTGGTTTGAAAGTTTTTAAATCTGGGTTAAAAGTTTTCAAATCTGGGTTGAAAGTTTCAAATTCGGGTTAAAAGTTTTCAAATCTGTGTTGAACGTTTTCAAATCTGGATTGAAAGCTTTTAAATCTGGGTTCAAAGTTTTTCAAATTTGAGATGAAAAGTTGAAAGTTTTCAAAATTTGACTCCAATAAAATTCAAACTTCAAGTTGAAAGTTTTTAAATCTGGGTTGAAAGTTTTAAAATTTTGATTTCACGTATAGATTTCTTTTCAATCTGTTACTTAAAAAAATCTTTGAAAAAAAAGACAAATCTACAAAATCTTACCTTAATTAGGTCATTATCTAAAACTAATCGGATTAGTTACTTTATATGTACGCTTCTCCGGAAAAAAATCCCGAAAAGAAAAAGGAAACCGTGCAAAAAAAATCCCAAAAAAAAAGGTAACCGCTCCACGCGTGTTCCCTGGAAAAAAAACCTACCACTCGCGTGCGCGCCGCCAGCGCGCGCGTGCGAATTAGCTTTCTTGTGCCGTGCTTGCAGGATGCACGTCAGGCTTATGCACGACCCACTAGCTTTCCGGTCATGCCGGGCGGGCTAGAAGGCACGATCAGCCCAACGGGCACGGGCCATATGCCAACTATACTCTCCTCTCAGCTGGCTCGATCGGTGCACAAAACATGATAAGAAATCTCTCTCTCGGCTGAAGCTTCTGCGCTAAAGGAAGGGTTGATGTCAGAGGGAGAGAAGGTATGGAGAGCATAAGGACACATTAGAAGTAGACACGCTTGCATCGATGCCTTCAACAAGGAAAATGACGTCCACGGACGCCACACCGGACAGCGGGCTCGGGGAGGGACGTGTCTACAGTTAAGGTAAGGGAGGCTACATCGGCGCCTCCAAGGAGGTGAACGACACCAGATGGCATTGCTGTCGATCGCACAACCAGGTTGTGCACGGCTTTCGCCCACACTCCTCAAACCCATGAACTGTTTGTAGGTCACGAGCTCCCCAAATCCATGAGTTGCAGCTCTGGTCAGCTGCGGTCGGCTAGCCATGCCCTGTCCGAAGCTCTGGCCATCTGCACAAGCCTTGGCAGCCGGCTACCCACGGTCCGGGCCTGCCAAGTCGAGCAAGCCACAGCCGAAGGGCCGTAGACTGAAGCCAGGAGCGGTTGCTCCCACGCCCTCACATCCGCACTGGCAGATCGCGTGGCCGACGAGGTCTGTCCACATGGCGGCCTACTGCCGTTCGCTGTGCACCGGACCGGGGAAGGGGGGGCCTCCGCCAACGCTCGCACGGAGCCTTCCATGGAGGCCCGGAGTCGGCCATCGTCACGCCCATTAGGGGGACATAGCGCCGCCGCACGCGGTAGTCGTAGATCTGGGGAGGGGGGCCCGATTCATCCCTGAGGGCGTGCGACATCCTTCGTGGAGGCACTGCAGCTCAACGAGCTAGCACATGGATGACACTGCACACTGCCACCGGCGACGAGTCAGCTCAAGCGTGCCCCGCAGAGCATGACTTCTATGATGGAGGGGAAGGAGCCGAGTCGGCCACCTCATCCGCGCACCGTCCCGGGCGAGCTAAATTTGGGGCGTTAGCCACCGGATCTTGACCCATGGGGAACAAATCCAGCATGACACCGGTCATCTAACTCGCCGCCGGCCATCCTTCACGCCAGAGTTTCTTTGTTCGCCATGTGGGAAAAGAGGGGAGGAGATGGGGGGAGGAGTTGTGGCTGTTACGGTGGCTGCAGCGAAGGAGTTGTGACAACAAACGATGTCGTACCAACCGTGACGTGCGGTTGATGCAAACGAGAAAACACTGCAAGAACAAGATAAGATGCAATCTAAATATTGCAAATAGGTGATTAAGCAAAAAAAATAGTTGCAATTGAAGTGGTAGATATAATATCAAGTAATATAGATTGGACTATTGCGCCGCCGCCATTAGTTGTTCATCAGGTGTTCCTACTCGGCGCGTGCTCGCCGGCGCTTCCTTCTATGCTAATTATGTAATCAATACTAACTATAGTAAATTAGGGCTAATTATGGTAATTAGCATTAAATATTTAAAAAACATAAATATTTAGTTAAAAGTTTTAAAAGAATAGTTGAAAATTTTAAATTTGAGTTGAAAGTTTTTTATTTTTCAATTGAAAGTTTTTGAATTTTGAAATGAAAGTTTTCAAATTTGGATTGAAAGTTTTCAGATTTGAGATGAAATTTTTCAAAATTTGAGATGAAAGTTTTCAAATTTGAGTTGAAATTTTGAGTTGAAAGTTTTTAAATTTGAGGTCAAAGTTTTCAAATTTTAAAATGAAAGTTTTCAAAATTGTGTTGAAAGTTTTTAAATTTTGATTTGATTTTTTTCAATTTTTTAATTTGAATAGTTTCAATTTGAGTTGAAAGTTTTTAAATTAGTGTTAAAACTTTTAATTAAAATTTTAAAAACTTTTGAGTGAAACGTGTGCATGTGGTTTAAAAAAATTCACAACAAAACATGTGAAAAAAATCACGAAAAATAAAATCGTGCGCATATTATTTAGAAAATCACGAAAAAATATTCACGGTGATTCGGCTTCCCACGGCGCAGAAAAAAAGGCAAAAAAACTGAAAAGGCAGCGGCGCAGGAAAAAAACACGAAAAACGGAAAAAGCTGTTGGTGGGCGACGGCGCGCGTAGCACACGTGGGCCGGGTGGGCCGGAGTAAGCGCCCACGGCGCGTATGCGCGAATTAGCAAACTCGGGTCAGTCCGGCCGTGTCATTAGTTTGCATCTTAATTAATTTTCTGCCGGTTATCAGTTGCATGATCACGTTAAAGGAACCGGCCGGGACGACAAAGATTTTGCACTTGAAGCATTGCGACGTATGGCCGTATTTGCACCGGCGCCAGTGTTTGGAGAGGCTAATAGCTCCTTGTGTGATGCACTTGCATGATAACGATTGAACGAGCCACTGCCACATATTAATGCCTACACATCTGTGATGCACATGCACTTGATGGCGACCGAACGAGTCGCTGTCATGACACGAGGAAGTTAGAGTTAGGTTTTGGTCAGTTGTCACACATTTGCGATGCACATGCACTTGACGACCGAACGAGTCGCTGTCATGACAGAAGGAAGTTAAAATTAGGTTTTGATCAGTTGTCTAGAGGTCACGCAAGGAAGTTGGAATTAGGTTTTGATCAGTTGTCTAGAGTCATGCAAGGAAGTTGGAATTAGGTCTTGATCAGTTGTCTAGAGGTCACGCAAGGTAATTAAGTTCAGACAATACTCATGCCTGAAGTAGCTGCTCAAGCCTTCTTGAGATAACGTCTTCATCTTCTTCACGTCATGTCTATAATTGTTTAGGAAGCGTTATCATATCTGTTCTAGGCTGCACGTATATATTGATATGAGTTAGAAACAGTCTCCAACGTGGCAGGTATTTAGAAATTTCGGTTACAATCCAAACCTAACTCTATATCCTAATCTGTTATCACAGGTACTTGCCACATAGTCGTGCATTGCACGACTTTAATAAGATGCCTGTATAATCATTATGAGATTGTAATTTGAATTTGTTGAGGATCAATCCTCTCTAGCAGGAGATCGTGAGACCCCCCTTTCGTGAGTTCGGCCGGGGGGAGGAGGCGTGCTCCGGACAGTCGATTATCCGCGGATTAAGCCGCTAAAGCTTGCAAAAAACACAGGGATTATACAGGTTCAGGCCGCTATGGAGCGTAACACCCTACTCCTGTGTGTGTGGGAATCTCTCTCTCTCTGGGGAATACAAGAGTTCTTCTCCTTTTCTACTTTGATGGACTCTAGAACTGCACCAAGGGCATCATCAACCTGAGGTTAGAGCTAACCCTAGCTTTTTTCCAGTCCATCCCCCCCTTTTTCGGTGGGCATGGTCCTCTTTTTATATCTCCAGGGGTTACCACATGCACCCCCTCTATCTATCCCTTCATGGAGACGGGAGGGAACTCCTCCCCCGTGGCTAATCCTCGATCCGTGCTTTTACCCGGAGGACTAACCGCGGTCGGCCCTTCGGTGGGGCCCAGTGTCGTCCTCTCCCTGACACGGGGGACAGCCCTGTCATTCGCTCTTAAATGAGCGAATGCCTTCGCCCGGAAGCCAAGCCACGATTGGCCCCTTGGTGGGGCCCGGCGCCATCCCCCGCCTGACACAGGGGGAGGCAGGCCTGTCATTCGCCCTTAAATGGGCAAAGACCGGTGGCCGCTCTCCTCTGACGGAGAGGAGTCCAGATGGTGTTCTTGATGTGACAATACGTAGCTACCTCCACTCCGCCGGGGACAAAAAAGGCGTGGAGGACTGTTGCACGCCTATCGGACGTGACCGGTGACAAGCCGGTCACAGGCTGGTCACGTCGAATTTGACGCTGGCCAGTGGCACGGCTCCACACGTCCGCCCTGACAGCACTAAATGCTTTGAGGGGCGGTTGGGGCACCGGCCATTAATGACCGCCCAGCCTGATCCTCCCTCGCCATGCGGCAGCTGGGCAAGGGCCTCGGGCTTAGGTGAGGCAAGGCCCCGAGGGGCCTGACGTGGCACCTCGATGGGTTGACGTGGCACCCCGAGGGGTCTGACGCCCCACCCCGAGGCCCCCCAAATCACGTCCGCGCCTTGCGCGACGCGGGGAGCGGAGGTTGGCCCAGGCTGCGGGGCCACGTATGAGGAAGTAAGGGAATTTCCCCTTACTTCGCATACCCCCAGGCCCACATCTCCGACAGAATTTATTATTTTTTGCAAAATCTTAGTATTTGATACACTTGCCTTTGAAAAGCTTTCGGTTTTCATGCTTCTACCGTATGTTCTTAAGAAATAAGAATATTTACTCCGTAGTTTGATGCATAAGGCTTAAGGCTTACAGTGACAATTTATCGAACATTAATTATAGTTGGTTTTCCTTTTTCTACTAATGTCTATTACAATTCCAATAGTACTTTAATTAACTTTGAAGATGTATGAGGCCATGATAATCTATAGGTGTCCAAACGGGCGGCACGGCCCGGCCCGGCACGGGCACGGTTCCGGCACGGCCCGTTAGGCACGGCTGATGAAACGGGCCGTGCCGTGCCGGCCCACGTGCCGAGCCGCCGGCCCAAGCACGGCCCGTGGATGGCCGGGCCGTGCCCGTGCCGGCACGGCACGCCCGCGGCCCACGGGCCGTTCGGGGCACGGCGGCCCGTGAAGGCAGGCCGCCAGCCCGCCAGCCTGCAGTGCACAGTGTTTTTTTTAAAAAAAAAGCAAAGGAAATGTATAAGGAAAAAAAAATTAAAAATGGAAATAAAATGTTTAAAAAAAAGTAATGATTTACTAATGTTAAAAAATGAAAAAATGGTATTTAAAAAATGGAAATAAAATTTTTTTAAAAAAGTAATGATTTGCTAATGTTAAAAAAAAGAAAAAATGGTATTTTTTTGTTGTGTTGAAAAATTTAAAAATATAGATTGTGATTCATTATTTTGAAATAATTTAAAGATAAATCCACACTTGCGAAAATATTGCAAAAGAATTTGTTAAAAATAGTAATGACCTTTATTGATGTTTATATCATTACAGGATACAATGATACATGCTGCCTCGTTAAAAACTTTGTCATGTAAAAACTCATAGGGGAAAATGAGAAAACCATGACAAAGAAAAGAGTACAGCTCAAAGGTCAGAACTACTTCTAACAAAATTCTACTGGGGTTGGTCTGGATCCAGGTAGAGTTGCTCGAACTGGGCGGCCAATTCTTGGTTGTCCGCAGTGTATTGGGCATGTTGTCGAGCAAGCTCCCAGTCTTTAACGCTTAGTAGCATTTCGACGTGGTCGCTGCGCAGAGTCGTCCTCCGGTCTTCGATGATTCGGCCGCATAGACTGAAGGCCGATTCGGAGGACACCGTCGACACGGGCACCGTCAACACATCCCGTGCTAGTTTTGAAAGCACAGGATATGTTATCTTGTGGTCATTCCACCACCTGAGGACGTTGAAATCTTGTGCTTCGTGGTGGATGGCGTCGCTGTCCAAATAACCGGACAACTCTTCGGCCACAACATGCGAAGAGGCGTCTCCACTTGTAGCCGACGAACTGCCACCACCTTGGATTGAACTTGAAGACGATCCACCCCAAATCCTACCCCACTGTATCTTCTTCTTACCTGTAGTGGGGATAGGAGGGGGTCTCTGCTGGCGAACTTCCTGAAACTTTACTTCATATCTTCCAAAAACCTCATATAATTTACGTCTAACCTCAGTATAAAAAGAACTATAATCTACACCTATAGTATCTCCAACAAGTGATAAAATAGCAGACAATCCTCTTAATTTACACCTAGGATCTAAAACAAAAGCAAGAGCATACAACATAGGTATATTTTTCCAATATTTCAAATATTTTTGTTTCATGTGAAAGACAGGTTCAGTTAGAACGTCATCATTTTCGTATTCTTTAAATAAAGTAGCAATTTCAAGAAGGTTGTGCAAAATTATATTAGCAGTTGGATAATAAACTTGTGACAAAGTTAGAGTACAATCATAAAAAGTTTCTAGAAATTGGTAAAATTTTTGGACAATTGCCCAAACATGCTCGTTCAGTACTGAAGACCCGTCACTGTTTCTTGGGCCACCACGTGACTGAACAAAATCAGAAAGTAAACTACTATAAGGTAAAACAACTTTTAACATTAAATACGTTGCATTCCACCGATGCTCTGCATCGGTGGCAAACTTACGAGCTTTCACACCGGCCGCATTGCAAAACCTCTTCCATGCAGCAATCCGCGGGTTAGAAGCAGTTAACCACGCGATTGCTTGACGAACAGCATCGATGTGGTCACCTACCCTCTTCATGCCAGTCTTAACAATCAAATTAATTATATGACATGCACAACGCTGATGGAGTAGAAAAGATTGAGCATACACACAAAATAAAGGTTGCAATATTTCAATAGCCCTAGAATTAGCAGATGCATTATCTAGGGTGACAGCAAATATTTTATCAGCAAGATTAAATTCATTAATTACTTCCCTAATTCTTTCAGCTATGTTTTCTCCTGTATGTGAGACATCTATTAACCTAAGCCCTAAAACTCTCTTTTGTAATTGCCAATCATCATCAACAAAATGAACAACTACGCTAAGATAATCCTCTCTAGCTCTACTACTCCATATATCTGAAGTAACACTAACAGAGAAAGTACATGTACTAAACAGTTCCTTAAGTGCAGTTGCTTCCTTGTGATAAACATTCTCTAAATCTCTAGTTGATGTTTGCCTACTCACAGCTTTAAACCTAGGGTTATGAGATTGCTGAATGTAATGTTCAAAAGCAGGGGACTCCCCAAAGTTCAGGGGTAAATCTTGCCTGGCGATTAACCGGACAAGAGATTCCCGAGCAACCATGGGATCGTACTCCCAACTGTGTACCGTACCGTCTGGGTTTACCATAAGTTGCTGCTGCCGGAGTTGTATTCCTTGCTTCTTGGCACACGACTCCGCATGGCGCTTGAGGTGACCTGTACCACCAGAAGAACGAGCAGATAAAATTTGCCTACATATTCTACAACGGGCTTTCGATACCTCCCTTCCGTCGGGGCATGTTTCCTTTATCTCGTCGAAGCTTTGCCACACACCGGAGGTTCTCGATCTCTTCGAGCCGGTGTGTGTCGAAACACTTCCGCTCGCGGTTCCGGAAAATCCTTCCGAAGCTGTCTCCGCCTGAACCGGTACCTCCTCAACGACAGCCGTATGAACCGGTACCTCCTCCACAGATGGTGGAGTTGGAGCCGATCCGGAGGTACCGTCAAACCCCGACATGTAGTTGGGGTCGAAATCACCCAAGGTGAACGACGGCGACTGGTATGGAAAGTTCGGATCCATTCTGAAAATTTAAACCGACATAAACAAATTTTCGAATATTTATTGAATTCACAAACACAATACAAATAATACACAAATTTGAATATTACTTACATCTTTCCAACTGCGAGCTCTTCAAACCTCTGCGATCAAACTGTTGAACTACGAAACTAATTTTGATTTTTGACAAAATTTGAGCAAATTTTGTCAAAATCAAAAAAAATGCACACTTGAGAACAAAGAGAGCACTTAAAACACTTGAGAGCACAAGATGAGGAGTGTGGGATGAGGAGAAATGGCTGGGGTTCATGCCCTATTTATAGGGCGAAATTTGAGATTTTTTGGAATTTTTTCGAAATTTTTATGAATTTTTTAGCCTCCCAACGGTTATTTTCAAATTTGAACGGTCAAATAGCCGTTAGTGCCACGTGGCGCCTTCCCATTCGACCGCCGCCCGCCCTGTCCGCGCCTGACGGGCCGCCGGCGTGCCGTGCCGTGCCGTGCCGCGGGCCGTGCCGTGCCGGCCCGCTACAGTAGCCGTGCCGTGCCGTGCCGGCCCACGGGCTCGGCCAGCGGCCCAAGCACGGCACGGCTACTCGTGCCGTGCCGGCACGGCCCGTTACTGTAGCAGGCCGTGCCGGGCCGTGCCTGCTACAGGTTCGGCCGTGCCCCGGGCCGCCCGTTTGGCCCGGTCCATTTGGCCACCTCTATGATAATCTAATCGAACTGCAGCTTTTTTAATTCACATCTTGATGTTTCTGATTTTCCATTGACAACACATCCTTGCTATTGTCCGTGCCTAGAGTCAAAACACACATCCTAATTACACTTCCATTAGTAAAACTATTATAACACCACCAGACTTGGGGTCTACCCTTAGGCCGAAAACCGTCAGAAAAATACGAATTGCCGTCAGAAAATATTTTTCTGTGAGTGCACCGACAGAAAAAAGAACACGGGAAAATTCAATGTTTCTGTCGGTTTCCCGACAGAATGACATTTCTGTCGGTAATTCCTGTCGGTTGGCTCACAGAAAATATCAGCTAGCGTCAGGTTTTTGAAATCTTACTTCTGACGTGGACCCGTCAAGAAAAACTTTCACTCACCGTCAGAAAAAATGACTTCCACACCCAAAAAAAAAAGAAAAAGAGAAAAAAAATACACGTGACAATTTGGATAAATATATGTCCATCAATCTCAATTCGTACATCAAAATTCAAGCTTTCAATGCTCACATAAATAGTCCATCTAAGTTCAGTACCAACAAATTTATTCAAACTGGATTTAGTAAATACAAAGGGTCCATAAGAAAGTTCAATGTGTATAAGAAAATTGTCTTCCAACAGCAATCATGCCTGTGGTGCGTCAACCTTTGGCATGGTAGCAAAAAGGTTTAAATAAAAGATGTTCAATTGGCATAATTTTCTTCATCATTACAAAATAAATAACAATGATTGTGAACACCCTGGTTATAGCGAAATAAATACATTAGTACAGGGAAAAACTGAAGTGAGCAAGATAAATTTCTCAACTCGATCTGTACAACCATGAAAAATCAACTATGGTAACTGAAATGAAAAGTGGCCATCAAAATACTTCCAGTAGTACTCTTCCAATTCAGATAAGACATGAATGCTAGGAACAAACTCATTTTCTATTGGATGCTTAACTGACAAGTTCGTGGTGCAAATGCTAGGACATCTTAGACTAAGAAGATTTCATCCACTGAATGAGAAGCAAGCATACCTTGATTTTCATGCTGTACAACCTTTTGTAGATATTTAACTGCAGCATTTAAGCTGAAAGCTATGGCCTGTTTAGCAAAATACAGACTGACATGAGCAAGGTAAATTATAAGGGACATTTGCTTATTTGACCCTATTTGGAGGTCTAACTACTAATTTGACCCTACTTTTTCTACTTTGTGTTTTTGACCTTGCTTTTCAAAACCGAACATGCCGTCTGACCCTGTTTCCTCTTCACCGTTATGATTTCAATTAAATAAATAAATAAATACAATTATTTTTCGTAATGACCAGAATACCCTCGAGGAAACCATATCTAGACCTTACCCTATCCAGAACAGTCGCGACTCTCTCTGTGTTTATGCTTCATTGAATGCAATTTGGGATCCACAAAATAGGATTATATGCTGTTGAAATTTTGTACAAAAATCTATGATAATTGTGTCAAATTTTGTTCAATTTATTTTGTCAACAATCTGTCAAATTTGTCAAATTGACTTGTTCAATTCAATTTGTCAAAAATCTGTCAAATTTAATCAAATTTATT
This sequence comes from Oryza sativa Japonica Group, assembly GCF_034140825.1. Lineage (NCBI taxonomy): Eukaryota > Viridiplantae > Streptophyta > Magnoliopsida > Poales > Poaceae > Oryza > Oryza sativa. The sequence continues at coordinate 17,667,215 of NC_089043.1, read as the reverse complement.
AAATTAAAGCAAAATCTGTCAAACTTATTACAAAAATTGTCAACAGATCAGAATATGTACACGTTGTGGCATAATAAAGTCAAATAAGCAAGATATATCAGGGTCAAATAAGCAAGGGCAAAATAGACTATTTGCTCCGAACTTAACACTGTTAACCCACCTTAACGGAACAGGGTCAGATGGTAGGTTCGGTTTTGAAAAATAGGGTCAAAAATTCAAAGTAGAAAAAGTAAGGTCAATTTGGTAGTTAGACCTCCAAACAGGGTCAAATAAGCAAATGCCCCAAATTATAAAGGGTTTGTACATCAGAAAATTTTAGGCTTAGACTTGTGAAGTATGTATATGCTGTATCAGAGACTGGAAAGCACTAATGTTTTCATTCATACAAACTGAGCTAAACCATGAATGGCAAGGCAAAATTAGCATAAGAAAAGCATCTGCATCTGCATTGGAACTAAAATTATTTTTCTAGGGAATATATTAACCAACTTCTGCATTCTAACTAATTTTCTATGGAAAGCCACTAATAGATTAATTCCATGTCAAACAAAATCACCACTTGCTAGTTCTGCATGTATATCAGCATAAGCTGCTCCAAAACAGCAAACTAAAATGGGGGACACTCTGATTGAAAAGGCAAAAATAAGTTTACCTCAGATTAGTATTCATTAGCCTTTCATCCATCCTTGATAGTGTCATCCATATGCATGTCATTAGTAAAAAGAAACGGAAATACATCAACTCGCAGGAAGCTCACCATTTGTAAAAAGAACTAGCGTCTAATTTGTTCAGCTAGCATAGAAATTGGGGGATTTGTAGAGTATCCAAGAACACACACAAAACAACTTCTGCTAAGAGGTCAAACAAGGAAAATCACAACAGATCTAGTGATGCATCAACATAGAAAAGAAAGCGAAACAGCATATGTGCTCACTATCCAAACAAAATACTAGTACACAAAGAGCAGCTAACTAATGATCCAGTAGCTCACGATTTTTGATGGGGGTAAAGCTCAGGATCTGGAGCACCCAAACTCGGGATGGCTGGATCCGCGACCTCTGAGTTCAGGGTGTTCGGTGTCTCCGAACACCCTGAACTCGGAGGTCGCGGATCCATCCATCCCGAGTTTGGGTGCTCCAGATCCCGCGGTCCTAGCTTCAGCGGCGCCAGATCCGTCCGCGAGGTAAGCGGTCCGCCGTCCGCACCACCTCGTGTCGTCGAGGTCGACCTGCCGTGGGGAGAGCAGGCGCCGTCAGCACAGATCCGCTTATTTTGCGGATGGATCTGGCGCCGCTGAAGCTAGGACCGCGGGATCTAGAGCACTCAATTTCGGGATGGCTGGATCCGCGACCTCCGAGTTCAGGGTGTTCAGATCTGGATCACGAGTTTGGGCAGGGTGTTCGACGACACGAGGTGGTGCGGACAGCGGACCGCTTACCTCGCGGACGGATCTGGCGCCGCCGAAGCTAGGACCACGGGATCTGGAGCACCCAAACTCGGGATGGCTGGATTCGCGACCTCCGAGTTCAGGGTGTTCGGATCTGGATCACGAGGGGGGGAGGGGATAGCCGGCGCCTGCTCTCCCCACGGCAGGTCGACCTCGACGACACGAGGTGGTGCGGACGGCGGACCGCTTACCTCGCGGACGGATCTGGCGCCGCTGAAGCTAGGACCGTGGGATCTGGAGCACCCATACTCGGGATGGCTGGATCCGCGACCTCCGAGTTCAGGGTGTTCGGATCTGGAGCCCCCGAGTTCTTGGTTGCTGGGACCGTTAGGGGGAGGGTGGGCGGATGCAGATGCTTGTCGTCGACCGAAGATGAGCGGTGATGGACAGCGGGGCTTGTCGATGGCGTCGGGCACTGGCGTTGTCTTCGTCTTTGGCTCGATGGGGATTGGGGAGAATGAGGAAGAGCAGTGGCGGCGAGCGACCGGGAATGAGGGGAAAAAAATTTTAGGTTTTCGGCTGCCTGATGGTATGGCCCACCAGTCAGCGCTGATTTTCTGTGAGTCCTAGCCACAACCGTCACAGAAATACCAAATTTTCACAGAAACTCAATTTTTCCGTAGGTCGTGGTAGTGTAATATATAAACCTATAATAGCAGAGAGAATGTAATATGTACATCCATTAGTAAAACTATTATAAGATATAAACCTATAATAGCAGAGAGAATGTAATATGTACCTCCAAGTATGACTCTTAGTTTCTCTTCGGTCCATTTTGTTAACACCTGTCCTTAGGGAAAATGAGTCACCTTAGTTTAATATGATCATAAGTAATAAGGTTTTCGATCATTTGGGAATATATTGGAGTTCATTACTGCTAAATAAATAGTAGCCGAAACTGCAAGTACATTAAGTATTTTTCATATGGTGGAGCTTGAAGCATACTTTCATTAGTGAAGTTCATTATCGTGCCTTTTATATTACATGGAAAAAAGACAAAAAAAACTGTTTTCCAATGACTTGTCTATATCCAACCAAGGCAAGTGTTCTCTGATCTCTACCCACTGGTGGAGAAACTATGTTTGGTCGGTTGACCCAAAAATACAATAGTCCCGGTTCCAAAAAGAACCGGGACTAAAGATGATCTTTAGTCCCGGTTGGTGGCAACAATGGGATTATTTGATCTTTAGTCCCGGTTGGTGTGATCTTTAGTCCCGGTTCTAAAACTATCAGACCTTATCAGGCCCCCCGGGATCTTTAGTCCCTAAAGATCCCCTTTATATATGTCTTATTCCTCCTCCAGCCCGAGCAAACTTCAAAATTTCTTCACACAAGAGGGGATGTCATGCCAAAATTTCTTGTAAATTTTTTTTTGGTGATTATATACAAATCGGAGGTGCCTAAAAGGTTAGCAACTTCATCCTCCAATGTTTTTTGTTGTTATATTACTTTCAGAGCTATGTTTCGCATACTTTTTTGTCTCCAAAACTTTGTTGTAAGTTGATGAGAGAGAAAATTTATGTAGGCAAGAAGAATATATAGAAATTTTGTTTATTTACTAAAAAAGGTTTTATAAAATAGTTGAGAAGGGAAATATAATGAAAATTAATCTAAAATAATGGGAAACAAACTAAATTGAATATTAAAAGAAGTACAACACATTAATATTAGTTTAAAACTTCAAAAATAATAAATAAGAATTATTTGTTGGATTATTTTATAATTGTTGTATGAATAATGATATGTCAATATTGTATGACTGTTGAAAGAGTTTTTAATTATTTTATCATTATTGTATGACTGTCATTATTGTGCGAATAATTATTTTTGTACGATTTTTGTTCATTTCATGTAGATGGATCAGAAATGGATGTACGCTGACCGGCGGTCGAAAGAGTTTATTGACGGCGTGCATTTTTTTTTGAGAGTGACCGAAACTAACAAGCATAAGGGTTTTATTTGTTGTCCATGCAATAAGTGTAAGAACTAGAAGGAGTATTCTGCATCCAGGACTATTTATTTCCACTTGTTTGAGCCGGGGTTCATGCCAAGCTATAATTGTTGGACATCCCACGGAGAGCAAGGGGTTGAAATGGAAGAAGATGAAGTGGAAGATGAGAACATTTCGGACTGGGCTCAGTACGCTGGAATTAAAGAAAATCAAACGGGTGAGGTGGACAGGGATGCTGACGATAACGACGGTGCGGATGATCTTGGTCAGATGTTGCAGGACGCCAAGGAGGACTGCGAAAGTGAAAAGGAGGCCCATAAATTGGAGCGTATGTTAGAGGACCATAGAACGTCGTTGTACCCAGGTTGCGAGCAGGGGCACAAAAAGTTAGATACCACTCTGGAGTTCTTGCAATGGAAGGCAAAAAATGGAGTTAGTGACAAGGCATTTGGCGATTTATTGAAACTCGTCAAGAACATTCTTCCGGAGGGAAACAAATTGCTCGAGACAACGTACGAGGCTAAGAAGATAGTCTGTCCTCTAGGACTGGAAGTTTAGATTATTCATGCATGTCCAAACGATTGTATCCTATATCGCGGTGAGGAGTACGAGAACCTAGAAGCATGCCCTGTTTGTAAAGCACTACGATACAAGATTAGACAAGATGATCCAGGTGAAGTTGACAGGCAGCCAACGAAAAAGAGAAATCCTGCTAAGGTGATGTGGTATTTTCCTATAATACCACGGCTAAGGCGTTTGTTCAGGAACAAGGGGAATGCTAGAATGATGCGTTGGCACGCAGAAGAACGTCAACAGGACGGGATGCTGAGACATGCCGCCGATGGTTCGCAGTGGCGAAACATCGACAGGACATTTCAAGACTTTGGAGAGGACACACGAAACATACGGTTTGGTTTAAGTACGGATGGCATGAATCCTTTTGGAGAGACGAGCAGCGGCAATAGCACTTGGGCCATTACGATGTGTATCTACAACCTCCCCCTTGGCTATGCATGAAGAGAAAGTACATAATGATGCCGATTATTATTCAAGGCCCCAAGCAACCTGGTAACGACATTGATGTTTACCTAAGACCACTGGTCGAAGATCTGAAACTGTTGTGGAAGAAAGAAGGTGTCCCCGTGTGGGATGAGGACAAACAGGAGGAGTTTAACCTACAAGCGCTGCTGTTCGTAACCATCAACGATTGGCCTGCACTTAGCAATCTATCTGGGCAATTTAACAAGGGGTACAAGGCTTGCACTCACTGTATGGATGAAACTGAAAGTACGTATCTTAAGCATTGTAAGAAGGTTGTGTACATGGGCCATCGTCGATTCATTGCTGCAAACCACCTTGTACGGAAGAAAGGCAAGCACTTTGAACATAAGGCAGACCACCGTATGAAGCCTAAACATTGCAACGGGAAAACAGTGTTTGCTATGGGGAAAGATCTTAAAGTAGTGTTTGGAAAGGGGCCTAGCAGCCAGCCTATAGAGAGCGAAGATGGTCACGCGGTGATATGGAAAAAGAACTCTATTTTTTGGGAGTTACCCTATTGGGAATTCTTGGACGTCCGCCACGCAATCGACATGATGCACCTCACTAAGAACCTTTGCGTAAACCTACTTGGCTTCCTAGGTGTATATGGAAAGTCGAAAGATACACTGGAAGTATGTAATGATCTGAAGCATATGGAACAACGTCGCGACCTTCACCCGGAACCAAAGGAGAAATGAAGCCATTACTTGAGTCCAGCCAGCTACACTCTAAGCAAGGCAGAGAAGGAAAGTATGTTTGAATGCTTGGAGAGCATCAAGGTACCGTCTGGATACTCCACGAATATAAAGCGAATAATAAGCACGAAGGAGAAGAAGTTCACAAACCTAAAGCCTCATGACTGTCACGTGTTGATGACACAGCTGCTACCAGTTATAATTCGGGGTATCCTTCCAGACAATATCCGGGCAACAATAACGAAGCTATGTGCTTTCATGAACACAATTTCACAGAAGGTCATCGATCTGGATAGATTAGAAGCCCTTCAAAATAATGTGGTGCAATGTCTTGTCAGCTTTGAGTTGATATTTTCACCTTCATTTTTCAATATAATGACCCATCTGCTTTGTCACCTTGTCAAAGAGATCGGTATTCTCGGGCCTGTGTACCTACACAATATGTTTCCTTTCGAGAGGTATATGGGTGTTCTGAAGAAGTATGTTCGTAACCGTGCTCGTCCAGAGTCAAGCATCGCCAAGGGGTATGGAACAGAGGATGTCATTGAATTCTGCGTAGAATTTATTGAAGACCTTCGCCCAATCGAGGTGCTTGAATCACACCATGAAGGGAGACTACGGGAAAAGGGGACTCTCAGAAGGAAAGCAATAATGACGGTAGACAACAATTTATTCCATAAAGCCTATTTCATGGTTCTACAACAATCTTCTTTGGTGACTCCTTACATCGAGGAGCACTTGGCTCTAGTTCGCGCCAAAAACATCGGTAAGTCCGATGCATGGATTACACGACCTCACATTGATACTTTCCCCGCGTGGCTGCAACAACATCTCATGGGTAACGAGACGATTAACCAACAACTGGCCTTCCTGGCGATGGGACCATCTGGCTCGATCGCGACATTCCAAGGATATGAGATCAATGGGTACACATTCTACATGAGAGCCCAAGACATAAAGAGCACGAACCAGAACAGTGCTGTTCGTATCGATGCCATTGGACACGATGGTACAACTGGCACATATTACGGTGCCATCGAGGACATATGGGAACTTGACTATGGATCTCTCAAGGTCCCTATGTACCGGTGCCAATGGATTAGGCTGACTGGTGGAGGCGTAACGATTGGTGACAGTGGGATGACAACGGTTGACCTTAACAAGGTTGGATACTCGGACGAACCTTTTGTCCTTGCCAATGATGTAACGCAAGTTTTTTACGTGAAGGACACGTCTAGCAAAGGAAAGAAGGGCAAAGGGCCTGACGAGCCGAAGCGCCACGTGGTTCTCCCATGCAAAAGAAAAATCGTTGGAGTCGAGGACAAGACTGACGAGGATTATGATCAGTTTGATAGGCAACCCCCTTTCACGGTGACGATTGACCCTAGCATCCTCCTATCAAACGAAGACGCCCCTTACTCACGCAACGATAACAAGGAAGGAACAGTAGTGAGGAGAAAGTACGTGCGGTCAACCGTCACCGCCGATGTATTGCCGTAATTGTTGTGTACACGATGTAAACTGTTTTAGATGTATTGAATATCCATATAAATCAATTGTTGTATGGCATATGATAATTACATATGACTGTTAGAATTTTTAACAATTTTAAATCATGCATGTGGTATTTACATATGATTATTAGAATTTTTAACAATTTAAAATCATGCATATGCTAGTTATATATGATTATTAGAATTTTTAACAATTTTTAATCATGCATGTGGTATCTACATATGATTATTAGAATTTTTAACAATTTTAAATCATGCATATGCTAGATATATATGATTATTAGAATTTTTAACAATTTTTAATCATCCATGTGGTATTTATATATGATTATTCGAATTTTTAACTATTTTAAATCATGCATGTGGTATTTACATATGATTATTAGAATTTTTAACAATTTAAAATCATGCATATGCTACTTATATATGATTATTAGAATTTTTAACAATTTTTAATCATGTATGTGGTATTTACATATGATTATTAGAATTTTTAACAATTTTAAATCATGCATATGCTAGTTATATATAATTATTAGAATTTTTAACAATTTTTAATTATGCATGTGGTAGTTATATATGATTATTAGAATTTTTAACAATTTTAAATCAAGCAGGTGTTATTTACATATGATTATTAGAATTTTTAACAATTTAAAATCATGCATATACTAAATATATATTTATTAGAATTTTTAACAATTTTTAAGCATGCATGTGGTAGTTACATATTATTATTAGAATTTTTAACAATTTTAAATTATGCATGTGGTAGTTATATATGATTATTAGAATTTTTAACAATTTTTAATCATGCATGTGGTAGTTATATATGATTATTAGAATTTTTAACAATTTTTAATCATGCATGTGGTATTTACATATGATTATTAGAATTTTTAACAATTTTTAATCATCCATGTGGTATTTACATATGATTATTAGAATTTTTAACAATTTTAATCATGAATGTGGTATTTACATATGATTATTAGAATTTCTAACAATTTTAAATCATGCATATGCTTATTATATATGATCCACTTAGTTTACTATAGACAACAATATATTTTAAATGTTTTGTCATTAATTTTGTGACTTTAAATCATTTTAATGCATTATTTACTATTTTAGAAACCCATATGTAATGAAATTTAATATACAGTGTTATTATATTTAGTCCCAGTTCTTAACCCTAACTGTTTTAAAACAGAATTTGGAAATAGCGGGAAAAGAGCTTTAGTCCCGGTTGGTGATAACAATCAGGACTAAAGATAAGATCTTTACTCCCGGTTGTAGCCACCAACCCGGACTAAAGATATCTTTAGTCCCGGTTGTTCTCACCAATCAGGACATCCGCCTAGGGCATCCCTCGCTCCGACGCCGCCGTCGTTTCGTCGTCGTCGTCGTCGTCGTCGTCACTGCCGACGCCGCCGCATCTCAGGGGTGAGATCCTCTCGCGATCTCGATCTCTCTCTCTCTCTCCAAACTGCCGCCGGCCGCTTCGTCGTCGTCGTCGTCACGGCACTGCCGACGCCGCCGCCACTGCGCCACGCCACCGCCACACCGCCGTCGCACCACACCGCACCGCGCCACGCCACCGCGCCGCGCCACGCCGCCGCCGCCGCCGCCGCGTCAATGCCGAACGGGAACGAAACGAGAACGTGAACGAACGGGAACGAACACGAACGAACACGAACGAACGCGAACGAACGTGAACGAAACGTGAACGAAACGTGAACGAACGCGAACGGGAAACAGAACGTGAACGAACGGGAACGAACGCGAACGAGCGTGAACGAAATGTGAACGAACGCGAACGAAACGCGAACCAACGTGAGCGAAAAGTGAATGAACGCGAACGGGAAACAGAACGTGAACGAACGGGAACGAATGCGAACGAACGTGAATGAACGGAAACGAACGTGAACGAACACGAACGAACGTGAACGAAACGTGAACGAAACGCGAACGAACGTGAACGAGACGTGTACGAACGAGAAAACGAGTGGAAAAATATATGTTCCTTTGCATTTGGACTAATACATTTTTTTGCATGTTGCAGAAAAGACGTCGTCGTCGTCCCTCAAGCCTAAGTGGTAGCTAGCCCTAGGAGGAATTTGCGCAGGCAAGTGATATAAATATAAGATTATTATAGTTTTAATATATGATTATTACAGTTTTAATATATGATTATTAGAGTTAGCATATATGATTATTAGAGTTTTAATATAAGATTATTATAGTTTTAATATATGATTATTAGAGTTAGCATATATGATTATTAGACTTAGCATAGATGATTATTAGACTTAGCATATATGATTATTAGAGTTTTAATATAAGATTATTAGCGTTTTAATATATGATTATTAGAGTTAGCATATATGATTATCAGACTTAGCATATATGATTATTAGAATTTTAATATAAGATTATTATAGTTTTAATATATGATTATTAGAGTTAGCATATATGATAATTAGACTTACCATATAAGATTATTAGAGTTTTAATATAAGATTATTAGAGTTTTAATATATGACTATTAGAGTTAGCATAGATGATTATTAGAGTTTTAATATAAGATTATTAGCGTTTTAATATATGATTATTAGAGTTAGCATATTATAACAAGCGGCTGCAAATATTTCTTGTATGAACAGATGGCTGAACGCGATGATGAACAGATACTATATGATACAATCGCAGAGGGAAGCAGCCAGTACTAGAACGACTAAGAGGGGAACGAGGATCCAAACCAGTACTTGAACGAGGAGGGAAACATGGAGAGGGATGCAGAGGGAAAAGAGGAGGGAAAGGAGGAGGAGGAGGCTAGTGGAAGTTAACCCTTCGCTGGACAGAAGAGGGCACACGAATAACGAGGTGCCGCGAAGAAGATAGAGGGTCGGCACATCATAACTGAAGTTGACGAAGACGGTTGACCTAGTGCCCCGGCAGAAGCAGCCAAGAATTACATACGATACAGCGGTTGGGTTGTGAGGGATAACGTGCCTGTCAGCAAGGTGTACTGGCATAGAACAAGGGCACGCGGGGATTATGACAAGTTTGTCCCGGAATCAGAAAAAGAGATGCTGTGGACCACAATGCTCGAGACGTTCACGCTCCCTGCGGGTACGGAGAACATAGTGAAACAGTGGACTCTTAAGAAAATGGCAGAACAGTTCCAGAGCTTCAAGGGAGATCTCTACAAAAAATACATCCTGAAGGGGCTGACACCGAACTTCGACATATTCCCGAAGCTAAGGGATCATTAATTGGGACGAGTTTGTTGCTTACAAGACACGGCAACAAGGGCAGGCGCTGATGGAACGAAACAAAGAAAATGCCGCTAAGAAGAAGTACCATCAGCACCTAGGGTCAGGCGGCTATAGCGTCGCAATGCCGAAGTGGGAGGAGATGGAAGCTAGCTTGATTGAGAGGGGTATCAAACCGGCCACCGCTAAATGGCCGGATCGATCGAAGTTCTGGTACTATGCTCACGGTGGAACGCTTAACCCCGTTGATGGCTCCCTGGTGTTCAGCGATCAGATACGCGATGCTGCAAGTCGACTAACGCACGCAGTGGAAGCGTCTTCTCAGGGCACGTTCCGACCCGACAGAGAGAAGGACAAGCTGTCACTCGCCCTGCAGACTCCCGAGCATCCAGGACGAACGCGAGGGAAAGGCGTGGTCCCTTGGAAGATTGGATTCAAGGAGGACATCCACATGTACAGGAGTCGGATGAGGAGCAAGAGAGATACCGAGGCGAAGATTGCAGATCTTGAGTACAGGGTATCGAGTTACGAGCTCAGCATGCAAGAGGAGGTGGCAAGGAAGGTGGATGAACGCATGGCCGCACATCGGAGCCAGGATCCCCAACCGTACATTCCTCCTGTAATGGTCAGCCCCTTAGGCAATCGTAGCAGCTACGCCTCAACGGGGCAGGTAGGATCACAGAGCATGGACGCCATGCAAACTCAGGACGAAACCACCTGTCCCGTTGATGAAATCACGCAGCGAACACCATGTGAGCTGTATATTCCCTTCAAGAACTTATCAATCAAGGTATGCTCGTAGTTTTATGAATTTTGACATGTACATTTCGCAAGTTGCTGCTTAGGTTGATTACTAATAGATAACCTCTCATCACGTGAAGGTGGTGTCGGGAATGGCCATCCCAACAGACCCTTCAGGGACTTACCACTGCAGGCCGATTCCACCAGGATACTCGAGGGTCGAAATTGAGCTGGTGGAAGCCGCGTACGAGGACCTCGAGTTGGACTACCCTGGGGGAGACGGTGAGACGCATCTACGAGACACAAGCCACGCCATTATACTATAGCGCAAGCGCTACATCATCCTCCCTGGGCAACAAGCAGCGTCTCCTGCACCATCTCCTCCGGCTCCGCCATCTCCTCCACCTCCTCCGCCTCCTCCGCCTAGTGCAACATCTCCTCCTCAGGCTCCTGCACCGTCTCACCGTCTCCTCCTCAGGCTCCTGCGCCATGTCCTCCAGCACCTTCCAAGTCAAGGTCTCATCAAGCTCCACCGCCTGCCCGCACAAGGGCAACGAAGAAGGCGGAAGTTGACGCCATCGAAAACAAGGAGCCGCCGTACGACTGTACGCAAGAGGAGCTTGACGCTTATGTGGCAGCAGAAGTGAAGAGGCAATTGAAGCCTCGGAGTCCAGAAAAGCAGATTCCTATAGACCCGAGTACCAAGAACTTCTTCAAGAAGATGTCGGGACCAGTCAAGGAGGCCTTAAAGCTAACGGACTATGAGCGAACTCTTAGGAAAGCATATTATGGATAGTCCAAACCAGTCCCTCAGCTTGGAGAGCAACCAAACCAGGAGGTCAAGCCGTTGGTGACCGTGGAAGAAATTGGAATAAAACAATTTATTTCTGACACCGGGCTAACTAAGGCTCAGTTGCTTAAAGGCGCACCAATCCCAAAAGCGGAAGTGAAATACCAGTTCGAACTCGGTAAACCGCTTGTCAAGCCTGAGCAGTTGCAGTCCGTACCGACATAGATGTACCAATTCTATGAACGGTACATGGAAATGAGCGCCAACGGTAGAGAGATGTTCGGAGCGAGGATTGGAGACTCCGACTTCTTCCAAGGAGAAGATGTTCTCTGGATCCATTTCAAGGGTATCTACGAACTATACCAGCTGGACGCCCTCGACGTCTCTCTTCTGAGCGCACGGATTTTGTAAGTATCGTTGACTTAGATTTCTTACGTTCCTTTAATTAGCTCCTTGTATATATGTACACCATATATAATAATTCCTTTTATCGTTGTAGAATGGAGATTCAAAGGGCCCGACGACGGGGGGTTTTCAATACTGGATTCATCGACCCTCGGAAAGTAAACGTCGAAATGATCGACAAGTTTCCGAAAGACACAGAGGACAATCTCATCCATCTCTTGATGAAGCAGCATTACAAGACGAAGATACTACTGCCGTACAACACAGAGTTAGTTTTTACTGTCTTCCTAACAAATTTCGCTCCCGTACATACATGTACAGTGTTTCATATATCATCTCAAACAAATTGCAGATTCCACTGGTCCTTTTACTTTTCGACTTGGAGGCATGCAGAGTCAATGTCTATGACTCAATGAATAAAAAGGTGTCTACTTTTGACCAGGTTTTTGAACTTATAGACAGGTAATGTCATATGTTTCAATGTTATTACGAATTTTACTATTGCTAGCTACTATGGGGAGGATCTCGGATAATAATTAATCATAGCTTTAAACTCCATGTAGGGCTTGGGATCGGTTCCGTCAATTGGTCCGTGGCACTTGGAAAGAAAAACTTAGCCGGAGGTTCAATTTTCCAGTGAGTACATGCTCTAAAATTATATTGAATTGAATCTCTAATTACAATTAATATAAGTGTATATTAAATCTCTCTTCGCTTCTCATGTAGTGTGCAAAGCAGGACCAGGGAACTAACTTGTGCGGCTACTACGTATGCGAATATTGCCACTGCCTTACAACCCAAATCTACACCACAAGAGAGCTCGATGTACGTATAAACCATTCAAAATTTCATTGCGTACGTATCGATTTCTTGTTAACTAATTAATTTCATACATTCATAGGTTATTCACATGAGGGACAACCTCACACACAAGGAATTTATCGCGGCTGTTCGAGAACAACTCATGGGATTCATCAACGAACAAGTCCTTGATCCCGAGGGTGAATTCTACTACGACGGATCGACAATTCATAAGTCGTTATCTTCTGAGATAACGCCGACGTCGAAGCCGTAGCTAGGACATAATACGCCGACGTCGAAGCCGTAGCTAGGACATAATACGCCGACGTCGAAGCCGTAGCTAGGACATAATGAATTGTAATACTTGTCTATATTTATATATGTACACATTTACTTTAGTGTAAATATATATTTTTGTCATATATGCACATAAAATGTTAAGTGCTTTAAATTTTACGTGTCGTCTAATATATACATATATGTGTATTTTGTACATATACATATGCATTTGCATATATTATGTACAAAAACATATATATTATGCATGTATATATATGTATTACATATATATACATGCATAATGCATAATATATGTATTGAAACATATATATATATGCATATTATATATATAAACCATGCAGCAACAGGGCCATGCAAATAAAAAAAATGGATCTTTAGTCCCGGTTGGTAACAAGATCGATTTTTAGTCCCAGTTATTTCACCCGGGACTAGAGATAGCGATCTTTAGTCCCGGATTTGTAGTCTCGGTTGGATAACCGGGATTAAAGGGGGGTTACGAACCGGGAGTAAAGATGGTTTCTCCACCAGTGACCGTTCGTTAGCAATATTATAAGTTAAAACATATGCTTTATTTTGTACTAATCATATATAACTCCAGGAGTTGAGTCTGGAGTGGAGTTGTGGAGCTGCCTAAACCCAGCTCCACAACTCTAGGACATTTTGTGAGAGAGCTCCACCCAACTCCACTCCCAGTTTTGGTAGAGCTAAAACTGTTTGGCTGAGCTCCAGCTCTAGGAGGGGTGGAGTTGGAGCTGGAGCTGTGCCAAACAGGCCCGAAGTGACATGAAACTCTGCTCCAGTTTCAGAATATCCCGTTATAATAAGTAATTATTTATTCAGGAACACATGCTAAACTGAATAGGGAGCAAATTAAGGTGACATATACCATGTACCAATCCTACCACCTGAACTTCTTACTGTAACAGGGATAAAGAAAGAACTCTATTATCAGATTCAAATTATCTTGATTTTGTTACTAAAACAGAATAAAGAAGGCACTCCAAATTAGTTCTACGGTTTTTCTTTATCAGGTTAACACATATCAATAAATAACCCATCACGTAAGAGTTATCATACTTCACATAATCACCTCCCTGGGGTGGTCAAGAATTGTGGACAACAGAGTAAAGTAAGGAATTGTGGACAACTCGTGGTTCTGCATTATTAGATTCAGGATTTTTTTCACCTAATCATTAATTTTTATTGAGCAAATGGTTAGGACTTTGGAACCAAGAATAAGCCATATGTATTATGTTTCCTTGCAACTTCTCATCTAATGGCTAGGATCTAGTAAAAGGTAAAAAGACTGTAGACAACCTAGTATCAAGAAATTATTACCTCACCAAGTATAATTACCTTTTCATCAGTGTGAAACAACTGCTACCCTTGCAACCTAGTAAATCTACTCAATATGCACAAATATTTTCGGAAATAACTACAATATAACACTATATCCTGCCTTAAAATTTTTAAAATAAGTCATTTTGCTACGTGCGTAGAGCATGGACTGAAAAGGACAAGAAGGCATTGTAGTAGAATCTTTTTTACATATTGAAGACCACAGGAAGGTGTCATGTTGGCCAAAACTACACAGATCATCACATGTTGCTCTTCATAATCAAGTGATCCTGACATTCTATCACTGCATGAGTGTGGCCTACAATAATACAGGGATAGATTATGTCCTTATTTTCTCATTAGCCCAAAGAAACTAAGAATATGTATAATTACATAGTAATAAATCTGAAACTAATAGCAAGAGTGAAATTCTTATTATGATAAATCAAGTAGTTAGTACACCTAGCATCAATGCTAAACGATTGCTCATTCATTGTGTGGCCATTTAAGCTGTCATGATAGGGTTTTCCTTCATAAAAATTTAGAACAAAATCCAATCCCTCTTAGCATGGTTCTTGTTTTCAAGTTACACATTCTACAAAACAGTATTATCTTGAATTATTTCGTGATAAACTATATATTCTTCCATCTGAAGCTATCTAATATTTCTTCTACACTACTGGAGAACTCCTCATCTCTCCCGGTTCACAACCCTCTTTACTCCCGGGTAGCGAACCGGGAGGGAGAATCCGGGACTAAAGATGTCGGTATTTAGTCCCGGTTTAAGTAACCGGGAGTAAATATACATCTTTAGTCCCGGTTGGTGTTATGTCACGCCCAGAAATTCACAAACCAGAATTTCTAAGCTGAATGTGCATTAAACCCCTGTCCAGGACCAGCCAGGGTACACAAACGACAATTGTTGACATACAGATCCACGTCTTACAAAAATATAAAAGATTACAAATGCAGCGGAAAAGATAAAGGCAAGCTAAACGTGAAAGCTTGACTCCTGCAGCGGGCGACTCCACTCCACAGGCATCCATGACGGCTGCGACGAAACCAACTTCTCCGAGATAGCTCCAACTGGGAAGAACTTCAGCTCTGGTGTGGGGAAGAGAGAGCAAGACTGAGTACTACCCATTGTACTCAGGAAGTCATACCGGAAGATGAGGTATGATGCAGGATATAACCAAAGGAGGCTAAAAGTTCATTTGTATAAATCATGCATTTAAAAGCAGTAGTTGAAAATAGTAAAACAGTTGTAGTTGATTAAGAAATATTAACCAATCACTGCTCAACGCTACACCACGTTGAGACAGGCCCAAACCACCACCTGAACTAACCAGTTCCATTAAGCTAAACTAGGGGTGGGACTAATCACGGTGAATCTGGTTGATCGCCCATAACCGCGGGCACGGCTATTCAAATAGTTTTACTCTGGCTAGAGGTGTACAACTGTACCCACAAAACACGATTCCACACATATCGCCATGCCCCGAAGTACCACCATGGCACTACAAAGGGGGAAATCGTGACAAGACCCTTCACGTAACCCTCCCCTAACCATCCACATCACACTAATGTTTCACCCCCACCCCTCAACAGGCAGTGGGCAGTCTCCTCGTGCGCCGCGGTGAATCCAGCAGCTGGACAACCGGACACCCAAGCCGACCCAACTCCATCACGCCCACCCTCGCCACGGGTGCCTAGGGAAAGGGTCGAGCTATACTACAAGTCAAGCAGTTACCACTCCCGCTTGTGGTAAGCACGGTAAGTCTCCCAGGGCTCCCCGTGAACCGGTCCTTAATTGCCATGGGTGCGACCAGCAAAACCATGCACCCACAGCCCACCATTTAGTGTATTTTGATTAACTAACAACATTGCGGTGGCAACAATCGAAAGTCATACTAAAGCTAATGTCTATGAATTAATGTGATTCCTCATTTGTGTACTAGTTGAACTAAGCATGGCTAAGCATTTCCTAAACCAACATCTAGTCATTTTAATACTCAAGTTATCAATGGCATAAGGTAAACAATGTATGGCTGAGTAATAGGACCCATCCCATATGACATTGTAAAATAATGCAACATTTAATAGAAATGCGGGACATTTGTAAATTGGGTACAATATGATCAATTGTAATGCATGACTTGCCTTGCTATCGCACTGATGAGATCTCAGCAACGTCTTCGAGAAACCGCGTATCGACGAAACAGCCGAAATGTACGCGACAAACAAAACACACAAGCAAAACATGCTATAAGCCTACTGAAACAGGAAACAAGACCATTTTTAATCGATTCTAGGGATTTTTATGAATTTACTGAGACTTGAATGTACTTAAATGGAGCTCGGATGAATTAGTTATGATTTTTAGAAGATAATCTGTGTTTTTACTAATAAAGAAAAACCCTTATTTGATTTATTGCGCAATATTCCCAGGGCTGACGTCATCAAAGGAGGGGCTGGCGGCACCGACATGCGGGCCCCACTAGACAGTGACTCAAGGGAGAGGGAGGGGCGCTGGCTGGTGGGCCCCACCTGGCAGCGACCCAAAGGGGGCGGTCCACCGTGGACCAAGTCCACGGGGCCGAGGATGGTGCGCCAGGTGGTACCACGCGGCCGGCCACACGGGCCACGGGATGGACGGCCACCATCTGCCGAGAGGCAGATCGGGCGGCTGGGGATGAGGGGCGCAAGGGCCAGCCCGGGCATGGCGCACGATAGCGAGGGACGACTAGCCGGCGACGCGGGCGACGGCGCAGACAGCGGCGCAGACGTGATGGCGCGCATGCGGGGAGCGGCGACGTGTGCGGTAGAGGAGAGGAAGGGGAGGGAAGGGGTCCTCTCTAGCGAGCACGGTGGCCGGCGCGAAGGATGAAGGCAGCGGCGACGGCCCGACAACGCGGAGGGGCAGACGGGCGGCGGCAACACCTAGAGGAGGGGAGGAGAGGAGTTAGGGATAGATGAAATGGCCACGGCGGTCACCATTGACGGTCGGAGGCAGAGGGGAGGGAAAATCTCACCGGCGCGCGAGCGAAACGGGGCTTCGGGGGTGATTAGCGGAAACCAAGCGGCGACCGAGGAGCGGGCGGCACCGGCGAGCGCGACGGCAGCGGTTTCACGGCGCGACAGCGGCTATAGCGGCGGTGGCGCGCGGCCGGAGGTCGGCAACGGCAGCGGAGCTCAGGGAGAGCGGCGCCGCGGTGGTAGGAGGCACGGGAGGGAGCGGCGAGAGCGGAAAAAGTGAAAGGGGGATCGCGGAGTGTTTTATAGGCAAAGGGGGAGGCGGACGTGGCTGGGGAGGGGCCGATTTGGCCAGCGACTTGGGAGAGGTGGGGGAGAGTGAGAGATGAGATTCAAACGAATCCCGGCCTCTTGTGGGCGCGCGCGTGCGGGCGGGAAAGCAGGGCGTGGGCGACGATGTGGGCGCGGGTTTGTGGACGCGGAGTGGGGCGCGGAAAGAGCGGCCTGGGCGCGGCGGCATGGGCGGTTTCGGCGGCGGTTGCCGCCGGCTGGAGGAGGAAGACGGGGCCGACAGGTGGGCCCCACCTATCGGTGACGCAGAGAGAGGAGGGAGGCGGCTTGGGCCAGCCCAGCCGAGAGGAGGGC
Organism: Oryza sativa Japonica Group; assembly: GCF_034140825.1. Lineage (NCBI taxonomy): Eukaryota > Viridiplantae > Streptophyta > Magnoliopsida > Poales > Poaceae > Oryza > Oryza sativa. The sequence goes on along the minus strand of NC_089043.1, from coordinate 17,649,296 downwards.
GGGCGCAGGAGCTGATGGGCTGATGGCCCATCAAGAGAAAAAGGGAGGAAACGAAAATGAGGAAAAAGAAAAGGATTTTCCTGGGATTTAAATATTGCAGTTTATGGATTTTAATTGGTTAAAAATTATTTATAGGGCTCTGAAAATTCCACTAAAAATCCTGTTAATGTATTGTGACATGCGGAACCCAAGAAAAATCCCACAATGCCATTTCCAATTATTGATTGCATTTATTATTTAAGAATTAGCTCTATGTTAATTTAAACAATTTCTTCGGACGATTTATTCTACAAATTTTAAAGCAAGAAAGAAGGGGAAAACTTCAGGACGTGACACACCTACCCCCTTAAACGGAATCTCGACCCCGAGATTCGTAAGAGCTGGCGAAGAGGTGCGAATGGGCGGCCTTCAACTCATCTTCTCTTTTCCAAGTGGCATCTTCCTCTGAGTGGTGGCTCCACTAAACTTTGCAGAATCTGATCACCTTGTTTTTGGTCCTTCTCTCACTGGTTTCGAGGATACGAGTCGGCTTCTCCACATACGTCATGTCTTCTTGGATTTCGATGTGATCCGAACTTGCCTGTTTGTCACGTCCAGAAATTCTCGAATAGAATTCCAAGCAGAATGTGCATTAAAACCCCTGTCCAGGACCGGCCAGGGTACACAAACGACAATGTTGACATACAGATCCATGTCTTACAAACATATTAAAAGTCTTACAAAAATGCAATGGAAAATTAAAGGATAACTGGAGCTAAGCCTTGACTTGGATAGCAGCGGGCGACACCATTCCACAGGCATCCTCGACGGTACGAACGAAGCCTACTTCTCTGAGAAGCCACCATCCGACGCGTACTCGAACTCTGGGCTTGGGAGATAGAGCAAGACTGAGTACTACCCACTGTACTCAGCAAGACATACCGGGACGGAGGGAATGATGTAGGATAATAACCAAAGAGAGCAAGAGGGGTTCATTTGCATAAAGCATGCATTTAAAAACAGGAATTGAAAGCAATAAAATAGTGGTAATAATTAACCATCATTTAACCCAATCACTGTTCAACGCTACACAACGTTGAGACAAGCCCAAACCACCACCTGAACTAATCAGTTCCATTAAGCTAAACTAGGGGTGAGACTAATCACGGTGAATCTGGTTGACCGCCCATAACCGCGGGCACGGCTATTCGAATAGTTTTACTCTAATCAGAGGTGTACAACTGTACCCACAAGACACAGCCCCACGACACGTTCCCGTGCGCCGACATGCCACCACGACATACTGGAAAGAGGCCGTGACATGACCCTTCGCATAACCCCCTCTAACCAAACACACCACACCTCAGGTTTCACCCCCACTCCTCAAAAGGCAGCGAGCAGTCCCCTCTCGTGCCTAGGTGAATCCGGAAGCGACAAAGGCCGTCGCAGGGCCCATCCCGCTCCATCATGCCCACCCTTGCCTGGATGCGTCGGCTAGAGGAAAGCTACACTACAAGCCCATCCGTTGCCCACGCTGGCTTGTGGTAAGTATGATAGGTTCTTCCAGGGCATCCCGCAAACCGGTCCTTAATCGCCATGGGCACGACCATCAAAACCATGCACCCACAGCCCACCATTAGATGTATTTTAATTAACCAACACCATTGTGGTGGCACTAATCCAAAGTCATACTAGATTTCAAAGTCTATGCATTAATGTGATTCCCCCTTTGTGTACTAGTTGAACTAAGCATGGCTAAGCAATCACTAATCCAACATCTAGTCATATTACAACCCAAGCTAACAAAGGAGTAAGATAGACAAACAGCATGGCTTAGACAGTAGGCAACATCCCATGGTAACATTATAAAACAATACATAATTTAAAGGAAACAGTGGAACATTTGCAATATGGGATCAATATGTTCAAGTGACAAGCATGACTTGCCTTGCTCTGCGACTATTTCGAAGTACACCGGAGCGTCGGAAGAGCCGGAATCTATGCGACACACAAAACAAACAATGCAAACAGGCTATAAGACTACTGAAACAGAGAACAAAACCACTTTTTATGGATTCTTTGCATTTTTCTTGATTTACTGAGACTTGAATGGGCTTAAACGGAGCACAGATGAATTTTCTATGAATTTTAGAAGATTCACTGTGTTTTTACTAAAACAGAAAAATCCTTAAATGATTTATTACGCAATTAATAGGCCTGGATGACGTCAGCCCGAGGGGGGCGGCGTCGACATGCGAGCCCCACATGTCATCGGCTCCGGGACGCCGGTCCACGGTGGACCGAGTCCACAGGACCGGGGAAGGGGTGCACCACGTGGCGCGCACACGTGGCGCCGACGTGGCGGCCACGCGGGCAACCACACGGGCGGTGGATGGACGGCCCCGATCTACCGCCCGGTAGACCGGACGGCGGAGGTGGCGCGCGGCTGGGCGCGCACGGGCGGCTTAAGCCGACCCGGCGGCCATGGTGATGCGGCGGCGCGACGCTCAACAGCGGCGGCGCAAGGCGGCGAGCGACCGATAGCGGAGAGCGGCGGCGACGCAGCGGCGCGGGCGGCGCTAGCAGCAGCTAAGCAGCGGCTAGGCAGCTAGGCGGCACCGAGAGAGAGAAAGGAAGGGATGGGGAAATCCTCACCGGCGACGATCGACGACGACGAGCGGCGGATGGCGACGGCGACGGCGGGACGAGCTCCGGGGTTGCCCTAGGAGCACAACGAGAGAGATTAGAGAGGGACAGAGGGACCACGGACGGCTAGGGCGCCGGCCGAAGGCAGTGGCCTTGGCGATGCTCACCGGCGCAAGATGGACGGCGGGCTCCGGTGGCAGACTTCGACGGCGAAGGGGTGGACGGCGCGGCTCACGGGACGGAGAGCACGATGGTGTCGACGGCGCGGCTCGGCGCAGCGGCTAGCGGCAGCTAGCGGCGGCAGCGGAGCAGATGGCGACGGCGCTAGGGCGATGGGGTGCACGGGAGAGCTCAGCTAAAACGGGAAAAAGGTAGAGGGAGATGCGGGGGTGGTGTATATAGCCGCGGGAAGGTCGGACATGGCCGGGAGGAGCGGGAATCGGCTGACGAAGTGGGGGAGGTGGGAAGAGAGAGAGAGGCGGGATTCGAAGTTTGAATCCTAGCCATTTCTCGGTGCGGGCGCGGGCCGGGAAGTGGGGCAGCGGTTGCGGGACATGAGGGAGAGGGCGTGGGAGGAGGGCGACATGCGCGGGAGGCGCGGGAGAGACGAGCGGCAGCAGTTACGGCGTGGCGCGTTGCAGGCCGTAGGTTGGGGACGGGCCCGATAGGAGGGCCCCACCTGTCGGTGACCCGGAGGGAGGAGAGGGCGTGGCGGTCGCATGCTGGGCCTTGGCCTTGTGCTAGCCCAGCTAGCGCGCGGGGAGGGGGAGGGAATCGGGCCGGTGGCCCAAAAGGAAAAAGGTGGGGAAAAAAGAAAGAAAAAGGGAAAAAGGATTTCTAGGGCATTTAATAATTGCTTTTGCTCATTTTTAATTGATTAAAATTATTTCTAGGGCTCTGAAAATTCCACTAAAAATTTCCACATGCCAATTCCGATTATTAATTGCATTTATTAAATTACGTTTTCTCTCTTGCCATTACACAATTCATTTCTTGAGACCATTTATTAATTCAATTTAGGCTTGGGAGAAGAACTTCAGCGTGTGACACTGTTCCTCAGGAACTCTCAAACATTTCTTCAACTGAGAGACGTGGAAAACATTATGGATGCCAAGCATGCTGGAGGGAAGCTCGAGCTGGTAAGCAACTTCACCTTTGCGTTCCAAGATCCTGTATGGTCCCACAAAGCGTGGTGCCAACTTTCCTTTGGTTTGGAAACGATGTGCTCCCCTAACCGGAGTGACACGAAGATACACATAGTCCCCTACTTCAAAAGTGAGCTCCCTTCGGCGGTTGTCTGCGTAGCTTTTCTGTCGAAATTGCGCGATTCTCAACCTTTCCCTGACAGTTCTGACTTTCTCCTCTGCCTCAGTTAACACTTCTGTACCAAACAACTGGTGTTCCCCTGTCTGATCCCAGAAGGGCGGAGTGCGACACCTCCACCCATACAGTGCTTCAAATGGTGCCATTTGCAGACTAGCGTGGTAATTGTTGTTGTAGGAGAACTCAGCATACAGCAAGCTTTTGTCCCATACTCCACCAAAGTCAAGCGCACAGGCTCTCAACATATCCTCTAGTATTTGATTGACTCGCTCGGTTTAGCCATCAGTCTGTGGATGATAGGCTGTATTGAAGTTCATATGGGTTCCCAATTCCTCTTGCAGTTTCTACCAGAACTTTGAAGTGAACTGGCTCTCTCGATCAGATACGATCTTCTTGGGTACCCCATGTAAGCACATGATTCTTGCCAGATAAAGCTCTGCCATCTTCTTCCCTGAGTAGGTAGTATGCACCGGAATGAAGTGAGCAATTTGTGTGAGTCGATCAACGACTACCCAAATGAAATCATGTCCAGATGACATCCTGGGCAAACCGGTGATGAAGTCGATTCCGATTTCTTGCCACTTCCATTCTGCAATTTGAAGGGGTTGAAGCAAACCTGTTGGTTGTTGGTGTTCTGCCTTTACTCACTGACAGACGTCACAGAGTGCGACAATTTTAGCTATTTCACTTCTCATGCTGACCCACCAGAATTTTTCTTTGAGGTCCTGGTACATCTTGGTACTGCCGGGATGAATAGAATATTGAGTTTGATGAGCTTCTGTGAGTATCATGTCTTTTAACTCGTTTTCAGGTACAACCAATCTTTCTCCCATCCAGATTGTTCCCTACTCATCCTCAATAAAACCTCGGGCTTTTCCAACCCTCATGTTTTTTTTTGAGTTTCGCTATCTCAGGATCACTAGCTTGAGCTATGCGATCCTGCTCCACCAATGTGGGTTGTGCTTCTAGGGCAGCCACGAATCCGTGCTCAACTATACCAATGTTCAGGTGTTCCAAATCACGTTGAACCTCATAGCATAGTTCCTCTACCCATGCAACATTGCAGTAGCTCTTCCTACTCAAGGCATCTGCAACCACATTAGCCTTGTCGGGATGGTACTGTATGCCCATATCATAATCTTTGATTAACTCCAACCATCTTCGCTATCGAAGATTCAAATTGGGTTGGATGAAGATGTACTTTAGACTTTTGTGATCTGTATATACCTCATGACGATTACCAATGAGATAGTGTTGCCAGATCTTTAAAGCATGGACAACTGCGGCCAATTCCAGATCGTGGGTCGGGTAGTTGCCTTCATGAGGACGCAACTGTCGTGAAGCATAAGCAACAACTTTGCCATCTTGCATCAACACACACCCTAACCCTTGGCGGGATGCATCGCAATAGACCTAGAAGTCTTTCATCTGATCTAGCAAAATTAGAACTGGTGCAGATACTAACCGTCGTCTGAATTCTTCAAAACTCCTATTACATTCAGCAGACCAGATAAACTTTTCTTCCTTCTTCAATAGCTGTGTGTTAACAGTGAAATTTGGTAAAGCTCGAAGTCATCATCGTATTAGAGTCAATATCGGCTTTAGAGTACTGGAATCAACCGATTGGAGGAAACAGCCGATGGGAGTCATCAAGTTGCCATGCTGTCGTGTTCTTGGTGGAGTCGGATCAATCAAAGGAAGCTTATCTAGAAGAGTTCGAGTTCAAGGAGGATGCGGCATGGCAGTTTATCTATTAATTAGGCATAGTTTGTTACTTTCCTTTTATCTTTAAGATAGTTTCTTTCTTGTTCGACAAGGACTTGTATCAACCCATGGGTATAAATATGTACACCCGGAGTCTATGTAATCTATCTCCACAGATCAATACAATTCGGCGCATCGCTACCTTTTACCTTTTCTACTTTATTTTATCGTTCCGGCGGAACTTGGCACCCGACGCGGGGCTGCATCGTCTTCGATCTCCGGCGAAGGGATAAGTCCAATGTTCAGCCGGTCCAGGCAATTGCATCGTTTATGTCGGCGTCGTTCAAGGCTGCATCAGTACATTCGACCTCTTGGATTGCTCTGGTTTGGATGATATATTTGCCTACCTATTTATCATATGTCTCTGTTAATCTAGTCTTAGCATATCAATTTAGCTCTTTCGGCTGCTTCTCGTTTTAGGGTTTCTGCCGGTATTGGCTAAATCGTGTTGCTAGATTAGATTAGCTTAAGACATCTACCACCCTGAAAACTTAGTCAAAGGCTTGATTGTCTAGATATTATGTTTCTTTGCATACTCTGAGTTGCATCGACCTTAGTCGTGCTTAGAACCATAGCCTCTAGCCTGTCTTTGATTACAATAAGGGTTTCATCGGGGTTTCAGCCGATGAGTTATCTAGACGTTGCATCGGCTTATAAGGATTTCATATATATATATATATATAGCCGATGACAACAAAGGCCTCACTGTTTAATCTAATATGCGGATTTTATGACATCGGACCTCCAGCCGATGTGTGTTTTAACCTCCGGATCAGTGCTCATTATATATTGTTTCTAGCCGATTGGTTTCTACTGGACTATATTATTGTTATACTTTATTATCAACAGCCGATTGCCTTTATATCATTATCTACATTGGACATATAGCCGATTACTTAAACCCTATCGCTATCGGCTGGTATCGGCATCGGCTGGAACTACTCCATCGGCTTGTCAGCCGATCGGCTGTTTTGTCTACTATTTGCATATCTTGTCAGTAGCAGGATCAAACTGACTGGCACGCCCGCATCTCATCAAGATTTGGACCTGCACAGGAGTTAAGCAGATCTCCCAGGCCGGTGTGTTCGATTTTTTCGTCAACACTGTGTCATCGTCTTGGCAATTTTAGAGAAGTTCTCAATGAACCGGCGGTAATAGCCCGCGTGTCCCAGAAAACTTCGAATCTGAGTGACTGTCCTTGGTGGGGTCCACTTGGTAACTGATTCCACATTTGCTGGATCCACAGCCACTCCTTGAGCATTTACGACGTGACTGAGAAACTGAACCTCCTTAAGCCGAAGATGATGCTCATGTTCTTCCTTGGACTTGGAGTAGATAAGTATGTCATCGATGAAAACCATGACAAATTTGTCCAGAAATTCCATAAACACCTTGTTCATCAAATTCATGAAGAAAGCTGGTGCGTTAGTGAGTCCGAAAGACAACTGTGCACTCGAACAACCCGTACCGAGTGATGAATGTTGTCTTTGGAATATCCTTCTCTCGGATCCTCAACTAGTGATAGCCTAATCGCAGGTCTATCTTAGAGAGAACACAGTAGCTCCTTTCAACTGATCAAACAGATCATCAATCCTCGGCAAAGGATACTTGTTCTTCATAGTGACCTCATTGAGTGCACGGTAATCGACACACATCCTCTTGGTTTTGTCCTTCTTCTCCACAAAGATTACCGGAGCACCCCAAGGACACATGCTCGGGCGGATGTACCCCTTCTGTAACTGTTCATCGACTTGCTTCTTGACTTCCGCCAACTCGTTAGCTCCCATTCTGTAAGGCCTCTTGTGAATCGGTGCAGTTCCAGGTGCCAAGTCGATCCGGAACTCGATATCCCTTTTCGGTGGCATTGTTGTCAGGTCCTCTGAAAAAACCTCTGGATACTCTCTGACTATGGGAATATCCTCCAACTTCTTAGGGGTTTTCTCCACTGCTACTTCTTGTTCCTCACCAGTAGCCTGGTTTAGATTGATCCCTGGCTTCTGCGGCACTGGAGACTAGAAGGTAACCACTTCTCCCTTCGCATTGGTCAACTTGATGGTGCGGCTAGCGCAATCAATCACTCCTCCGTGCCTTGTGAGCCAATCCATTCCAAGAATGACATCTAGGTCCTTGGATTCGAGACGAATGAGGTTGGTTGGAAAAGGCGACCCTTGGATTTCAACTGTTACTAACGGGCAGTGATGAGTTGTGGTCATGCCACCTCCAGGAGTATGAACTCGCATAGGTATCTTGAGCTTCACTAAAGATAACCCATGTGCACCAGCAAAATGCTTGGAAATGAAGTGCGTTGCACCAGAATCAAACAGTATTATTGTCGGTGTCGAGTTGACAGGAAATGTGCCTATTATGACCTCTGGTGTTGATTGCGCCTCCTCTGCAGACGCATGATTGACACGGGCCTGAACGAACTTGGGTCCGGCACGCCTGGGCTTCGGGCACTTATCAGCCATTTGTCCGGGCTTGTTACAATTAAAGCAGAGTTCGGGCTTTCCTCCAAACTCCTTGGGCTGATCAGGTTGAGCTGGCAGGACTGACAGAACTAGCAGAGCTGGAGTCATTAGTGGACTTGGAGTTGGGTTGAGGCTGTGCTGCTCACTGTAGTTGTGACTACCACTGTTGTAGGTTTTATTGAAGCTGCCTGGGTGGTAGGGACGGTGCTGCCGGATAATCATGGTGGAAGGTCCACCCTGATGTCCTGTCATGAAGTGAGGCTTCTGACTGATCCCCTGGGAAGTCCTGAATTGAGCTGCCTTCCTTTTGCGATCCATTTTGTTGCGCTGCTCTTCCTAACAGATAGCCTTGTCCACAAGCTTCTCAAAGTCCTCATAATCTCTGGAGATCAGCTGGTTGGTCAATTCATCATCAAGACCAAACAAAAACATATCCTGCCTCTCGGCATCGGTGTGTACGTCCTCAGGGGCGTAGCGCGCGAGGCGGTTGAACTCGTGAAGATACTCTGTAACTGTTCTGGTCCCTTGTTGCAAAGAATGGAACTCTCTCTTATTTTGTGCCACGATCCCCTCGGGAACCTGTGCCTTCCTGAAGCTTCGACAAAACTCCACCCAAGTAACCTCCGTTGCAGCTGGACGGGTTGCCATGTAGTTGTCCCACCAAGCAGAAGCAGGACCTTGTAGCTGGTGTGTAGCAAAAGCAACCTTCTCCCGGTCATTGCATTGCAAAAGGTTCAGTTTCTTCTCAATACAATGAAGCCAGTCGTTGGCCTCCATTGGGTTGGTGGTGCTTGAGAAAGTAGGTGGCTTGACACGGAGAAACTCGAACAGTTTGGACTGGGTGGTGGTGGAGGACCAAATTGTTGGTTCCGTTGCTGCTGTTGTGCTTGCTGCTGCACTTGCTGCAACACCTGATGGTAATGTTGTTGCATCTGTTGCATCATCTTTGTCATCATCTGTGTCTGATTGTCCAACACCTGAGCGATCGTTGGGTTCTCAGGCGGTGGAGATGGACTGTTGTTACATGCATCGTTGGCACGTGCTCCATTGATCTGCTCTTCGCTGCCACTGGCGTCGTTGGAGTCACGGGGGCCATTCCTTGTCTTCACCATCTGGAGGGGGATAGGTAGAAAGAGGAAAAGAAGAAAAACAAATGGCTTAGAACTAATCTTTCTTATAAATTTAAGTGCAATTTATCTGACGAATTAAAACACTAAAAAGAAGGCAAGCAACTCCTAATTCAGGCATCCATACCACTGACACATGATATCGACCACCGTCTAACCCACAAGCAACAAACCTAAACACAGAAACTAGCAAGCAAACAGACTAAGAGAGACGTAAAGCTAAAGGCGGCGACTTTGAAGCTCGGAGTGGCGCTTGCAATCAAGGAACAGGTCTGACATCTAAAGTAGCCAAGGGATAGGAACCAACGCATGCTCAATTTCAAATTAAACAAAGCAAAAAATGACTCAAGTAACTAGCCAAGCATGATGATTTTTATGCATAGAACCTTTTTTTATGAACCCAGATAAAGATACTAATGCAACTGACTAAACAATAAATTAATGCATAAAATAGATGCATAGTTATAAGGATACGCATAAAATTGCCCCATCGAACCTAGACACGACTTAGTGCATATCCCCTGATAAAGGCTGGACTGACCGTCGAATAAATTCCAACTAAAATTTTACTAAAACCCTAGACTGTCCCTAGTTGAGAAATCCAATTAAAGTAGCGATCAAGATTTTTCCCACAAACCAAAGAAGCAAAATCCCAAGTTTCCCCGAAACAAATCCAAGTGCAAAAAGGCATATGCAGATGAAAAAGGTTTCAGAGGGCTTTTAGGGTTTCCAGTTGGCTTGTCCTATGATCAAGGTCGGCTCTGATACCAACTTGTCACGCCCAAAAATTCACAAACCAGAATTTCTAAGCTGAATGTGCATTAAACCCCTGTCCAGGACTAGCCAGGGTACACAAACGACAATTGTTGACATACAGATCCACGTATTACAAAAATATAAAAGATTACAAATGCAGTCGAAAATATAAAGGCGAGCTAAACGTGAAAGCTTGACTCCTGCAGCGGGCGACTCCACTCCACAGGCATCCTTGAGGGCAGCGACGAAACCAACTTCTCCAAGACAGCTCCAGCTGGGAAGAACTTCAGCTCTCGTATGGGGAAGAGAGAGCAAGACTGAGTTCTACCCATTGTACTCCGCAAGTCATACCGGAAGAGGAGGTATGATGCAGGATATAACCAAAGGAGGCTAAAGGTTCATTTGCATAAAGCATGCATTTAAAAGCAGTAGTAGAAAATAGTAAAACAGTTATAGTTGATTAAGAAATATTAACCAATCACTGCTCAACGCTATACCACATTGAGACATGCCCAAACCACCACCTGAACTAACCAGTTCTATTAAGCTAAACTAGGGGTGAATCTGGTTGATCGCCCATAACCGCGGGCACGGCTATTCGAATAGTTTTGAATCTGGTTGATCGCCCATAACTACGGGCACGGCTATTCGAATAGTTTTACTCTGGCCAGAGGTGTACAACTGTACCCACAAGACACGATTCCACACATGTCGCCATGCCCCGAAGTACCACCATGGCACTGCAAAGGGGGAAATCGTGACAAGACCCTTTGCATGACTCTCCCCTAACCATCCACACCACGCTAATCTTTCACCCCCACCCCTCAACAGGCAGTGGGCAGTCCCCTAGTGCGCCGCGGTGAATTCGGCAGCTGGACAACCGAACACCCCGGCCGACCCAACTCCATCACGCCCACCCTCGCCACCGGTGCCTAGCAAAGGGTCGAGCTATACTACAAGTCAAGCAGTTACCCACTCCAGCTTGTGGTATGCACGGTAAGTCTCCTAGGGTTTTCCGTGAACCGGTTCTTAATTGCCATTGGTGCGACCAGCAAAACCATGCACCCACAGCCCACCATTGGTGGCAACAATCCAAAGTCATACTAAAGCTCATGTCTATGCATTAATGTGATTCCCCATTTGTGTACTAGTTGAACTAAGCATGGCTAAGCATTTCCTAAACCAACATCTAGTCATTTTAATATCCAAGTTATGAATGGCATAAGGTGAACAATATATAGCTGAGTAATAGGACCCATCCCACATGACATTGTAAAATAATACAACATTTAATAGAAATGCGGGACATTTGTAAATTGGGTAGTTTTCAACAACGTCTTCGAGGAACCGCGGATTGACGAAACAGCCGAAATCTACGCGACAAACAAAACACACAAGCAAAACATGCTATAAGACTACTAAAGCAGGAAGCAAAACCATTTTTAATCGATTCTAGGGATTTTTTATGAATTTACTAAGACTTGAATGGACTTAAACGGAGCTCGGATGAATTAGTTATGATTTTTAGATGATACTCTGTGTTTTTACTAATAATGAAAGACCCTTATTTGATTTATTGCGCTATATTCCCAGGGCTGACGTCATCAAAGGAGGGGGTGGTAGCGCCGACATGCGGGCCCCACTGGACAGTGACTCAAGGGAGAGCGAGGGGCGCTGGCTGGTGGGCCCCACCGAGCAGCGGACCAAAGGGGCCGGTCCACCGTGGACCAAGTCCACGGGGCCGAGGATGGTGCGCCACGTGGCGCCGACGGGGCACCACGCGGGCCATGGGATGGATGGCCACGATCTGCCGAGAGGCAGATCAGGCGGCTGGGGATGGGCGGCGTCAAGGCCAGCCCGGGCATGGCGCACGGCAGGTACCGGCGACCGGCCGACGGCAGCGTCCGGCGACGCGGGCAACGGAACAGACAGCGGCGCAGACGTGACAGCGCGCATGTGGGGAGCGGCGGCGCGTGCGGAAGAGGAGAGGAAGGGGAGGGAAGGGGTCCTGACCAGCGAGCATAGTGGCCGGCGCGAAGGATGAAGGTGGCGGCGACGGCCTGGCAACGCGGAGGGGCAGACGGGCAGCGGCAACACCTAAAGGAGGGGAGGAGAGGAGTTAAGGATAGAGGAAATGACCACGGCGGTCACCATTGACGGTCGGAGGTAGAGGGGAGGGAAAATCTCACCGGCGCGCGAGGAGAAGTGGGCTCCGGTGGGTTTCCGGCGACGCGAGGTGGCGGCGACATCGGCGAGCGAGGGAAACGGGGATTCGGGGGTGATTGGCGACAACCAAGCGGCGGCCGAGGAGCGGGCGGCACTGGCGAGCGCGACGGCGGTAGTTTCACGGCACGGCGGTGGCGCGTGGCCGAAGTGTGGCAGCGGTGGCGGAGCTCGGGGAGAGCGGCGCGGCGGTGGTAGGAGGCACGGGAGGGAGCGGCGAGAGTGTAAAAAGTAAGAGGGGATCGGAGGAGCGTTTTATAGGCAAAGGGGGAGGCTGACGTGGCCGGGGATGGGCCGATTTGGCCGGCGACGTGGGAGAGGTGGGGGAGAGGGAGAGAGACGAGATTCAAACGAATCCCGGGCTCTTGTGGGCGCGCGCGCGGGCAGGAAAGCGGGGCGTGGGTGGCGACGTGGGCGCGGGCTTGTGGACGTGGAGTGGGGCGCGGAAGGACCGGCGTGGGCGCGGCGGCGTGGGCGGTTTCGGTGGCGGTTGCCGCCGGCTGGAGGAGGAAGACGGGGCCGACAGGTGGGCCCCACCTGTCGGTGACCCGGAGAGAGGAGGGAGGCGGCTTGGGCCGGCCCAGCCGAGAGGAGGGCGGGCACTGGCGGAGATGGGCCGACAGCCCATCAAGAGAAAAAGGGAGGAAAAGAAAAAGAGGAAAAAGAAAAGGATTTTCCAGGATTTAACTTAACATACCCAAATCCTAGGGTTATGGAATTCTTGCCAGAAAGAAGCTAACTTTTCCATTTTTGAGAGCCAAAAATTTCCATTTTAAACCTAAGTGAAGTTGATCTAACTCTTACATGAATAAAATTTGAGAACAAATTAAAACCTTTGCATCTCTAACCTAGGACAAAAATGTAAACTTATGTGTAAGCATGCATACTCTCATAGGACATGTTTTGACTTGAGTCCTTCAGATACATTTGTATTTTCGATTTGCATTTCATAATAGGTCTCATGAATAATAACTAAAATCTAGACAAACAACTAAACCATTAGGGCCTAGTGCTAACTAATGAAAAGTAATACATAGGAACCATAATGCACCTTAAAATATATCAACAAGGCCAATGTCAAGCCCCACAAAACTAATTTGGCCACCCATCTAAAGACATGTCATGAACATGGAAGTGAACAAATAAATTAACTCATATAGGGTATATTCTATCTTAATCATCTTTATAAGCATTCTCTTAAATTAATACTAAAGTGAACTTATACATAAATAGGTAAGAAGCTTATGACCTATGTAAGATAAACTCTAATTCTAACATATCAACGTCACCTGAGAAGAGTCCAAATATAACTTTTATAAACATTTACATGCATTTAGGAAAGGAAAATGCATATAAGGGATAAGTCTTGCGAATTATCTAAAAGAATTCGTGCAAGATAAAATCATGGGAAAATTCATGTAGGCTCTACTTAACATATACAACTCACTATAATTTTGGTACAATCTAATAACTAAATTTGATACCTCAAATAAATCAGTCAAACCAGTCAAATAAAAGACTAATTATAATTTTTATCGACTAAAACCTACCCTCACCAAAATGTGTATTAAATTGTATACAAGTGTATGAGTGAAATAATTTATTCAAATACTAGGTTAATTATCGTGAATAAATATATTTTTTTCTTCTATGTTTAGGTCTCCTAAAACTTCAAACTTTTTCAAAGAGCCCATTTTCTCCTAATTTTTGTGAGTAATCTATCTATAAATTTTTTAGTGCAACCAAAAAAAATAGAAACTAGGTACATACACCTACCTCAAGTAAAATCCACGTGAATTGATCTGCACCATAAACTAATCTATGAATTAACAAAGTTGGGGAAGAGAAATCCAAAAATCGTTTTACACTCAGATGTCTACCCATCCCACTCTCCCTAGCCTTGGTTCCATCGATCTGGGCCCACCTGGCAGCCTCCCTAGCTTGCCCACTCCCTGTCCATCTCCTCCCGCCGACCAGAGAGATCGAGAGAGAGGGAGCACGCTCTGCCGCCCTCCAGAGTCCGGACGCGCGCGACGCGTGGCTGCGACGTGTCGACGCCCTCAAAACGCCGAGCTCCTTCTCTACTCCTCTCCCTGACGCGTCGCCCTCGTCTCCACTTCATTTCCACACCGAGGAAGCCGAGGGAGAGAGCTTCAGCTCTCCCTCTCCACCTCTTGCTCGTCGTCGACCGCCAAGAAGGAGGAGCTCGCATTCATCGTCGAGCCATCGTCATCACTAACTCTTTCTCGTTCCATATTCCTCACTTCATGCCTACCACTTTACCCTTTGACACCATCTCATTTCATCCATTGTAGCGACGGGAACGCCGCCGTGCCCACGAGTGTTCCAGTGCGTGCACCGAGCGCCGCAGCAGCGACATCGTCGCCGTTGCCGTCGATTTAGACCAAGCCGGAGCGAGCCACCACCCACCAGCTTCGCGAAGTCCTCTCTATTTCCCCTCAAAAATCCCGAAGAATGACGTATCGAGGAAGGAGAACGGCCTCCATCGTCTACAACTCCGGCCACCGTCGCCATGGCCAAATTCTCCTTCGCCGGTTCCCTCGTCGATTATTTCGTGCATGCACCATCCCTGGGATCTAATAAACCTCTTGGACAGGCATGCATGGCCACTCTTCAAGTAGATCGAGCCGTCACCGTTCACCCCGGAGGTTCTTGCCGCCGCCGCCAATTCCGTCCATCGCCAAGACCCTGTCAGGCCTCTAGAAGCCACGGTAAAGCTTCTATGAGACTCTATTAACCCAAGAACTCACCTGCATGCATCCATTTAGCTCCAATCGGTCTCTAGCACACATGCACGCACAGCCGAGACCTTCCACCGCTCGGACTCGCCGCTAACGCTACTCCGAAGTCCCCAAACCGATAAAAGTAGAGGAATGGAATCGCATTGACGTGATATTCATTTTATCTTTTGACCTCAACCCCAACCGAGCCACCAATCGCCGCCGGCGAGCCCGAGATCGAACTCAACCATGGCTGCTCTGCCTCTGTAGGAGACAGGGACCTCATTTCGAGAATTTAAACAACTGAAGGTTCAATGTGCAAATTTTATACTCACTGACGTATGGGCCCAGAACTGCGGGTTGGTTTATAGAAATCTCAAGGGCCTTTTTGCATATCGGTCGTATGACTGACAGTGGACCCCTAGAAACAAAATCTGAGATTATATAAGAAAAGTACCTAAAACTTGTAAACTCCATATAAAATCAAATATAACTCCTTTTGAGATGATTCAAATTTCTGTGAACTCATCAAGTTATGAACTTTAATGGAATAAAAACTTGCACTCACAGTACAAATTTCACCTCTAAAATTTATCCAAGAAAAACTATACATAAAGCTTGCACAAACTTATAAAATGCATAGGAAATTCATTACAACTCAAAGAGAGGCAAAATTCAGTTTCTACAGATCCACCAACATATTCTCTAAAAACAAAGTAAAATAAAACATATACACACTTTAAATCAATGTCTCTAAAACTATTATCTTTAAAATAATTAGTTTTACATAAACTGAATTTTAGAGGTTTATATAAAATTCATCTTATATCCTTTTTGAGTAAACCCAAGTTCTGTAGAATATTCATCTTCACTCCAAATGGAGTGAACAAGGTTTTTATAGAACCAGCAAATGGTGAGCTTCAACATAGTAAAATAAAATATGGCACCTTCTGTACAGGTTATAGCTCTAAACTTTAAATTTATAGGATAGGTGCTAATCACATAGTATTGATTAAGCAATAAGTATATATAAATGTATATAGAAATACACTCTAACTATAATGAAACCCAAATAAAACTTGTTGGTCCAGTGAAGGCATAGATCCATCCCCTTCCACCAAAACTTAGTACCCTTTACTCATATAATAATCCCTTTACTCATATAATAATCTCTAGGTTGGTATGTTAAGTAACTAACATAGAACATCCCTATTTATAAAATGTGTAGTAACTCTAAAATTATGAACTAAGATTAGATTAGTTAACTAAAATACTCATTTTAAACATCACTAGCAAGATGGAGCAAGTTCTGGACCTAAATCTCTAAAGCCATGTACACAGAGACTATACGCCTACAACACGTTATAACTTGTAAAATACATAAAGAATTCATATTAACTCCAAAAATTGTGAAACCATATGTGTTAGACTTAGAAAACACTTCTCTATACCTCTGTGAAGTCAAACTTAATAAACATCACTTTATAAAAATATTTTACAACACTACCTAGGTAAATGCTATCAGCAAACTTCTAAAATTCATAACTCCCAAATAAAAAGAGATAAAATAGAAATTCTTTTATCTAAATTCATCTTAGACCAGTACCTATCCACTGTGCATAAATCATGCATTTTAGAGCATTTTGGATTTTTCGCATATTTCGGTGTTATGCACATGCATTTTAGAGCATTTTGGATTTTTCGCATATTTCGGTGTTTAATCGCATAACGTGTACTTTGTTTAGATGATTGCTTAAACGGTGAAGAAGTGAATTAGGTGCTGACATTTTTCAGTTACAAGGAAAGTCCCACCTCCCTCTCTCTTTGATCACTTCTCTCTTTGTTCACTTTGAACCTATGTTTTGGAGGTTATTGAAAATGTTTGTAAATCTTGCATGTCGATTGTACACTAATAAATTAAAAAAAAATTTAAACTACAAACTTCTATTACTTGCATTATCACCTTAACCCCACATATATCCATATCCCTCATTCCTAACCTTATGAATCATATCCTGTTACTACTTGGAATTTGGAATATGAGTTACATTGTCACTAGTTTACTATATTTCTTAGCCATGCTTAGAATGGTTTTACTTATCACTTGGGCTCATATTAACAGGAAAAATAATTTTGTTAAGATTCTAGACAGAGATGAATAAATAAAGTATTTGACAAATAAAATGATGGAAAACATGGGTTTTAGGTTTGGGCCTCAAGTGGTGCACATATGGTGATTAGTTGTGTACCGATAGGGGGAGAGTGTGCCCAAACCGACCTAAGGACTGCACTCAATGTCAGTTCATTTCGTATATAGTACAACCACATGAGCTAGTATGGGATAGCCCAAGCTTAGTAAATTATTTATGGTTTAGCCTTACATTCTGGTAGGCCGGTGTATATGAGTTCGAATAATTCACAGGAGCTTGCTATTTACGCCGATGTGGTAGTTTAGGTGACTAAGCGTGTCCAATATAACGGTATTGTGCCACGTGGTGGGTTCCCGTTGTGTCCGCTACCACGGCCTTAAGTTTAAGGCGTGGGGCCGCCACTTAACGGTTCTATGTCATATAACATGTATGGCTTAGGATGGAGAGACGTATCATGCTGGTGTAAGGCTAAATCATTAATTTTGGAAAAAGCTTTATTGCGTGTAATAAATCGGGTACTTATGTATCACATGTCATACTCTTGCATGATTATTATTTCACATCATGTGGGTAAAGTGTACAAACTCTGCAGAGTTAAAACTAATCGATTAGCCGTCCTCGCGGTCATGGGCAGCGTGTGGATATGTATTGAGTATAGACTTGTGTTTATTCTTCTAAATGCTGAAATTTACCTTCAAATTGTGATGAGATTTGAGAATGATCTCCTTGCTAAAAAGAACCATAATATGCCTTCCTTGATTATATGCCTTGCAAGTAGAGTGTTAGGCTTGCATTGGTGCTTGCTAGTACATTATAACTGACTCTTACTATTGGATTAACTATTTGCTTGTAGGTGTTAGACTTAGCCTTTTGAGTGATGCGGGTAATCGACTGCTTCTTTTAGGATCTGAACTTAATGGGGGTAAACCCTAGTCGGTTTGCTTGAGGATTGGGTAGTCAAGCTTTCGCTGTTCTAATATCTATGTTCGGCCGGTCGGCTTATGTAATTATGAAGTAGTTGTGATTTAGATCAATTTTATCTTAAATGTATTTTGCTATGTATTTCCATGCTTAAGATGAAAGTGTGAATCTAGTGCACATCCTGGGAACTAGATTCACATAAGTATGAGTTAAGAATATTTGGGATGTTGTAGATCTTTAGCCTTTTTTATCAAGTCTTCTTAATGTGTAACACATCCTTCGAGTGGTTTGACGGGCACATTTCAGGCTGAAGTTGACTGGCAGGCTAAAGGCCCAGTAATGTCTTCAATATTTTTGTCTCGAGGCGTCGGATGTTTTATTATGTTTATTTGATGACTTGAACTATTTATTTCATCTCTCAAATATAATGGAAGGTCCGGAGAGTCTACGACAGCATGGTATCAGAGCAAATACCGACTATAGGAGCACCTTAAGTTGGTCGTTTAGGATTGATTCTTAAAAATTATTTTGAGGGCTTCGCTCTCAGCTACAACTTATCTGCGAAAATCATATTCAAGCTTATAATCTCATCCTTCTGTAGAGATTATTTTTCCTCTATACCTCTATTTTAATTTCCAAAACTCTTACCTTCTTCTATAGAAGAAACCTTTTGAAAGTTTGTATTTCTGTGAAAATGTGTTTGAAATCACGCAATAATCAATACAAAACAATACCAAAGTGTTTTGAAAAGTTTTGAAAAAAAACATTTGCAAACTACTCCTATGTACTAGTACGGATTTGCAAAATATCGGGTTAGAAAGAACCACTAGTAAATGGGTTTTGAAAATGGGTTGATAAAACTTAAAACTTGATAGACATGACAAGATTTTCATCTCCTTGTGTTATCTCTACACTAAAAATGGATTGGGTTGATTCTGAACTCCGTTTCTCCCGGCACTTCAAAATTTTACCGATATGGCCTAGACCAAGTAGTTTGTGAAGGATATAATTTGTTGTGCTTATACCTCTAGATTGTTTGCTTAGATGTACCACCCAAAATTCATATAGCTTCTGGACCACTCTAACATAATGCATTTAAAAGATGATGAATTTAGACACCTTAAAACTTGCATAAAGTTTTATTTTGTGCCGGTTGTTCTTTTCTGGATCTTAGGTCAGTCTGTTTGTTATTTTTGTCTAGACTAAACTGTAGGTGATAAACCTGAGAATTTTGAAAGGAAACATGTAGACTAACTAAGAAAGCTTCATGAATTTTGGCATAATTTTTAGACCTCTGCATCATAATAAAATAAATCGATTAGTTAGCAAAACTATGTTCTGGAATCTGTAGACAGCTGCATTCATCTTTTTGTGTAGCTCAAACCATAATTGATAAAATGTTCATCTTTTCACAGTAGCTATTAGACATACCCAGTAGACTTCACGATTTTTGGCTAAATTTTGGAGTCCTTGCATCATGGCATAAAAATTCACATAACTCGGTAAAGTCCCAAATCTGAAAACAGTAGTCAACCTGGTTGTTGAATTTGTGTAGCCTAAACTGTAGGTGATAAAATCTTGGTTCCTTACTCAGGGTAGCTCACAACCTTACTCACCCATCTCTCTGGTTTTTGCCCAAATTTTTGCACCTTTAGAACTTGACCTAAAAGTTCAACAAAGACAGTAGACTCACGAATTCCAGTACTGCACTACTTGGCATGATCATTTTCTCTAAAATAACCCACTTGTCCAAAAATCACCATTCCTTTCCAGGTTGAAGACCACTTTGTTAGAATGATGAATATAAAATTTTTCATAGCTTATCATCTTACTAGCATAGACTTTTGTTTCAGTTTATATCCCGGAACTATGTAGGACAGCATCTAACACGTGTTGGTTTAGCTCCCTTCCATTGAGATTTGTTGATAAACTCTAGGGCAAAAATTTATTTTAATTTAAGGGGATAGTATACCATGTCCATACAAACCCAAAGATAGAACATGTAACCTTTGACAGTCCTACAAGCCTAAAAGAAAATGCCATGCTAAGGGCAAGTCATAAGCAAACTATGTGATTTATGTTGAGATGGCTCAATGCGCGAATTTTGTGCCCCTTTATGGTTGGATGCAAGATTTGTACATTGAAGCAACTCACAAACATGGTTTGAAAAGTTGACTTGTTGGTTTTGAAAACTTCTCTAAGATGATCCATTTGTTTTAAAAAAAAATACCACCGCAACATACTAATCAGTTGGACAAAAAGGATTGTTCTATGGCATGTATACAATAAAAAAATATCTTGTTCTATGGCATGTATACAATAAAAAAATATCTTCATAAGCATTGAATCATTCGCATACATTCATCGTATCATTCATTCAACATGATATCATAGCATACATTCATGTCATTTTTTTTCTAAATAAAGTTATTGCTATACATGCCATTAGGGATAGCAACAGGTTTGCACCCGCCGGGTTTCATTACCCCGTCCCCGCCCCCGAGGTGATGGAAAACCCCCGTCCCCAGTCCCCACCCCTGTGCTCGGGGGAAGGTTTCCTCCCGTCCCCGTCCGCGCAGCGGGTACGGGGCACCCGCGGGTTCTCGCCCCCGACAACAACCATCAAAATACATAGAGCAATTGAAGAGAAACAGATGATAAAGAGTTCACAGTTCACACCAAAGAAATGAAGCAAGAGTGAAGAACTTCAAAATCCAAGGTAGTTGTACAATAAAAACAGAAACTTGATGCACTAGTGATTAGTGAATATGAGTGACACTAAAGCAATAGATAAGTAAAAATCAGATCGAGTTAATGTCGTCCAGGTTGCTTGCGGAGCCAGCTGCATGAGTAGCTTCTTTGTCTGATGACGGCACCGTCGCTGCTGGTCAGCAAGAGCGGAGAAAAGAAAATGAGGCCGGCGCCGCTGTGAGTCGCTGGGCTCGGAGGTGGAGCAGGAGAGGGCGCGGCAGATGGGAGTCGCCGCGGTCGAGGAGAGAAGTGTGCTGTGCGCGCCTATGCGCCGGCGGCGCATGGAGGTCACCTGGTGGCTTGACCGATTGGATCTGGTGTGGGGAGTGGAGTCCCTGCCTAGGTTTTCTTGGTATATACTCCCTCCTTCCCTAAATATTTGACGTCATTGACTTTTTTAAACATGTTTGACCGTTCGTCTTATTAAAAACTATTGTGAAATATGTAAAACTATATGTATACATAAGTATATTTAACCATGAATCAAATGGTAGGAAAAGAATTAATAATTGCTTAAATTTTTTAAATAAGACGAACGGTCAAACATTTTTAAAAAAGTCAACGGCGTCAAATATTTAGGGATGGAGGGAGTATATGTAGCATAATACGAACTGGGCCTTCAAAGTTGGGCTTTCTCTATATGGGCTGTAAGCTTTTACATAGAGATATTAATATGTACCAACCTACTCGGGGGCCCACGGGTATTTGGGGTCGTACTCGGGGGCCCACGGGCATTCGGGGTCGGGGGGGCTGTGGAACGTCCCCGCCCCCACTCAACCCGATGGGGGACGTTTTTCCCCGTTAACAGCCCCATGGGGGATGATATGCTCCCGTTTTGAGCCCTTAATAGAGTTTTTCCCCACCGGGTTTCAGGGTTCGGGTCCCCATTGCCATCCCTACATGCCATCAAGCAACCCGCTTATTTTTAAAATTGGTAGCTTTTGTGCTTGTTGTCCAAAATTTTTAAAATTTTGTAAATGTGGGCTTAACCAAGATAGATCATTGGCCATAGATCCCAAAAATATATACCATAATGTACCTTGTTAGAACGAATTTCTCCATAATGTACCTTGTTAGAACTCTAGTACCACTTTTTGATTATCTACCAAAGCCTTCGTAAACCACATGTGCTGGTATGGGATAGTCCAAGCTTAGTAAATTATTTATGGTTTAGCTCTACATTCTGATAGGCCAGTGTGTATGACTTCAAATAATTCAGAGGAGCTTCCTATTTACCCCGATGTGGTAGTTTAAGTGACTAAGCGTGTCCAATACAACGGTATTGTGCCACGTAGTGGGTTCCCGTTGTGTCTGCCACCACGGCGTTAAGTTTAAGGCGTGGGCCCGCCACTTAACGGTTCTAGGTCATATAACGTGTATGGCTTAGGATGGAGAGACACGTATCGTGCTGGTGTAAGGCTAAATCATGAATTTTGGAAAAGCTTTGTTGCGGATAATAAATCGGGTACTTATGTATCGCGTGCCATGCTCTTGCATGATTATTATTTCGCATCATGTGGGTAAAGTGTACAAACTCTGCAGAGTTAAAACTAATTGATAAGCCGTGCTTGCGGTCATGAGCGGCATGAGCGGCGTGTGGATATGTATTGAGTATAGACTTGTGTTTATTCTTCTAAATGCTGAAATTCACCTTCAAATTGTGATGAGATTTGAGAATGATCTTCTTACTGCCATGGATGGCAATGGGGTGAATATTTTTACATGATTAATGCCTACTTTGATGCCCAAATGCTAAGTGCTAGCTTGCTGAAATTTATTTGAAAGCAAATCTGATTTGAATACGTTTTATGCAAATAAAACTTGTTTTGTGCTAAAAAGAACCATACTAAGCCTACTATGCCTTCCTTGATTATATGCCTTGCTAGTAGAATATTAGGCTTGCCTTGGTGCTTACCATTACATTATTTCTAATAATGTACTGACACTTGCTGTTGGATTAACTATTTGCTTGCAGGTGTTAGACTTAGTCTTTTGAGTGATGAGGGTAATCGACTGCTTTTTCTAGGACTTGAACTTAATGAGGGTAAACCCTTAGTCGGTGTGCTTGAGGATTGGGTAGTCAAGCTTCTGTTGTTCTAATATCTATATTCAGCCTGTCGGCCTATGTAATTATGAAGTAGTTGTGATTTAGATCATTTCATCTTAAGTGTATTTTGCTATGTATTTTCATGCTTAAGATGAAAGTGTGAATCTAGTGCACATAGATTTAGATGAGTATGAGTTAAGAATATTTTAGATGTTGTAGATCTTTAGTTATTTTTATCAAGTCTCCTGAATGTGTAACACATCCTTCGAGTGGTTTGACGAGCACATCTCAGGCTGAAGTTTATTGGCAGGTCAAAGGCCAAACAATGTCTCCAATATTCTTCTCTCGAGGCGTCGGATGTTTAGTTATTTTTGTCAAGTCTCCTGAATGTGTAACACATCCTTCGAGTGGTTTGACGAGCACATGTCAGGCTGAAGTTTATTGGAAGGTCAAAGGCCCAACAATGTCTCCAATATTCTTCTCTCGAGACGTCGGATGTTTCATTTTGTTTGTTTAATGACTTGAACTATTTATTTCATCCCTCAGAAGGTTCGGAGAGCCTACGACATTTAAATATTGCGGTTTATGGATTTTAATTTGTTTAAAAATATTTATGGGGCTCTGAAAATTTCACTAAATATCCTGTTAATGTATTGTGACATTGTGACATGTGGAACCCAAGAAAAATCCCACAATGCCATTTCCAATTATTGATTGTATTTATTAATTAAGGAATTTGCTCTAGGTTAATTTAAACAATTTCTTCGAAGGATTTATTCAACAAATTTTAAAGCAAGAAAGAAGGGGAAAACTTCAGGGCGTGACACCAACCGGAACTAAAGATGTAGCCAGGCCATGACCAATTGTTACTTTTTTTTATTGTTTTTAACATTGAATATTGATTTCACTCCATCCCCAAATCATCCCAAATAAATCATCACAGATCACAAATCCAACAGATCACATAACAAAAGATACATCCAAATCCTCAAATCGATCATCTCCAAATACATCACAAATTCTATAAACTTACATCACAAGTTGTAAAAAATCATCACAAATACATCACATGAATACATCACACACAAATAAAACACATCTCAGATCTTCAATCACAAATTCTAAAAAAAAAAAATCGCTGAGCAGGCCGCCGGCCGCGCCGTCTCCCGCGGCCCGCCGCCCTCCCAATCTCCTCCTCCGCGCGCGTCTCCCGCCGCCGCAGCCCGCTCCTCGCCGGCTCTGTGAGAAAAGAGGATAAGAACTGTGTGAGAGAGAGGAGTAGTAGGAAGACAAGGAGAGGATAAGAGTGAGGAGGAATACGAGATAGAAATTTTTGAGGATACGTGCAAAGGGATTATATACGGTATATTCATTTTTACTCCTGGTTGGTAATACCAACCGGGATTAAAGATCGATATAAACTTTAGCCCCGGTTGAAAACAACAACCGGGACTAAAGATCACTTTAGTCCCGGTTGGTAACACCAACCAGGAGTAAAGATTTTTGAGGACCTGACAGCCTCTGATACGAGGTGAACCGGGATTAAAGATGATCTATGAACCGGGACTAAAGATCGTATAGTCCCCTTGGACAAATAAACCAGGACTAAAGATTATCTTTAGTCCCGGCTTTTTAAGTAACTGGGACTATTATGGAAATCGGCCGACCCAGCAAAGATCACCTGTCCAGTAGTGCTAAAAACAAATAAATTAAAATAAGGGAGATAAATCAGCAGTCGGCAAATTTATAAATTCTATAAAAACTTCAGTCATATGATATTTCTTATGAAGAAACTACGCCCTTTCTAAATCTGAAGATGAGCATACACTCAGAATTAACGAACAGACACATATGTGTTATGGGGAGGGGAAAGGATTCTAGACTAAAACTTCTAGTTTCATTACCAACGCACATGCCCTCCAGGGGACTAGATTGGGGAGAGCGCAGCGGGTTGTTGCCTCTCTCCACCGCAGGCCTCTTCTACTTCATGGCTGGTGAGTCCCCATCCATCTGTCCTCGTTGGTGCGACGCCCGGATTTGGACGGCCACGAACCCCCGATTAGAGGCGGTGGAGATTGGGAGGAGGAGGAACACGACGCCGTGCGGGGAGGTGTGGGATTTGTGGACAGAGGGGATGTGGGGGCACGACGGCGGTGGGGTTGGGGAAGACGTGAGCCGGCGAGCGCCGTCTCGATCTCTCGGCAGTGGAGGCAGCGTACCGACGAGGGAGGAGGACGCAAGATGCGTTGTCGCACAGGAGGGTTGTAGGGGATCAAATGAAAAATAGTAAGACTAGATGTGGAAGGACCTTGATACAAAAGAAGTTTTCTGATGGGTCAACAGGAGGTTTCGCCCAGGGGTGAAAACAAAGTGGATTCAGACGGACAGTGGTTATACCATATTATAAACCATATTTTTTAAGCAGACTTAGAGCGGGTACGGATAGTAACTACTGGAGAAGTGATCTTTGGAGGGACGGACAATTTTCACAATAGTCTCGTTTCTAATAAGAACTGGGACTAAAGATTGTTTTTAGTCCCGGTTAAAAAAAATTTTGATCTTTAGTCCCGGTTGGTATTTCCAACCGGGACTAAAGATCATTTTTAGTCCCGGTTCATCCCATGTCAGAGGCATGTCAGGGGGCTGAGGATCTTTATTCCCGGTTGATACTACCAACCGGGACTAAAGATTACCACTTTAGTCCCTTTAGATCTGTAGTCTCGATTGATACTACCAATCGGGACTTAAAAATACATCTTTAGCCTCAGTTGGTAACTCCAACCAGGAGTAAATATTTTCTCCCATATCTTTCCAAACGAGATATTTAGATAAGATCGGATCATCTCTCCTCCTCCCCTCAGATCCGATCTCCTTCCTCCTCCACTCCCATCTCCTCCTCCCCCCTCCTCCCCTTCCTTCTCCTCCTCTCCCCTCTCCTCCCCCTCCTCCCCTCCCATCCGACGGTGGCGTCCGGTAGGCGGCCAGCGGCAGCAGGCGGCGGCCGGCGCGCATGCGAGGCGTCCAGGCGGCGTCCTTTTTTTTTCTTTTTTGATAATTTGTGATTTATAATTTCTTTTTTAAAAAAATTTGTGATTCATTGCATGGATCTGAGATGTATAATCTGTGGTGTATTTGATTTGTGTGTAATTTTTTTAATGATTTGTGATGTATTTGATTTGTTCGTATAAGTAACATAGGCTTTGTGATGTGAATGATTTGGGGTTTGATTTGGCATATGCATCCCAATTGATTTGGGAGGAAATACAGCGTTAACCCTGGCAAGTAGTAAAGAAACAATTTAAAAAAAAAAAGAAAAGGGGACCAACCTGGTATTTGAACCGGGACTAAAGACTCGCATCATTAGTCCCGGGTATTTGAACCGGGACTAAAGACTGGCATCTTTAGTCCCGGATTCTTTCTCCCGGTTCGCTACCCGGGAGAGAAAAGCGTTTCTCCAGTAGTGAGTGTATGGATGCGGATGTGGAGCGGATTGTTTCGGATGTCGGAGTCAGTGCGGAATCGGTTCGGAAATGGATTAAATTTATTGGATGTTACTTGTGTATGCAATCAATACAATATCGAGTTGGCAATGCAAGGAACAATAATACAATAATGAATAAACAACCCATCATAATAATTATATGCTTAGGTGCTAAACAACATGAATACATGATGTCCATAATATAAAAATTCAACTACGCAAGTGTGACATATGATGGTGAAAGCCTCATACTAAGAAATCTAGGTTAATTGATGAATTAGGCTATTGGATGGAAAACCTTATGTTATATGAAATAGGTAGAGTGGTTATATGTGTTGATAATTTTAGATTATCCGGCAAATGGTCTATCGGATAATCCGGTAGAAATGTCGGATAATCTGCATCTGCCAGATTTTAGAGATAACATATCCGCATCCGCATCTGCATCATACTATCCGCATCCGCATCTATATTCGCCGGATTTCTAAAATCCCATACCATATCCTCGTTTCCGACGGATTCGGAGCGGATCGGATCTGTAACACCCAAAAAAAATGTTGTTTTTGGTTTATTGAGGTAGCAACAATAATTAGTTAAATAAAGTTCCCTTGTAAGTGGGCCAGCTCGGCTTGGACCTAGGCCCATGAGCCCAGCCCACTTCCTTGCCCCTATCTAAAACCCTACAGGAGGAGGGACAGGATTCCCTCTTCTCTCCCCCCACCCCACGACGCCGAGACAGCCGCCCCCTCCCTCCTATGTACGGTGTTAGGTGTTCTTTCCCCTTCACGAGATTTCCTCTTCCATGATCTCTTGCACCGTATGATGGATCAAGAAACTAGTTGCAAAAACGGAATGAGGAGGAGGAGAGGAAGAAGAGGAGTGGTGAATTGGTGTTTTCCGTCATATTTATTTTTGTTCTCCATAAAACCCTAGGTGAGACTTCCCCACTGTTTTAATGTTGTTTTTGGGTGTTTTGAGAGTTTTAATTCGTGGTAATTAGGGTTTAGGTAAGGAGGTTTTATTGCTATGATTCGGATTGGTAATTCTACTCGCGGGCAGATTTACAGGGGTTTGGTATTTCATCAATTAGGATATCAAAACGGCTTTTTCCGGAAAAGTGTATAACTAGTAAGTTGTAGACAATGTTTGGATCTATCTTCTCGCCAAAGGGCGCGATTTTATCTCAAGTGGTTTAGGCGATATGAATTTTTTTAGTATGACTGTTGTTTTTATGTCATAATCTGGATAGTAGTCGATTAAACTGTTTTTAGAGGGGCTAAACAGATGAATTAGCTTTTGTAACTATAAACGAAGTTGTAGGTATTGCTTTGATCTTTCCATATTGGTAAAGTACATCTTTATTGGATTTTTAAATCTTGAGATATAGAGTTTTTACTCTCTGCTGTCTGAATTTCTAGACAGATGATAAACCCTGTTTTCAAGTAGGAATTAGCCCCTCAAAATGTCAGAATTAAAATATTGTTTGCACATACATGTTGTAGGTCTTTGTCTGTAGATCTTCAGAGTATATTTATTTGTATCCATAATCTTTGTAGTTTTATAGATATAAAAATGTGAAGCAGCAGTGCTGTAGTTTGAGAACGACTTTCGTTGTTTTGTACGTTTCTTGGGTTGTGGACTGCGGGTGTTTATTTATTGCATTGTATGAATTTGGGAGTTTGTATGCTAAGGTTATAATTATGAAAATAGGTTGTGGTGCTCCGGATAATGCTTGGTATCGTCTCTTCGTTGTTCGAGGCAAGTAAACGTAGCGGTGGTTTGCTACAGCTTTGACTTGTTATTTGATTCTACCTCCACTTTGAAATTATATATCATCAACCAAGATATTATTATATGTTACACAGAGGATTTACCTATCTGAATCATACTTATTGATTTTACACTGTTTATGGTTATACTTTATGCTCTTGGCTATAATAACCTTATACTGATCTGCATCGAAGGAATGTGGTTATGATGTTATACTCTGGAATTCATACTGCATTTGCATCACTTGCATTGCATTTGAAGTTATGTCATGAACCTATGGTTGCGACCGTACCGGTACAGCATCGTATATTGTCGTAATACGATGCAGCTTCACACCTTGTTGGGTGTGAAGGTAGGAGTACATATCATTGCATTGCATATGCACATATTGCAGAATGTTATGAATATTATCGATCGAAGATGTCTTTGAGAAGTGTTTTCATCTCTAGGATTTGTGAGTATATGTATTTGATTGGTGACGTTATGATGTTTTGGTCCTTGGATATTCAACTTGTCTTTATGTGAATCATAACTTGGCATTTAATTAGCTATATAATAAATCTGTGGTTTAAATAGCTTGTTAAAGCCGTTTGCTTGCTGAGATTTATTCCCACCCCCTTACAGTCTTTTCAGGTACATGCCATGACATGTTTTCATGAAGGGATGGGATTAGCTACACTGTCGCACGACATGAACTCACTTAGTCATGATTATTGTAATATGTTGATAAGATTACTTGTGTTTAGACATAATGGGTTAATTAAATACTAGAGTTATTGACCATTGTTTAACTACTCTTTCAAGGATATCCCTGCATGTCCATCAATTGTTGTAACATAACCTTAATCTATATGTTGATGCTTCCGTGATGTTTTCTTGTCTAAGGTAGTTGTTGCCGAAATTTGCTTGTTTTGGCACTTATGTATGGTTGTTTAGTAGCATCCCAGGCTTATGTGGTTTTCTGGGGTGTTACAAGATCGGATATTATCCGATCCGTTTTTACCCGTAGTTTCGCCAATAAAGAGATCCGATGGCTTGCAACGTTTGCGGTAAAAATCGAACGGCTCCTATTTATTTGATGACATGGTGTGTTAATTTGCATGAAAGCTTGCTGCTTTCACTATTTTAGATTATCGCATGAGAATCCTTCCGGAAATATCTCTAACTCTAACAGCCCCCTCAATCATAACTTATCTAAGTCAAGATTGTGTCTAAAATCTCTGAACAGAGATTGGTTTAGTAAAACCATCTGCTACTTGATCATCATATGAGATAAAATTTATCTCCAACTGTTTCCTAGCAACCCTTTCTCTTATAAAATGATAGTCTACCTCTATATGCTTAGTTCTAGCATGAAAGACAGGATTAACTGATAAATATGTAGCTCCTAAGTTATCACACCATAGCATGGCTGCTGAAGGAACCTGAACTCCAATTTCTTTAAGTAAAGTTTGCACCCACATTACCTCAGTTGTAGCATTTGTTACTGCTTTATATTTAGCTTATGTACTTGACCTGGAAACTGTAGCCTGTTTTCTAGCACTCCATGACACCAGATTTGAACCCAAAATGACTGCAAATCCACTTGTTGACCTTCTGTCATCTACTGATCCTGCCCAATCTGCATCAGAAAAAGCACTAACAAGAGTAGAAGGAGATATGTTAATCTTAAGACCAAGACCAACAGAAGACTTAATAATATATCTCAAAATCCTCTTGACTGTCATCCAATGCTGTGTGGTAGGATTATGTAAAAACTGACAAACCTTATTTATTGCAAAGGAAATATCTGGTCTAGTCAAAGTCAAGTACTGTAAAGCTCCAACAATGCTTCTGTATCAAGTTGCATCATGTTCCCATAGGGTGGAACCACTATGAACTGACAATTTCTCTGTAGTACAAATAAGTGTAGCAACAGGCTTACAACTTGATATACCTGCCCTTTTTAGTAGATCAGAACCATATTTCTCCCGAGTCAACAAAATACCATCTCTCACCTTGTTGACTTCTATACCAAGGAAGTAGTGCAAATCACCTAAATCCTTGAGAGCAAACTCTTGTTTTAAATCTTTCAACAAAGCTTGTACATTAAGTCATCAAATTGGCTCTTATGTTCATCCACAGAACCCGTTTGTTTCAATTCGAACATGGCATTGGCTTTGATGTGATGGGTTCCACAGTCAAACTCTTTCACAACAGCATCTCTAAACTCTTCCCAAACATGAAGGCCAACTTTCTGTTTCCAGGCTTTATACCAGTGCGATGCTTTTCCTAACAGGTTCAGTGATGCAGCTGACACCTTAAAACCTGCTGGGATCTGATACATAGCAAAGTATGTCTCACAATTGTCTACCCACACACTAGCATCTGGCCCATCAAATTTCGGGAAATCCATTTTTGGCATATTTCTTCTGAAATGGTTCTCATGGGCTACTCCCCTGTTTCCCTCTCCCAAGTGTGGCGCATGTGTTTCTCCTGTCTCAACCCTAGGTGGTGGTGTGAGTGTAGGCATGGGAATGGTTACCTGAGGTTGCTCCCTTGTCACAGATGAGGTTGCTTCCATTGTCCTGGTTGGAATCACCAGCGTCGCAGGCACGGTGCGCTTCACAGCTTGCATGACATGGATCTGTTCTTGAAGAACTTGCCCCAGCGATTCTAGCGACAAATCCACCTTGGCCTGCACTTGATCGAGCCTCTCTCCTTGCTTTTCCAACTTCTTGTCCATCACCTCCAGTTTCTCTTGAATCAGCCCCACCTTCTCCACCTTCTCCGCCAGTTTTTCCACCGCCGCCAACAACCTCTCTTCCATCTCACCCATCGCCGCCACAACTTGCCTCACTTGCACACTCTGCTTAGAGGGTGCCGTGGCGTTCCTCCACCGAATCCAACGAACCCTCGAACAGATTTACGGCGACGAACCCTTACGGGTATCACCAACTGAACTATGGGATATTACCGCCGGATCAAGAGAATACGAGGAAGCGCGCGCCGG
This sequence comes from Oryza sativa Japonica Group, assembly GCF_034140825.1. Lineage (NCBI taxonomy): Eukaryota > Viridiplantae > Streptophyta > Magnoliopsida > Poales > Poaceae > Oryza > Oryza sativa. Next base: position 17,618,157 of record NC_089043.1, on the reverse strand, counting down.
TTCGCCTTGCTCTGATACCAGGTGTAATGCCCCGCTCACCGGCGTCGAGGTTTCTCGCCGTGAGCCGCCGGACAAGTGTGAACACGAAAGGAAATTGGGGAGAGTTCTTCGTTTTTCTTTCTTATTCGACAAGGGATGACAGTACCAGTACAGCATAATTTAACCCAACACACACATCCTCCAGGTCCACAAGCCAGACACTGGGCAACACACACATTACATAAATACGTAATCTCTCCTGGAAAGCGTCTACTGAGAACCCGCCTCCCCTGTATCCTTCTCTGCTTCGTTGGTCACCATCGGTTACACCGATAGGTGTGACACGTCCCCGTCGCCAAGCGCCACCACCACCCCTTCGCGCCGCCGCCGCTGCAGAGCGCCGCTGCCACCCGCTCGCTCTCCCTCTCCCACGCCGCCGCCTCCGCCTCCCCCTCGCGCCGTCCTCGTCGCCGAGCACCGCCACCACCCCCTCGCGCCTCCGCCACCTCCTCTGTCGCCGCCATCGCCGGTCACTCTTCCACCTGCACGACATCGACCTCCACGCCTGCCGGCCGCCCCACCCCGATGAACCCGCCTCCCGTGTCCCCCAAGCCCGCGCCGGCGGCACTCGCCTCAGTGGCGCAGGGGGTGGAGGACGACGAGGAAAAGGCGGAGGTGGATGACGGCGGTGGCGGCGGCGGCTACGCGCGGACGCCAGATTTGGGGTGCCCCTACTACTACGCTCCACCGAAAAAGGTGACGACGACGATGCCGCCGCCGCCTCCTGCGGCGTCGGCGGTTGGAGGGTGGGATTTCTTTAACCTGTTCTACGTGGTGCAGGAGGTGGCCGCAGTAGCCATCAGCAACGAGGATATGCGCACGATGAGGGAGCGGGAGGGGATCCCGGAGCTGGAGGAAGCGGAGACGAGGGGGCAAAGACGTCGGCGAACGCCGAGACCCCCAAAGCAGCAGAAACTCCGCTCGGAGTGGCCAATCAAGAAGAGGCCAAAGACGTGTGCGGGCTAGGTGGCGGCAGGCTGTAGGTGGCCGTGACGCAGCCTGGGCACGAGCTGCTCGCGGTGCTCAAGGAGATCGAGGAGCTCTTCGCGCGCGCCGCCGAGGCCGGCAAGGAGGTCACCGGCATGCTCGAGGCCGCCTCCCGTGTCCCAGAGCTCAAAGGTCTCACCTTAACTGCGTCTCATAGCATTTTCTCACATCGATTTCTCTCTTTCTTACTGCCACTTACTCTATCTGTTAGAAAACGATAGATGAACAGTGAAAACAGTGAATCCCTTCAAGTTTTATTGATCTCAATATGTCCCCTTTGATAGTGAGGATTTGAATGTGTACAAGCCTAGGATTCTCCTAGGATTTAAGGGAGATTTAAGCCACTAAATATGGTTGATTATGTGTCACAAATACACCATAATATGGCTGTTACAAGTCACTTGATTCTTGCCATTGTTGCTCTTTGATGAGCCTTTGATGAGATCAAATATGCCTCATGATGCTTTTGTAACACTCCCCCTTTTGATCGAGTCCATCTTGAGATCAACTTGTTGTTTAATTCCTTCGAAAAACCCTGTGGGGAAAAAAAGGAATACTGTGATTGGTGATTACTCTATCAGAAACCTGTAAGGTTTAAGGAGTAATCCATGCCTTGTTTTATCTCTGGAAAAACCCCTGTGGGGAAAACATGAGATAAGGCATAAGCTTGTATCTAACATTGTCTCATTAAAAACTTTGTATTAAAAACCGGATGGTAAAAACTCACAAAAGGAAAAAAGAGTACAATGTGATGTATTTGAACAAGGTCCATCATTCAGAGAGTCTCCCCCTGAAGCTTGCAAGTCTCTGAGTAGTCTCATACCAATTCCCTTAACACATCTCTCGAACGAGGAAGTAGGTAGGGATTTAGTGAAGAGATCTGCCAGATTATCACAAGACTTTGTCTGTAAGATGTTTATTCTCCACTTTGCTGAAGCTCATGGGGATAAAACAACTTAGGAGCAATATGTTTGGTGATATTGCTCTTGATGTAGCCTGTTTGCATCTATGTAATACAAGCAGCATTGTCTTCATAGATAATAGTAGGTGATTCTGATGAACCAATGCCACAAGATTGCTCAATGTGGTTTATCATCCTGCGGAGCCACACGCATTCACGTGATGCTTCAAACAGTACGATGATTTCTGAATGATTTGTGGAGGTAGCCACTAATGTTTGTTTAGATGACTTCCACGATATGGCCATTCCTCCATGGAGGAATACAAAGCCTATTTGTGATCTGGCGTTGTGGGGATCAGACATATAGCCAGCATCAGTGTACCTAACCAAGCTAGGATCAGCAGTTTTCTAAAAGAATAAGCCAAGATCCTTAGTGCCATTTAGATACTTGAGGATTTCTTTTCCTCCGGTCCAATGACGCTTAGTTGGAGCGGCACTATGTCTTGCTAACAAATTGACTGCAAACGCAATGTCTGGTCTAGTACTATTTGCAAGATACATAAGTGCTCCAATGAGACTGAGATAGGGATATTCTGGTCCTAATATCCCCTCTCCTTCCTCCCGTGGTCGGAAAATGTTTTTTTCTTTATCGAGTGATCGAACAACCATGGGAGTTTTGTTTGGATGTGCTTTGTCCATATTGAATTTCTCCAATAATTTCTGGACATAGGCAGATTGGTGCACTAAAATGCCTAAGTGAAGGTGCTCGATTTGCAAACCTAAGCAAAATCTGGTTTTACCCAAATCCTTCATCTCAAATTCCGCCTTAAGGTGGTGGCGGGCTTCATTAATATCTTGTGTGTTGCCAATGATATTCAAATCATCTACATACACTGATATAATGCAAAATCATGTGGAGGATCTTTTGATGAATATGCAGGGGCAATCATCATTGTTGGAGTAACCTTTCTGTAGAAGGTACTCACTTAGTCGGTTATACCACATTCTGCCCGACTGTTTGAGACCATAGAGTGATCTTTTGAGCTTTACACAATATATTTTGCGATTTGAGCTTCCATTCGGTATAGAGATCACATCGTGGACCTTCATATATATGTCCGAATCTAGTGACACATATAAATATGCTGTCACGACATCCATCAACTGCATAGATAGACGCTTTTGAATTGCTAGTGAAATCAAATATCGGAACAAAATTCCACTTATGACTGGAGAATATGTTTCATTGGAATTAATGACGGGTCTCTGCGTGAACCCTTGTGCTACAAGCCTCGCCTTATATCTCACCACCTCATTGTTCTCATTCCGTTTCCGGATGAAAACCCATTTGAAACCCACGGGGAAGGTTTTTGGAGGTGTAGGTATTACTTGTGAAAATACCTCTCTTTTATTAAGGGAGGCTAACTCTGCTTCAATTGCTTCCTTCCATTTGTTCCAGGCCGAGCGCTTCTACCATGGATTTTGGATCTGGATCATTTTGGATGGTATCTGCAACTGATGATGCAAAGTATATGTCGACAATTGTAGTCTTACGGTTGAATGATTCTCCAGATTCAACATAGTTTACAAAAATTTCATGCACCCCAGTTGACGACTCAGTATTTCCCAAATGATCGTGTTGGGGCGTTCCAATATCCCATCATCAGAAATTGAGTGCACTGTTGATGTGGGAAGTGGATCCGATGAATCCACTTGGTGTCTCTCAACTTGAGGTTGAGTTTCATTTACTGTATCATAGGATTCTATCCTTTGTTTTCTCGTGCACATTCGAGGATTTGCCGTAATTCTCCCACTCTCTTTCGAGGAAGGGAGTTGAATTGTTTTATTTGGTACCTCTATTTTTTCCGGCACATTCCTTGCGGGAATGTATGATTTTGTGACTCTTTTACTCACACTAAATGAGTATGGCAAATTGTTTGCAGCTACCTGCAAATCAATGATCTGTGGTATGAGGATCCTCCTTTAGGGTGTCTAAGGCATCCCAATTTATTTCCGGGCATTCAGTGTGATACTTGAATTCTCCCCCTAATGCCTGGAAAAATGATCTTCATCGAAGATACAATCAGCGTACCGGGCCGTGAGTAAATCCCCTGTAAGGGGCTCCAGGTATTTAATAATCGACGGGGATAAATATCCCACATAGATCCCCGTTTTCCTATGAGGGCCCATTGATGTATGTTTTGGTGGTGAGATCGGTACGTATACAACGCAACCGAATTTCCGCAGATGGGAAATATTAGGAGGATCACCACGAACCAATTGCAACGGGAAAGTTGTATGGTATGCAGTTGGGCGCAATTGTATTAAGTCACCAGTGTGTAAGACTGCGTGACTCCAACATGAGGTTGGTAGGTTACAATTTTGCAATAAGGGTCTGGTAATGAGTTTTATTCTCTTGATAAGAGATTTGGCTAAACCATTCTGTGTGTGAACATATGGTACAAAATGTTGGACTTCAATTCCTAAAGCCATACAATAATCATTGAAAGCTTTGGAAGAAAATTCTGCAGCATTGTCTAATCTGATTGATTTTATCTGGTGTTCAGGTTGATTTGCTATGAGTCTGACGACTTGTGCAATCAATTTTGCAAAAACATGGTTCCATGTCGATAAGAGACACACATGGGACCATCTTATAGATGCGTCTATTAGAACCATGAAATACCTGAATGGCCCAGACAATGGTTGAATGGGGCCACAAATGTCTCCTTGAATGCGTTCAAGAAACTTTAGTGGCTCAGCCTTTATTTTGAGATATGAGGGTCTCAAAATTAATTTCCTAGTTGCACATGAGGTGCACACAAAATCTGATGATTCTGGGAATTATCTGTCACTCATACCATGTCCATCATTCCAATGCCGGGATGATTCCCGTAATAATCTATATAATGCGAAATTTAAATTCATAAGAATAAAAGCAAAATATAGAAAAACACACATGAATATGTGTGATTATTACATTTATAAATAGGGGTACCAACATCATGTCTTTTATTACAATGTTTACTCATGCAAAATTAAACATAGAAGTTATATGGTGCCTAATTAAGGTCTCCATAAATGTCGTTGGAAGAATATTCCACGAGCATGTCGTCGATGTCCAAAGAGCCTTCCTCTTCATTTGCCGGAGCCTTGGATTTTGCTCGGTCCCGCTCCTTCAGGAATGGGGTCCATAGCTCCAGTCTCCAGCACTCTAGAGGCGAAGTGTGCTTCATGCTTTTGGTTGGTCTGTGTATGACCCATAGACTTCATGTATAGATCAACAAGATGTTTAGGGGTCCTGCATTTCTTAGCAATATGATTGTAGCAACCACACCTGTAGCAGGCGGTTTTGTTGTCACTATCATTATTTGGCTTCGAATTGCCTTTTCCCTTTTGAGCGTTCCCACGTTGCTTTTTGGCTCTCTAGCGTTTGCGCTTGCCAGATGAACTTCCAGTCTGGGTATTCCCATTGGGAATATTTTTCTTCTCATTTGCATGTACTTCAGGCAGTGGTGCAGTGCCAAATGGGCGCTGGTTTGAGTTCCATACAGTGAGCTCATGGTTCTTTTCTGCCTGTTTCAATGTCTGAATGAGTGAAGAATAGACTGTGAAATTCTTCTCACGGTATTGTTGAGTGATGATCTGTTCTGATGGGAGCATTGTAGACAAAGTCTTCTCAATTTTCTCCGCTTCAGAAGGTTCATTCTTACAAAACCGGAGCTTAGAGCATATCTTATGAACAACATGGTTGTATTCGTCTATAGTTTTAAAATCCTGTAGACGTAAGTGATTCCACTCATGCGATGCCTCAGGGAGGATAATCGCCATATGCTGTTCATATCGATTTTTCAGAGATGTCCATAAAACTTGTGGGTCCTCCTCCTCTAACATGTATTCCATTTTCAAATCCGGGTGGATATGATTCCTTATTATTCTTAAGGCAGAGAATTTTGACATGTTAGAGGGGGGGACGGTTCCATCTGTTGTATCATCTATACATCTGTATAGTCCATTGGTTGACAGACTCACTTTGAGATCCATCGCCCAAATAGGGAAATTGGAACCATCGAGAGCGAGAATATCAAACTCTTTGGTTTCCATCTCACCTACATTGTGATAGCCAAAATTTTGAGAAATTATGGCATAGTTGGGAAAATAAAATAACATAGGGCGAGGAGAATAAATTTGCAAAGTAATTGTATAATAAAAGACATGGAAATGCTTAAACAAAACCATATATTAACAATATCAGAGAATTACAAAGTGCTGATGGCAAATGTAAAACTCTAATTATTTGCTAAAATTTAAATGACCAAAAGGTCAAGTACTATAATGTAAATGCTGAAAAATATAAATATAATTGGGTAATGGGCCGAAATAAAGGTTTCGGCCCACTTCCCCTTGCGGTCCACGGAGGTGGGGAGGTGGGGTGCGGGCGCGGCCTGGCCCATTCGGCAGGCGCGGGGGTGGCGGCCCATTAGTGTGGGAGGCTAATAGGCCAGCCTAGCCTGGGTGCGACGCCGTGGCGCGGCGACGCAGCTAGGGCGCGTCTGCCACCGCCGATGGCTGGCCGGCGCAGCCGCCCGTTGAAGCCGCCTCCGCCGCCGGCCAGTGAGAGAGGCGGCGCGACGTGGTGCCATCGGGCGCCGGCGTTGAAGCCGCCTCCGCTGCCGGCCAGTGGGAAGGGCGGCGCGAAGTGGTGCCATCGGGCGCCGGCGCAGCTGGGGCGAGGCCGCCGCTGCCTATGGCTCGCCGGCGCCACCCGCAGCCGCCACCATCTCGCCGCCATCGACTCCGTGCAGCTGTGGCTGCCACCGCCGCCAAGGACGCCCCCCGACGCCTCCGGGCTGTCGTCGACGCTATGGACGTCGGGCTGACGCCGCAGGGATGCAGCCGACGCCGTGGACGCCGCGGGAATGCAGCCGATGCCGTGGACGCCACCGACGCCACCACCGCCGCCACCCTGCGCCCTCCCCCCCTCCTGGACCCTTCACTCCCCTTGGTTAGGCCTCCTCCTCACCCGAGGGTGGGGGATGGCTAGGCCTGCCGCCGCCGCTTGTCTTGGCCGGGACATGCCCAGTCTTGATGATGCGGCGGGGGTCGGGGAACGATGGGGCCGGTGGAGGGGTGGAGCTCTCGCCGGAGCCCCCTGCTGCCATATAGAACGGCGGGGCTCCGCGGCGTGCAGCGAGTGTTCCTCTGAAGAGGAACTCCGGCGGGTTGGCCGGTGTCGGTGTGTGTAGCGGTGTGTGCGGCGGTGTCTCCGGCGTGTAGTCCGGTGATGGTGGTGGAGAGATGACGCGGCGAAGATGACGGGTCCAGCTGTGATGAGGGCTGAAGGCCGTCACCACGTCCGGCATCTCCTGCTGCGGTCGCACCATTGCGGTCCATCCATGCGACGCACAATGGTGCGGTACATCCACCAGAATTCTTTCTGGCACTGTGCACATGTCCAGCATCGCCGGAAACCCTCGGCGAGTGGTGAGGGTACTGGAGTCGGTGTTACCGGCTCCAGTGTTCCTTTGGGCAGCAGCGCCGTTGTCGCGGCGTCGTCCTCCATGTCCGGCGAAGCCAGGAGGAGGAGACGGGGGGCCACGGCCGGCATTGCCAGCACCACGGCCCCTGCTGCGTCGAGTACGATGCACTGGAGCCCGAAGGATCCTCTCAAGCTGCTGCAAGAGACGATGAAGGTGGCGTGCACGGAGGTTGCGGGGAAGGGAGGATTCGGTTGTGAGAGGAACAGAACGAGCCATTCTTACCCTGCACGTGCCGGTGAGTTCTTTCACCGTTCTTGCTCGGTAGAGCGTGCTGATAACGTGTTAGAAAACGATAGATGAACAGTGAAAACAGTGAATCCCTTCAAGTTTTATTGATCTCAATATGTCCCCTTTGATAGTGAGGATTTGTATGTGTACAAGCCTAGGATTCTCCTAGAATTTAAGGGAGATTTATGCCACTAAATATGGCTGATTATGTGTCACAAATACACCATAATATGGCTGTTACAAGTCACTTGATTCCTGCCATTGTTGCTCTTTGATGAGCCTTTGATGAGATCAAATATGCCTCATGATGCTTTTGTAACACTATCTATGGAACACACATTGTACTGCCGGGAAGGGATGAACAGATCCCTTTTGCTGTTTGTGGAAATCGCAAGGTTTTGAATTGATCTTTTATGTCTAAGAGAAAGGCATTTGTCATAACTTGGATATACTGCTTTTTTATGCTCAGGGTATCATGGAATTTAGATGGTACTGTTCTTTGTTTAGGACCGCCTGTGCCTCTGGAGATTGGACAGAGCATATTTCATAAAAAAGTGCCTTTCAATATTCTTGGCTGATGTAAATAACCTTTAAATATTTCATAAAGGTGCTGATCCTGGTCAATTCGAGCATGGTTAGCCTCTTTTTTTGTTTGCTAATTTCAAACGGAATTTTCTTGGTGCTGTTTATGTTCCATCAACCAAATATGGAAGATTGATTTCATGAAGTTTCTTGTCTGGCACATTTTCTTATTGTAAAAAAAAACAAATTTTCATGTGCCATTTAACCATGTTCGTAACATTTGGTATTCCAAGAAGTAAAGGAAGTGACCCTGTTCACACAGCTGCGGTTGGTGGTGTTCACGCTGAAATGCAGAAGTAATTGGCTCCCGTATCATCACCAACTTCACAGTCTTATCAGTGATTAGCAGGTAATATTGTCCTTCCATGATACGCAAATGCTACCCATGCAGATTTTCCTTCGAAGATTTGATTGTGTTATGAACTGCGTTGCATATCGATGCAGGAATTGAAATGACAAAATAGATGTTTTTTAGTGTTGTCTGTGCATATGGTCTGGAAACAAATATGTCCCCAGTAGCTCACGTATTTCATCTGCGCTCTGAATAAGTACTTACCTGCAGCCTGTTCCCTTTATGAAATATTTGTTGTTTGCTTCATTCAATCTTTTTGTCATTAATAATTTTTTTTGTGGTAGAGGCAACATGGCATGTTATTATAGCTATTGTTCCAATATATGCTACAACTTGAAGAATTTTTTCCATGAATGTGTTGGTCTCTCCCATTCAATCACAGTAACCATTTAACAACTTCACATGGTATCAAATATCGCTGGGTGGTTCATGAAGTTGTGAGTAGACTTATCAAATACTTAAATAACATGTAGCCCAACAATAAAACCCAGAATATATCTATAATTTTCAGATGGCTCTATTGGCAATGGAAGGAAAAGGCAGTGCTGGCTTCTCTGTGACAGCAGAAGGTAAAACTAAAGAGACTGAAAAGATAAAACGGTGTCAGTGCCCTGCTCTACTCCTTCCTTTTTTTTCTTTCTTTTTTTTTTTGGCTAAAACTGATTTGTTGGTTTTCTCCTTTGCAGGTTTTTTTTTGGAAAGTTCACTGAGGAGACCAACATCGAGGGAAGAAGATGTTAGTAGCAAAATCTTTACTCTCATTGAGAGGATGGCGCTAGGAGAGTTGGGGCAATTTTCTGTCTATTTTCTTACAAAAGCCATACCATCCCAAGGGAGGTTGGGTACATATTTATAGCCATAGCTGGCTGGCTGCAGGCTACTCTAAAAAATGAGCGGGATGCTATCCTAGAGAGCATCCAAACTGAAAGTATAAAGCATGCTGTCCTAAAGAGCATCCAAACTGAAAGCATAAAGCAAAAACTGAAAGATGCTGTCCTAATAGGAATAGATGCTCTCCTAAAAGGAGAAAACAACCTAAAAGCAAAAGAAGGACCACAAAGACCAAAGACCAACAGCACAAGGACGTACAAGGACTTGTTCTATCATTCTCCCCCTAAGTCTTGTACATCGTCTTGTGGAAAAGTCGGGCCATCCTGGCCCTAGAGCAGAGCTCAAGGAACTTGATCCTCCCAAGGGGCTTGGTGAGCAGGTCCGCAAGATGGTCCCTGGAGTTGATGTAGCTCGCCTTGATGCTCCCTTCCTCTAAGCAGTCCCGGATGAAGTGGTACCTCACCCGGATATGCTTGCTCCGTTCATGAAAAACGAGGTTCTTTGCCAGGGCCAGAGCTGACTTGTTGTCCACCTGTTGACGAAAAAATCGAACACACTGGCCTGGGAGATCTGCTTAGCTCCTGTGCAGGTCCAAATCTTGATGAGATGCGGGCGTGCCAGTCAGTTTGATCCTGCAACTGACAAGATATGCAAATAGTAGACAAAACAGCCGATCGGCTGACAAGCTGATGGAGTAGTTCCAGCCGATAGCCGATAATAGCAGACACCGATACCAGCCGATAGCGATAGGGTTTAAGCAATCGGCTATATGTGCAATGTAGATGATGATATAAAGGCAATCGGCTGTTGATAACAAAGTATAACAATAATATAGTCCAGTAGAAACCAATCGGCTAGAAACAATATATAATAAGCACTGATCCGAAGGTTAAAGCACACATCGGCTCGAGGTCCGATGTTATAAAATCCACATATTAGATTAAACAGTGAGGCCTTTGTTGTCATCAGCTAAATCCAACTTATATATATATATATATATATATATATATATATATATATATATATATATATATATATATATATATATATATATATATATATATATATATATATATATATATATATATATATATATATATATATATATATATATATGAAATCCTTATAAGCCGATGCAACGTCTAGATAACTCATCGGCTGAAACCCCGATGAAACCCTTATTGTAATCAAAGACAGGCTAGAGGCTATGGTTCTAAGCACGACTAAGGTCGATGCAACTCAGAGTATGCAAAGAAACATAATATCTAGACAATCAAGCCTTTGACTAAGTTTTCAGGGTGGTAGATGTCTAAGCTAATCTAATCTAGCAACACGATTTAGCCGATACCGGCAGAAACCCTAAAACGAGAAGCAGCCGATAGAGCTAAATTGATATGCTAAGACTAGATTAATAGAGACATATGATAAATAGGTAGGCAAATATACCATCCAAACCAGAGCAATCCAAGAGGTCGAATGTACTGATGCAGCCTTGAACGACGCCGATATAAATGATGCAATTGCCTGGACCGGCTGAACATTGGACTTATCCCTTCGCCGGAGATCGAAGACGATGCAGCCCCACGTCGGGTGCCAAGTTCCGCCAGAACGATAAAATAAAGTAGAAAAGGTAAAAGGTGGCGATGCGCCGAATTGTATTGATCTGTGGAGATAGATTATATAGACCCCGGGTGTACATATTTATACCCATGGGTTGATACAAGTCCTTGTCGGACAAGAAAGAAACTTTCCTAAAGATAAAAGGAAAAGATAAAGTCCTTATAGGACAATAAACACACTTTCCTAAAGATAAAAGGAAACTAACAAACTATTCCTAATTAATAGATAACTTGCCATGCCGCATTCTCTTTGAACTCGGTCTCTTCTGGATAAGCTTCCTTTAGTAGATCAATTTCCTTAACCGAATATAGCAAGAATCCGACAACTGACGACTTGACAACTCTCATCGGCTAATCTCAGGACTTCAATGTCGATGCTGACTCTAAGCCGATGACTACTCCGGGCTTACCAAATTTCACTGTTAACACCACCCTGAGCTCCATTGCTCCAGTGTCTCTGCCAAGGAGATCACCAAGCAGTCGAGCAAGTTAGTGTCTCACTGGTTACTCTCATTGATAAGAGGATGGCACTCTAGATGGGGCAATTTTCTGGTTTTCTTCCATTCACAAACTCAAAGCCATATCCTCCCAAAGGGGGGATTGGATACATATTTATAGCTGCTTGCTAGTCTGAGAAGGGGGCTGTCCTAGAGCATCTCAACAAACTGTCCTAGAGCATCTCAACAAACTGCTGTCCTAGCTGTCCTAGAGCATCCAAACTGAAAGCTAAAAAGTAGACATGATGTCCTAGAAAGCTGAAAAGCAAGAAAGAACACCACAAGACCAAGACCAACCTGTCAAGACTTATTCCTACATTCTCCCCTGTCACGACCGGAAATAACCCAACGGGCGTTCCTTACGTGAGTGTATTATTCCTTGTCCCAGGAGGCAAGGTACACCAAAAGTTGATACAATTCAGAGTTTAACAAGCGGAAGCGTAAATAGTTAATTATTACATGGGCAGCGACGGCCCAGCACACTCAAAGACAACGTTGAACAGCAGAAGACTAGGGCGACGACCACAGGCACTTGACGGCAGGCACGAGCTAGACACCAAAGCCTTCATCTTCCAGGGGCTCCTCTTCTGGGTTTGGGAAAAATTGAGCAAGACTGAGTACAACCACCGTACTCAACAAGACACACCCACAAGTGCAGCGTAATTGCAAAGGAGTACAATGGAATTATAATATAGGGGTTAGGAGTTGCAGTAAATAGCATTAAAAGACACTTAGTTGCTCAAAGCTATGTTGTAAACACGATCCTAGAGCCGTACCATATTATTAATCAAGGCCGTGAACCCACACGAACCTGCCTTAACCCAAGGCCTACGATGATTCAGACCGAACTGGCAACCCGACCCTGGGTCCCAGCTCGTCCCAAGCCAACCCAGGCCAACCATTCCACATTTTAGTTGTTAAGCAGGTTTTAAGAATTAAAACACTAACTTGGGTACATTGCTCGGCTTGCCCATAACCGAGGGCGCGGCTATTCGAATAGGTTATACTCTGATCAGAGGTGTACATCTTTACCCACAAGACACATCTTCCTCACGTGTACCCACGTGCCACATACCACCACGGTATACAGACGAAAGACGTGACATAGTTCCCAACCCATCCTAGCCATAGACAAGAGTACCGACCCAATCCCACCTACGGCCGGAACCCCCGGGACAGGTAGGCAGGACTGAGCCCCTAGCAGCAGGGCACCAACCCTGTGCCATGACATCTCGACTACCGGGCCGCAGCTCGTGTAGCCTTCATTTGTCCTAGAGATGTCCATCGAATCCCCCGACTTCGTCCATCTCCATCCGTGTACTTTTGTTTATAACCAGACTGAGCCACAAACTAAGCCTTACCCATTAGACATGTGGAAGTACGGTGGTGCTTTGCAACAGAGGCCCGAAGACCGGTCCTTATATGGCCGAGGTGCGACTATCAAAACCATGCACCCCGAGCCCAGCCTAAAACCATTTTGAGAGTTTTGAATAGAGGGGGCGGGGTGAATCCAATTCCACAATAATCCAACAATTCCAGTGTCCAAGTGATATGAATATTACCACAGTCTAGAGTTTTAAAACCACCTAATGTTACCTAATTAATCAGCGAAGCATCTACCTAAAATCATACTAGTGATACCACAAGTAGAGTGTCCACTAGTTGGGGGTTTTGTTTATTCTAGGGTGAACAAGGTAATAATAACAATAACAATAATAATAAGGTCATAACAAAGGTAAATAGGCATGGCTAAATAAAACAGTGATAACGCGGGAATTTAAATAAAGCGATAATGCAATAATTTAAATCAAAATAATTTCATAAATTGGGATTCAATATGTTCAAGGATGATGTGTCTTGCGGGTAAAGATGTACACCTTTGATCAGAGTATAACCTATTCGAATAGCCGCGCCCTCGGTTATGGGCAAGCCGAGCAATGTACCCAAGTTAGTGTTTTAATTCTTAAAACCTGCTTAACAACTAAAATGTGGAATGGTTGGCCTGGGTTGGCTTGGGACGAGCTGGGACCCAGGGTCGGGTTGCCAGTTCGGTCTGAATCATCGTAGGCCTTGGGTTAAGGCAGGTTCGTGTGGGTTCACGGCCTTGATTAATAATATGGTACGGCTCTAGGATCGTGTTTACAACATAGCTTTGAGCAACTAAGTGTCTTTTAATGCTATTTACTGCAACTCCTAACCCCTATATTATAATTCCATTGTACTCCTTTGCAATTACGCTGCACTTGTGGGTGTGTCTTGTTGAGTACGGTGGTTGTACTCAGTCTTGCTCAATTTTTCCCAAACCCAGAAGAGGAGCCCCTGGAAGATGAAGGCTTTGGTGTCTAGCTCGTGCCTGCCGTCAAGTGCCTGTGGTCGTCGCCCTAGTCTTCCGCTGTTCTCCGTTGTCTTTGAGTGTGCTAGGCCGTCGCTGCCCATGTAATAATTAACTATTTACGCTTCCGCTTGTTAAACTCTGAATTGTATCAACTTTTGGTGTACCTTGCCTCCTGGGACAAGGAATAATACACGCACGTAAGGAATGCCCGTTGGGTTATTTCCGGTCGTGACAAGTTGGTATCAGAGCCCCCTTGACCCTAGGACGAGCCGTAGATCCCAAGCCTTAGCGATATTTTCGAAATAAAAATCCTTTCTTATTTGTGAAAATCCTCTAGTCTTTCTCTGTCCTACTGCTTCATTTATTGTCAAAATATAATCCTTAAAATGTTGCTTCTCTATTTTGTTTTTGTTTGTAGATGGCCGGCAGCATCACCCGTCGTGGACTGGACTTGACTGGCTTCGTTTTGGAGCTGCGGGGCATGTGCATTGTCTTGGGGTATCCACATGGAGTGGACTACCAGGGCAGGCCGCTCCCGGAGCAGGAGGGCGACGAGGCAGAGCCCGTCGCTGCTTGGGAGGTCACTGCAGTGATCCTCTTCTTCTCACCTGAGAGGACTTCGCTGGCAGTCACCGCGGGTGGAGATTCCTTCTCCGCCGCTTGCCAGAATGCCGCTCTCCTCGCCATCGGCACTCTGCACCAGCGCTACCCGGACGAGTTGCAGCACTCGCCCTACCGCTACCACCCTCGCCGCGGAGGAGCCCGCGACTACGCCACCTTCCGGGATGCTAGCTCGGAGGATGACGCTACCATCATGCACCTGGCGCGCATGGTGGAGGCGTACGACGCGGCTCGCATCGACTTCCATCAGATGGTGCGCCGTGGGTTGGTCGAGAACAACCTGAAGATCCTGGAGCTGCGTCAGGAGAATTTGCAGCTGAAGAAGGACCTAGATGCAGTGGAGGCGCAGCTGCATCAGCTCAAGATCGCCCAGGGAGAGGTCGGTCGTCCCAAGCGCCGCCGCGTCTGCCGCAGCCAGAAGATCACCGCTCGCAAGAGTACCTCCAGGCCCGAGCTTGTTCGTCAGTCCCTGGCGTGGACCTGCTTCGTGGAGACCCCTCGTGCCGAGCCCGCGCCCGTGGTTCCTCAGGAGGGGGAGACCTCCGGCGTTGGTAGCACGAAGGATGCGCTGCTGCTCACCTTCTGTCCTGGCCCGTCGCAGCGGTAGACGAGCAGTTAGTAGGCTTGCGCGTGTGTTCTTTTCGTTTGTTCGTTTTGCTAGAGTCATATGGGGCACGGTTATGCCGGTGTGTGGTATAACTATGTCGGAGCCTGTCTTTATTTTATTTGCCTAAGCAATTTGAACCTTAATGAACCAATTTAATAGCAGTATTAAATTCAAGAATTATGGTAGTCGTGGGTGGTTAGATTTAATTGTCAGCTCTCTCTGTTTGCTGGTTCCGTGTGGGGTTTTCAGATGGTGATGACCAGGAGAAGTGCTAATACCGGTGATGGCAACCAACCCGAAGGCATCAACCTCAACAACCATGGCAGCCCACCTCCACCTCCTCCTCCGCCTCCACCACCACCACCAGACACCAACGCCATCCTCACCCAAATCCTCGCCCAGCAAGCCAACATGACGGCTGCTTTCCTCCACCACATCCAAAATCCACCACAGCATAATGCTCCACCTCCACCACCACCCCCGCAACACTCTAAGCTCGCCGAGTTCCTTCGCATTCGCCCGCCTACCTTCTCCAGCTCCAATAACCCCGTGGATGCCTTGGATTGGTTGCATGCAGTGGGGAAGAAGTTAGACACTGTGCAGTGCAACGATGAGGAGAAAGTCATCTTTGCCACCCACCAGCTGCAGGGGCCCGCATCTCTATGGTGGGACCACTTCCAGGCTACGCAGCCCGAGGGGCAGCCTATCACCTGGGCCCGTTTCACCGCCGCTTTCCGGAGAACCCATGTGCCTGCCGGAGTCATGGCCCTTAAGAAAAGGGAATTCCGGGAGTTGAAGCAAGGCAACCGCTCCGTGATGGAGTATTTGCATGAGTTTAACAACCTGGCCCGGTACGCCCCGGAGGACGTTCGGGAAGATGAGGAAAAGCAAGAGAAGTTCTTGGCGGGAATGGACTCTGAGCTGTCCGTACGTCTGGTGTCCGGGGACTATCCGGATTTCCAACGTCTAGTGGACAAGAGCATCCTCTTGGAGGCCAAGCACAAAGAATTGGAGTCGCACAAGCGTCGCTTGGCGAATTTCCGCAATCAACAGGGGGCTAACCAAAGGGTCCGCTACACCAATCCCTATCTAGGGGGATCCTCCTCGCAGCAGCAACAGCAGCAACCTCGCTCCGCGCCCCGACCTCAATTTGTGGTGCGCGTTCCCCAGCCGCAGCAACCTCAGGGCCAGCAAGGGCCCCGTGCACCCCGTCCTCCTGCGCCAGCTGTGCAGCCTGGTCAAGGCCACAGAGACGTACAAGGTCAGCAGCGTCTGTGCTTCAACTGCTTCGAACCCGGGCACTTTGCGGAAAAATGCCCGAAGCCACGACGCCAGCAAGGCCAAGCGCCTCCCCGCCCCAACAACGGTGGTAAGGACGTCGCTCGGGGTCATGTGAACCACGTGACTGCCGAGGATGTGCTGACAACTCCAGACGTCATCGTTGGTACGCTCCTCATCCATTCCATCCCTGCTACCATTTTGTTCGACTCTGGAGCTTCCCACTCGTTTATATCTGTGACATTCGTGGGGAGAAATCAGTTGGGTGTAGAAAGGCTTAGGAACCCTATGCTCATCACCACCCCTGGAGGGGTTATGACAGCGAAGTATTATAGCCCTGCCATTCCCATAGAAATTCAGGGAATTCCGTTTCCCTCGGATCTGATTCTTCTAGACACCAAGAACTTGGATGTGATCCTTGGGATGAATTGGTTGGCTCAATTCCAAGGAGTAGTGGATTGTGCAAGACGCACTGTCACTCTGTACCGAGGGCCAGAACAACCGGTTGTTTTCTTTGCACCCCCAACCTCTGTCAGTAGTTCAGAACTTCATCAGATAGGACTGTCAGAAATCCCCATCGTCAGAGAGTTCGGAGACGTGTTTCCGGAAGAACTACCCGGTATGCCGCCCAAGCGAGAGATTGAGTTCCGGATAGATCTTGCTCCAGGAACCACTCCTCTGTACAAGCGACCCTACCGTATGGCAGCAAATGAACTGGCCGAAGTTAAGAAACAGTTGGAAGAGTTGAAAGGAAAGGGGTATATACGTCCGAGCACTTCCCCCTGGGGTGCTCCCGTAATTTTTGTGGAGAAGAAAGACAAGACAAAGAGGATGTGTGTCGACTACAGAGCTCTCAATGAAGTTACTATCAAAAACAAGTACCCTCTTCCCCGGATCGATGATCTGTTCGATCAGCTTAAAGGTGCCACGGTATTCTCCAAAATTGATCTTCGCTCCGGATATCACCAGTTGCGCATCCGTGAAGAAGATATCCCGAAGACTGCATTCACCATGCGATACGGGCTGTATGAATTCACGGTGATGTCGTTCGGTCTGACTAATGCTCCTGCTTTCTTCATGAACTTGATGAACAAAGTGTTCATGGAGTACTTAGATAAGTTTGTTGTGGTCTTCATCGACGACATTCTAGTGTACTCGCAATCAGAGGAAGACCATCAACAACATCTCTGTCTGGTGTTGGGAAAGTTGCGGGAACATCAATTGTATGCCAAGCTTAGCAAGTGTGAGTTCTGGTTGTCCGAAGTCAAATTCTTAGGGCACATGATATCTGCTAAAGGAGTCGCTGTGGACCCCGAAACAGTGACCGCCGTCACCGATTGGAAGCAACCCAAGACAGTCACTCAAATTCGCAGTTTCTTAGGTTTGGCAGGATACTACCGGAGGTTCATCGAGAACTTCTCCAAAATCGCTCGACCTATGACACAGTTGTTGAAGAAAGAAGAGAAATTTGTGTGGAGCCCGCAATGCGAGAAGGCGTTCAAAACACTCAAAGAAAAGCTGGTTTCCTCGCCAGTGTTAATCTTGCCGGATACTCACAAAGACTTCATGGTGTATTGTGACGCTTCGCGCCAAGGACTGGGGTGCGTGCTCATGCAGGAAGGTCATGTGGTAGCCTATGCCTCCCGCCAGTTACGGCCTCATGAAGGCAACTACCCTACCCATGATTTGGAGTTAGCCGCGGTGGTTCATGCTCTAAAAATCTGGCGGCATTATCTCATTGGGAATCGCTGCGAAATATATACCGATCATAAGAGTTTGAAATACATCTTCACCTAGTCGGATCTGAATCTTCGGCAGAGAAGATGGTTAGAGCTCATCAAGGATTATGATGTGGGAATCCACTATCATCCCGGTAAGGCCAATGTGGTCGCCGACGCTCTAAGTCGAAAAAGCCATTGCAACACTCTTAACGTCCGTGGCATTCCACCCGAACTTAATCAACAGATGGAAGCCCTGAACCTAAGCATAGTTGGTCGCGGATTCTTGGCTGCGTTGGAAGCCAAGCCTACCTTGCTCGATCAAATCCGCGAGGCTCAGAAGAATGATCCGGACATGCGTGGACTCCTCAAGAATATGAAACATGGTAAAGCCGCTGGTTTCACAGAGGATGAACACGGCACCCTATGGAACGGAAATCGGGTATGCGTTCCAGATAACAGAGAACTTAAACAGCTGATACTTTAGGAAGCTCACGAAAGTCCTTATTCCATCCACCCTGGCAGTACGAGGATGTACTTAGACTTGAAGGAGAAATACTGGTGGGTTAGTATGAAGCGGGAAATTGCAGAGTTCGTGGCCCTTTGTGATGTGTGCCAGCGTGTCAAAGCAGAGCATCAACGACCGGCCGGACTTCTCCAACCTCTCCAAATACCAGAATGGAAATGGGATGAAATTGGGATGGATTTTATCACTGGACTTCCAAAAACCCAAGGTGGATATGATTCTATATGGGTAGTTGTGGACCGACTAACCAAAGTAGCTCGCTTTATTCCTGTAAAGACCACATATGGAGGAAACAAACTAGCTGAACTCTATTTCGCCAGGATCGTAAGTCTGCGTGGCGTTCCCAAGAAAATCGTATCTGATCGGGGAAGTCAGTTCACCTCTCACTTTTGGAAGAAACTCCAAGAAGAGTTGGGTACCCGATTAAATTTCAGCACCGCGTATCATCCGCAGACAGATGGTCAAACCGAGCGTCTAAACCAGATCCTCGAGGATATGCTTCACGCATGTGTCCTAGATTTCGGGAAAACCTGGGATAAGAGTCTCCCCTATGCCGAGTTCTCCTACAATAACAGCTACCAAGCCAGCATACAAATGGCACCCTATGAAGCGTTGTATGGACGCAAATGTCGGACACCGCTATTGTGGGACCAAGTTGGGGAAAGCCAAGTGTTCGGGACCGATATCCTGAGAGAAGCCGAAGCTACGGTCAGAACCATTCGGGAAAACCTAAAGGTGGCACAGTCTCGGCAGAAGAGTTATGCAGACAACCGACGCCATGACCTGGAATTCGCAGTGGATGACTTTGTGTATCTCCGGGTAACGCCATTGCGAGGGGTACACAGGTTTCAGACAAAAGGGAAGCTCGCACCTCGATTCGTGGGTCCTTTCCGCATCACTGCTCGACGCGGAGAAGTAGCTTACCAATTGGAGCTGCCTGCTTCCTTGGGCAACGTGCATGATGTGTTCCATGTGTCGCAACTCAAGAAATGTCTTCGAGTGCCGTCCGAGCAGGCTGACTCAGAGCAGATTGAAGTTCGCGAAGACTTGACCTACGTGGAGAGACCAGTGAAAATCCTGGACACCATGGAGCGCAGGACCAGGAATCGGGTAATCCGTTTTTGCAAGGTCCAATGGAGCAACCATGCCGAGGAAGAAGCTACTTGGGAGCGTGAAGAAGAGCTGAAGGCAGCCCATCCCGATCTCTTCGCCAGTTCTTCCGAATCTCGGGGTCGAGATTCCGTTTAAGGGGGGTAGGTTTGTCGCGTCCCAAAACGACTCTAAAATACATCCTCGAAATTATGCCTAGAATAATTAAAATCCGTGTGAAAGCCTCCAACAATTAAAATGTGCAAAGTTAAAAGTCAAATAAGGCTTGGAGGATTTTTGTATATTTCCTAAAAGCCTAAAATGCGTAAATAAATTTTAGTGGAATTTTCAGAGCACAAATAATAATTATTAAGAAATAAACAAAGTTAAAATGATTTTATAAAAAGAAAAGCTCTAAAAAGTCCTGTTCCCCCCTTCCCCTCTTGGGCCGGCTCGGCCCAGTTCCCTCCCCCTCTCTCCTCCTCCCCGCGGCCCACCCGGCCTCCTCCCCGCGCGCGCGCCACTGACGGGCGGGCCCGCCCGCCACCCTCGCTGACGGGTGGGGCCCACCCGTCATCCCCTTCCTCCCGCCGCTCCCGCCGCTCGCCCGTGCCCTAGCGCCGCCGCCGCCGCGAATCTCGCCGCCTCCCGCCGTCCCCGCGCGCAATAAAGAGGGGGGAAATATTCCCCACGATTCCCTCTCTCTTTCCCCCCGTTTTTCCCTCTCTCTCTCCCTCGGATTCGCTTGGATTCACTCCCGCAAACCTCGCCGGCGCCATCAATGGCGGCCGGATCCTCCGCGCCGGTTTCCATCTCCTCCGGCCGCCTTCCCTCACTCCCAACCCTATTTAAACCACCCCCGTGCCCTCCTCCACCGTGTCCGCCACTCGCCGCCTCTCCTCCCCGTCGGAATCGAGCCCGCGCCGTCGCACCCTCTCTCCGCCGTCGCCGCCGAGCTCCGGTCAGCTGCCGTCGTCGCTCCGGACCGTCTCCCGCCCCGACGCCGCCTCCTTCGGCTTCGCCGCGTCCCCGCCGACCTCGGCCACCCCTCCGCTTCGCTCACCGACCGCCGGAACGTCGTCGACCCCGTCGACCCGACCCGCGCCGTCGCCTTCCTCCGCTCCGGCCGCCGTTTTCGTCGTCGCCGTCAACTCGGGGTGATCCGTGGACCGCCGTTCGTTTTCCCCTTTCCCTCCCCTCCCTCGGCCACTGCTCCGCCGTGCCGGTGGTCGCCGGCGGCGACCATCGGGGCGAGGGCGCCGCCTCCCGCCGGTCGAGCCGCAATGGCCGCCCCTCCCCCGGGCGCACCGAGCGGCTGCCACGTATGGCCCGGCCGTCAGCCGCCCACGCCCTCGGGTGCAGCTGACGCCTGGGGCCCACGGCGCCGGTCGGCGTGATCCGCGTGCGCCCGGTCCACCGTGGACCGTGAGGCTGCCGCGTGGGCCCCACTCCCGTGGACCCGGTCCGCGCGCCCTCTCCCCTCGGCTGACGCAATAAATCTGATTTTAAATTAAAATTTAAATGAAGGAAATTCGCAAATATTCATTTAAAGAGCATATAAACTTCAAATGGCTATAACTTGGCCATTTGAACTCGGAATTGGACCGTTCAAGTCTTTGGTGTCTAGCTCGTGCCTGCCGTCAAGTGCCTGTGGTCGTCGCCCTAGTCTTCCGCTGTTCTCCGTTGTCTTTGAGTGTGCTGGGCCGTCGCTGCCCATGTAATAATTAACTATTTACGCTTCCGCTTGTTAAACTCTGAATTGTATCAACTTTTGGTGTACCTTGCCTCCTGGGACAAGGAATAATACACGCACGTAAGGAACGCTCGTTGGGTTATTTCCGGTCGTGACATCCCCCTAAGTCTTGTGCGCCGTCTTGTGGGAAAGTTGAGCCATCCCGATCCGGGAGCAAAACTCAAGGAACTTGATCCTCCCAAGGGGCTTGGTGAGCAAATCCGCAAGCTGGTCCTTGATGTTGATGTAGCTCGCCTTGATGCTCCCTTCCTCTAAGTAGCCTCGGATGAAGTGGTACCTCACCCGGATGTGCTTGCTCCGTTCGTGAAAAACGGGGTTCTTTGCCAGGGCCAGAGCGGACTTACTGTCCACCCCGAGCTCCACCGCTCCAGTGTCTCTGCCGAGCAGATCACTGAGCAATCGAGCAAGCCAGAGCGCCTAGGTCGAAGCGGTGGGGGCCGCAATGTACTCGGCCTCACAGCTGGACAGGGCCACCACCTGCTGCTTGACTGACTGCCAGCTAACCAGGCACTCGCCGAGGAAGAAGAGAATCCCACTCATGCTCTTGCTGGTGTCGATGTCGCCGGCGTGGTCGCTGTCGCTGTACCCGACGAAGTGTGCCTTGCCAGGACACCTCGGGTAGTAAAGACCGTGGTCGAGAGTCCCCTCAACGTAGCGGATGATCCTCTTCACAGCCTGCTGGTGCTCCGTCGTCGGTCGTTGCATGAACCGACTAACGTAGCTAACGGAGAATGCCAAGTCTGGCCGTGTGTGGGTGAGGTAGCGAAGGCTCCCCACAAGACGCCGGTACTGTGTAGCGTCTACATTCTCCGTCGTGCTGTCGCGGCTCAGCTTTAGTCTCTCCTCCATCAGAGTGAGAGCTGGGTTGCAGTCGGTGAGCCCAGCCAACTCCACGACCCGCTTGGCGTAGGCGGTCTGTCGAAGTGTGATCCCGGAGTCGTCCTGGTGCACCTCGATCCCCAGGTAGAAGGATAGAGGCCCCAAATCACTCATCTGGAAGGCGGCCTTCATCTCTTCCTTGAACACCGCCACCTTCGCATCCTTGGTGCCGGTGATCACCAAGTCGTCGACGTAGACACCCACCAGCAAGGCATTTCCTCCATTGCCTCGCCGGTAGATGGCCACCTCGTGCGGGCTTTGCTCGAAGCCCATCCCCTTGAGCGTGGAATCCAACTTGGCGTTCCATGCCCGTGGTGCCTGCTGCAAGCCGTAGAGGGCCTTGTGCAGGCGTAGCACATTACCCTCCTTGCTGGGGATCACAAAACCCGGTGGCTGGTGCACGTAGACCTCCTCCTTCAAGTCGCCATTCAGAAACGCCGACTTGACGTCCATGTGATGGACGCACCAGCCTTCCTGTGCAGCCAGCGCAAGGAGGAGTCGCACGGATTCCATCTGTGCCACGGGGGCGAAGGCATCGTCGAAGTCGATACCCTCCTGCTGCACGAAACCGTGTGCCACCAAGCGAGCCTTGTGCTTGACGATGGCTCCAGCTTCATCCCTCTTCAGCTTGAACACCCACTTAAGGGTGATTGCGCGGTGACCACGAGGGAGGTCAGCAAGCTCCCAGGTGCGGTTCTCCTCAACCACGTCCATCTCTCACTGCATTGCGGCACGCCATGCCGCGTGTCCCTCAGCCTCTGCGAAAGACCGAGGCTCACCGTCGTCGCACGCAAGGTGCAACTGCGCCTCCAAGTCACGAGGCACCAGCCTGGCAGTGGCTGGCCACCGAGAAGGTCTTCCATCGTACGGTACCTCAACGGCTCGTCGTCGTGGTACGCGTCGATGCGCTCCTTGTCGTGGGAGAGCGGAGTAGCGAACTCCACCGGGCTGTGCTCATCACGAGCTGGCGTCGGAATGGACGTGCCCAGAGGGGTGGCTGCTGGCTCTGGAGTGCGTTGGGTCGCCGACTGTGGTGGTGTCGGTGAATAACTCATTGCAGCCGAGGTCGTAGCTCGAAAGTGTGTCGCTGTCGGGGTTGGTGGAGGTTCGGGGACTGGGGTAGGCACGCTCGGTGAAGGAGAATTGCCTACTCCCCCAGCTCCCTTGAAGTGGACGTACTCGACAGTGAAGTCGTCATACATCGGAGTCGAACCGTCGTCTACCGCCTTCTCCCATGCCCACCCTCGCCCTTCGTCGAACACTATGTCGCGCGCCGTGCGCACACGCTGTGTCTCCGGGTCGAGAATGCAGTCGGCCTTCGGGCCCTCCGCGTAGCCGATGAACACCCCTGGGGTGCTCTTGTCGTCGAGCTTGCCGATGTGGCCAAGATCCTTGGTGAACACGAGGCAGTTGAAGACCCGCAGGTGGGAGACCGCCGGCTTGCGCCCATGCCAAGCCTCGTACGGTGTCCTGCCGTCGAGGGCCTTGGTAGGCGAGTGGTTGAGGATGTAGACGGCCGTCACTACCGCCTCTCCCCAGAAGATGACCAGCATCCCCCTCTGCTTGAGGAGAGCCGAGCCATCCCCAGAACCGTCTGGTTGCGCCGCTCGACGACACCGTTCTGCCGCGGGCTGTATGGCGCGGTGTAGTGGCGCTGAATGGACTCATCAGCGCAGTACGACACAAATTCAACCGCCGTGAATTCGCCGCTGTTGTCGGTGCGCAGCACGCGCAACTTGCGGCCACACTCTGCCTCCGCAGCAGCCTGCGCGCACCTGATGGCGTCCGTAGCCTCTTCCTTGCTGCCGAGGACCATCACCCACATGTAGCGGGAGAGGTCGTCAACGAGTAGCAGGAAGTAACGTCGTCCTCCTGGTGTGGCCGGTGTCACTGGGCCACACAAGTCCCCGTGCACGAGCTCGAGCCGCTCCTTGGCTCGGAAGCTCGTCTGCTTGGGAAAGGGGAGCCGCCTCTGCTTCGTTACCACGTAGACGTCACAGAGCTGCTCCACATGGTCAAGGCACGGCAGACCTCGCACCATCTCCTTGGCACTGAGCCGCTTCAGGGCCTTGAAGAGGAGGTGCCCGAAGCGCTCGTGCCACTTCCACGCCTCGTCGTCCCGACGAGCGGCGAGGCAAACTGGTTGTGCCAACTGCGCACTGAGGATGTAGAGTCGATTAGTGCCTCTGGTTACCTTGGCAAGAAAGCGACGACGACGATCCCAAATTCTCATGACTCCGTGCTCGACCAACACGCGTGAGCCGTTTTCATCCAGCTTCCCCACGCTGATGATAGAGTTTCTCAACGCGGGGATGTAGTAGACTCCGGTGAGCAGCCTGTGCTCACCGGACTTGGCGGTGAAGGTGACGGAGCCGACGCCCTTGATCTCCACGCCGGAGGCATCCCCAAACTTGACGGAGCCTCGGACGCTGGAGTCAAGCTCGGTGAAGAACTCCCATCGGCCAGTCATGTGATGGGTGGTGCCGGTGTCGAGGTACCGCCCATCAGCCTTGTCGTTGCTGGAGCTGTTGCCAAGGAAGGCGTGTACCTTCGGCTCGTCGAGGTGGAGGAAAACTGCTGTGGCCGGTGCCGCTGGAGATAGCTCGATGCTTGCGTGTGCCAGGAGCAGAGCCGGCTCTTCCTCCTCCACCCGTGCAACGTGGGCCTGGCTGCGTCGAGCCTGTCGACAGTCTGTGGCCCAATGGCCATGCTTGCCACAGTTGCGGCAGGCGTCGTCTTGTGCCGGCTTGTGGTTGCCGGCGGCGCCGCCCTAGGTGCCTCTGCGAGCGCCACCCTCGGCGTGTCTTCACGCACACCGCAGCTGCACGCCTCCGCGCGCCTTGCGCTGCTTTGCGGTCGCCCGT
Source organism: Oryza sativa Japonica Group (assembly GCF_034140825.1). Lineage (NCBI taxonomy): Eukaryota > Viridiplantae > Streptophyta > Magnoliopsida > Poales > Poaceae > Oryza > Oryza sativa. Next base: position 17,592,911 of record NC_089043.1, on the reverse strand, counting down.
CGAGGAGGAGGACTCCTCCTTCCTCCGGTCACCCTGGCTAGCCTCCCACTGTTCCCGAGTGAGATGAAGCTTCCCGCCAATGGTGATAGGCCCCGAGAGAGGTTGTGGCTCATCGCCGTCGACGACCCTGAGGCGACCTATCGCCTCCTCGATCGACATCGTGGAGAGGTCCAGCAGAGACTCGATCAAGCGAGCGATCTACCTATACTTCTCTGGGACGCAGCGGAAGAGCTTCTCGACGGCTCTCTCCTTGTCGTAGGTGTCGTCGCCGTACTACACCATCTTCTGCAAAAGAGTGTTGAGATGGAAGGCAAAGTCATCAGCATCCTTACCTGGCTTGAAGGCCAGGTTCTCCCACTCCTCGTGGAGTGCCTGCAGTGTGGACTTGCGAGCGCGGTCGCTGCCGATGCGTGCCGCAGCAATGCCGTCCCAGGCCTCCTTGGCAGTTCACTTCTGGGAAAACGAGAACTGCATCTCGGGCGGGACTGCAGCGATGAGGGCATCCAGCGCCCGTCGATCCTCGTCATAGTCGACGTCGCGCGTACCGAACTACTTCCCACATGTGCCGCACCTGGAGCCTCACCCTCATGACCGCAACCCACTCGATGTAGTTGGTTTTGGTGAGGGTGTTGGTTGGATCACTTCCGAACTACACTCAATAGTCTAGCTGAAACTGAAACTGAAAATGAGCTGAAAAGCTTACTTAACTCAAGAGGGGTACATGTCCTTTTATAGGATTTTAAGTCGGTGTTACAGTATGCTACAGTAACCGACATACTATTCATCTTGCTGTTTACAGCTAAAGTAAAATCTAAATTTACTACTACTACCAGCTGTTAAGCAGCTGTACATTCTTACTAGCTAAGGAACCTGTAAAGGACTGCAGCAGCAAGGATTATGCTAACAATTCTCCCCCTAATCCTTGCACATCAGACTTGGATTGATTTGGACCATTCCAATCCTAGTTCGCAGTTCATGGAATTTCACCCGCCCTAATGCCTTCGTTAGAATGTCAGCGAGCTGGTCCATGGTGGTGATGAAGCTGGCGTTGATGCTTCCTTCCTCCAAGCAGCCTCTGATGAAGTGATAGCGCAAATCAATATGCTTGCTGCGCTCATGGAAGACAGGGTTCTTTGCCAGCGCCAAGGCGGACTTGCTATCCACCTTTAGATCGATCGCTTTAGGTTGCTTCCCAAGGAGTTCGCTGAGCAATCGAGCCAACCAGATTCCTTGTGTGGCAGCATTGGTGGCTGCAACATATTCTGCTTCACAGGAAGATAGAGCCACCACTCTTTGCTTGATGGATTGCCAACTCACCAAGCTTGAACCAAGGAAAAACAACATGCCACTTGTGCTTCTCCTTGTATCAATGTCGCCGGTGAGGTCGCTGTTGCTGTAACCAATCAACCGCTGCTCCTCTTTCTCCCTTTTGTAATGAAGACCATACTTCATCGTACCAGCGACATAGCGCAAAATGCGCTTCACGGCCAACATGTGCTCCTCAGTTGGCCGCTCCATGAAGCGACTCACGAACCCAATAGTAAATGCTATGTCTAACCGTGTGTGCACAAGATAGCGAAGGCTAGCAACCAGCCATCAATATACTGTCGCATCAATGGGAGGTGCCGTGCTATCACGGCTCAGCTTGAGCCTTTCTTCCATTGGAGTGGCGCAAGGATTGTAGTCCTTGAGGCCAGCCGACTCCACAATGCGCTGAGCATAGCGACCTGGTTCAGGGAGATTCCATCATCTCCTTGCTTCACCTCAATTCCAAGGTAGAAAGAGAGCAAGCCAAGATCACTCATCTGAAACTTTGCCTTCATTTCTTCCTTGAATTGTTCAATTGCTCTTGTCGATGGCCCGGTGATCACAAGGTCATCTACATAGACCCCGACGAGTAGAGCAGAGCCACCATTGTTTCGCCGGTACATGGCGTGCTCACGCTTGCTCTGGTCAAAGCCCAGCTCCTTCAGAATGTGATCAAGCTTCGCATTCCAGGCTCTTGGCGCCTGCCGCAGGCCATAAAGAGCCTTGCGTAAGTGAAGTACCTTGTCTTCTTCTCCGGCGACGACAAAACTAGGGGGTTGCTTCACATACACCTCCTCTGCCAAATCTCCATTGAGAAAGGCAGACTTCACATCCATGTTATGGACGCGCCACCCTTTTTGGGCGGTGAGCGCAAGTAGGAGACGAATTGACTCCATGCGCGCAACGGGCGCAAATACCTCGTCGAAATCAATCCCAGGTTGCCGGACAAATCCCCTAGCGACAAGACGAGCTTTGTGCTTGACCACCTTCCCGGCCTTGTTCTTCTTCAATTTATAGACCCATTTGAGTCCAATTGGGCGATGGCCATGTGGGAGATCAACAAGCTCCCAAGTCCCATTGCGATTCACCGCGTCCATCTCTTCTTGCATCTCGGCCCGCCATGTCTCGTCACGCTCAACTTCTGCTAACGAGCACGGCTCACCAGGCCCAGCGAGGAGCAAAGACGCCTCCTCGACCTCCCGTTGTGCAAGCCCTGGTGTCGGGGCATTCTCCTCGATCAAGTTGTCGATGATGTAGTAGCGGACAGGGGTGTTGGAGTGCGCCGCGACGATCCTCTCCTCGTCGTGTGAGCGAGGTGACACGAACTCTATTGGGGCTGTGCTAGGACTTGGTGCTGGTGTGGGAGGGGTTGCCGGTGAAGTCTCCTGCAGTGGCATTGGGGATGTTGATGGGGTCACCGCTCCTCCCCCCAAACCAGGCATAGGATGCCCCATGATCTTCTCAACATGGTACTCGATGGAAAAATCGCTGCTCGGTGGCGCACCTGTGCCGCTTGCTGCCATCCAGTCCCACCCACGACTCTCATCAAAGATGACATCACGGGCGAGACGTACACGTCGTGTCCTTGGATCCAGGACACGATATGCCTTCATCCCTTCTTCATAGCCGATGAAGACGCCGTGTGTGCTGCGGTCGTCGAGCTTGCGCATATTGTTTAACTCCTTCACGAACGCCAGGCACCCGAAGGTGCGTAGGAAGCTGACCATCGGCTTCTTGCCGTGCCAAGCTTCATATGGTATCTTGCCAATGAGGCTCTTGGTTGGTGTGCAACTAAGGAGGAAGACAGCCGTGCTGACAGCCTCCCCTCAAAACTCCGCAGGCATTCCCCTCTGTCTGAGAAGGGCGCGCGCCATGGACACCACTGTCTGATTCTGCCGCTCGACCACGCCATTTTGTTGTGGGGCGTAGGGCGCGGAGAAATGACGTTGGATACCCTCATCAGTGCAGTAGGCGGCGAACTCAAGCGACGTGAACTCGCCGCCGTTGTCCGTGCGGAACACACGCAACTTGCACCCGCAACGAGTCTCGGCTGCCATCTGAATCTTCTTGATGGCGTTAGGTGCATTGCTCTTGGCTGCTAGGAGCGCCACCCACATGTATCGTGTGGTGTCGTTGACCAGCAGCAAGAAGTGACGGCGGCCACCTGGTGTTGCCGGCGCGATGGGACCACAGATGTCGCCATGGACGAGATCTAGCGGCTCCTGAGCGTGGTACTTGGCTGCCTTTGGAAAGGCAGCATGCCGATGCTTGGTGATGACACACGTATCGCAAAGCTGTTGACATGCTCAAGTCGAGGCAGGCCGCACACAAGCTCTTGTCGGCCCATCTTCTCTAGCAAGCTGAAGTGGATGTGCCCAAAGCGCTCGTGCCAACGCCAGGCAACATCATCATGTCACGTAGCCAAGCAAATCGGCCTAGCAACCTCGAGGCGTAGGACGTACAGATGGTTTCGTCCCCGCTTGATCTTGGCGAGGAGACGGCGGCGGCGGTCCCAGATGCGCATGATGCCGTCCTCGACCAGCACACGCGTCCCGCTTTCATCAAGCTGACCGATGCTGATGATCGAGCTCTTGAGGCGTGGAATGTAGTAGACGCCGCTGAGAACCTTGTGCTCGCCATTCTTGCCAGTGAAGATGACGTTACCGGCACCCTTGATGTCAATGATGGAGCTATCTCCAAATTTGATGGTGCCGGTGACGCTTCGGTCGAGCTCAGCAAAGACGTCGCCACGGCCCGTCATGTGGTTGGTGGCTCCTGTGCAAGGTACCACGCCTCCTCCTTGTCCTCAACGTCTGTGGCTCCTAGGCTCACCTGCACTCGCGGTTCAACGAGGGAGACAGGAGATGGCGTGATGATGGGATCATCATTGAGCTCGCAAGCGTGGGCCATCAACAAAGCGGCATCGTCATCTTCAAGCTCGCAGGCCCGTGAAAGCAGCAGGACGTCGTCATCGTCATCACCTTGGGCTAGATGAGCGGCTTCTTTCTTGGGCTGGCGACAGTCCTTGGCCCAATGGCCAAGACGGCCACAATTGTGGCATCTGTTTGGTGCCGTGTCCTGATTGTTGTTCCCTTTCTCGCCTTGTACGCCGCCACCAGCGCCTTTTTTCTTTCGGTGGGAGCGAGGTCGCTGGCGAGCTCCGTCTTGCGACTGCTTGGAGGATTCCTCCCCCTTCTGTTGCTCCTTCTGCCGTGCGAGCCACTGCTCCTCCGTGAGGAGGAGCTGGCCTCCAGCTAGAGTAGTCGACGACATTGGAGCTGGTCGCCGTTCCTCCGCCACCTTGAGACGCCCAGTGACGTCCTCGATGGTGAGTGTCGGGAGATCCAACAGGGTCTCAATTGACACATCGATTTGGGAAAATCGCACTGGGACGATGCACAGGAACTTCTCGATGACGTTCTGCTCCTCGATTCGGTCTCCTAATGTCCCAAGCTGAGACACTAGACTTGTAAGCCGTGGGGCGAAATCGTCAATCGATTCACCATCACGGAACGAGATGGATTCATACTCCTGGCGCAGCTGTTGCGCCTTCGCCTTACTCACGCGGTCCACGCCGACACGCATCACTATGATGGCATCCCAGGCGTCCTTCGCGGAGTCCTTGGTGACGAGCAGCGGGATCATCTGGCTGGGGACAGCGTGCAGGATGGCCTCCATTGCCATCCTGTCCTCTTGCTCGTCGCAATCACCATACTCCACCGCGTCCCAAAGGCCACGGGCTTGCAGCATCACCTTCATCAGCAGCGACCACTCGGTGTAGTTGGTTCGCGTGAGGGTGGGGAAAGCAGCAGAGCTGCCAACCTCCCTGACAGTCCGCTGCACAATGACCTCTCGAACAGCAGCGCCTCGACCTCGTCCTCGCCGTGGTGTTGGCGATAACGAGTGACGGCGGCCTCGGTGTTGTGGCGACCTGGAAGCATTGGCTCCAGCAGCTGGTACTCCCTCCATCTCTCTCTTACTTCTTTCACCTAGCTCTGATACCAATTATTGGTAGGATCACTTCTGAACTACACTCAATAGTCTAGCTGAAACTGAAACTGAAAATGAGCTGAAAAGCTTACTTAACTCAAGAGGGGTACATGTCCTTTTATCGGATTTTAAGTCGGTGCTACAGTATACTACAGTAACGGACATACTATTCATCTTGCTGTTTACAGCTAAAGTAAAATTTACTACTACTACCAGCTGTTAAGCAACTGTACGTTCTTACTAGCTAAGGAACCTGTAAAGGACTGCAGCAGCAAGGATTATGCTAACAGAGGGTAGGCCACCCACCGCCGGGACCAAAGTCCCTGACCACCATCTGGACGCCGTGGTGGCCATGGCGCCGGTCAGGGGAGGGAGAGCCGCGCTGCCTGCGAGGGCCGCGCTCTCCGTCGAACCAGCCACCTCCACCGGGAGCACCGCCGCCACGCGCGCGCTCTGGGCTGCTGCCGGCACGCCCGCGCCCGTCTGGGTTCCCGTCGGCGAGCGCACGGTCCCTTGGGCCACCGCCGCCGTGGGGGTGGGCTGCTGCCCACCGCTCTGCCCGCTCCCGCACCCTCCCTCTTGCCAGTTCCTCAAGCTCCCTGTCAGCGGTGATGTCGTCGGCAATGGAGCCGTTGATGCTGCTGCGCAAGGTCTCAACCTCTACCTCCGCCGCACGTGCTCTGATTCCGCCTCTGCCCTGGCCGCTGCTAACTCTGCTGCCGCTAGTCTGGCCGCCCTCGCTGCTGCTGCAGCGGTCTGAGCTGTTGCTCGCCTGCGCTCTTCTGCTGCGGCGAGCTCGGCATCCTGCTGACGCCGTGTGCTCGAGGCGACCGAACGCCAAGACCGTACATCGGACATGGCACGCCTCTGGGGGGCTGCTGTGTGGAGAAGGGAAAGGGAAAGGGGATGGAGGAACAGCCGGTGCTACTGCTGCAGATGGCTGAGTGCTCACTCGAGCTTGGGAAGGGGAGGAGCAAGAAATGTACAGCCTACAGGAAAGTGTAGCTCTGATACCAGATGTTAGTATCTCAATGGTTACTCTCATTGACAAAAGGATGGCACTCTAGATGGGGCAATTTTCTGGTTTTCTTCCATTCACAAACTCAAAGCCATATCCTCCCAAAGGGGTATTGTATACATATTTATAGCTGCTTGCTAGTCTGAGAGGGGGGCTGTCCTAGAGCATCCCAACAAACTGTCCTAGAGCATCTCAACAAACTGTTGTCCTAGCTGTCCTAGAACATCCAAACTGAAAGCTGAAAAGTAGAGATGTTGTCCTAGAAAGCTGAAAAGCAAGAAAGAACACCACAAGACCAAGACCAACCTGCCAAGACTTATTCCTACAAGACTTATTCCTACAGCCAGAGTGCCTGGGTCGAAGCGGTGGAGGCCGCTATGTACTTGGCCTCGCAGCTGGATAGGGCCACCACCTGCTGCTTGACCGACTGCCAGCTAACGAGGCACTCGCCGAGGAAGAAGAGAATCCCACTCGTGCTCTTGATGGTGTCGATGTCGCCGGCATGGTCGCTGTCGCTGTACCCGATGAAGTTTGCCTTGCCAGGACACCTCGGATAGTAGAGACCGTGGTCGAGAGTCCACGCAACGTAGCGGATGATCCTCTTCACGGCGTGCTGGTGATCCATCGTCGGTCGCTGCATGAACCGACTAACGTAGCCGACGGAGAATGCCAAGTCCGACCGTGTGTGGGTGAGGTAGCGAAGGCTCCCCACAAGACGTCGGTACTGCGTGGCGTCCACCTCCTCCGTCGTGCTGTCGCGGCTCAGCTTCAGTCTCTCCTCCATCGGAGTGAGAGCTGGGTTGCAATCGGTGAGCCTAGCCAGCTCAACGACGCGCTTGGCATAGGCGGTCTGTCGAAGCGTGATCCCGAATTCGTCCTGGTGCACCTCGATCCCCAGGTAGAAACAGAGGCCCCAGATCACTCATCTGGAAGGTGGCCTTCATCTCTTCTTTGAACGCTGCCACCTCCGCATCCTTGGTGCCGGTGATCACCAAGTCATCAACGTAGACACCCACCAGCAAGGCATTTCTTCCATTGCCCCGTTGGTAGATGGCCGCCTCGTGCGGGCTTTGCTCGAAGCACATCCCCTTGAGCGTGGAATCCAACTTGGCATTCCACGCCCTTGGTGCCTGCCGCAAGCCGTAGAGGGCCTTGTGCAGGCGTAGCACCTTGTCCTCCTTGCCGGGGATCGCAAATCCCGGCGGCTGGTGCACGTAGACCTCCTCCTTCAAGTCACCGTTTAGAAACGCTGACTTGACGTCCATGTGATGGACGCACCAGCCTTCCTGAGCAGCTAGCGCAAGGAGTCGCACGGATTCCATCCGTGCCACCAAAGTCGATCCCCTCCTGCTGCACGAAACCACGTGCCACCAAGTGAGCCTTGTGCTTGGCGATGGCTCCGGCTTCATCCCTCTTTAGCTTGAACACCCACTTAAGGGTGATCGCGCGGTGACCACGAGGGAGGTCAGCAAGCTCCCAGGTGCGGTTCTCCTGAACCGCGTCCATCTCCGACTGCATCGCGGCACGCCATTCCGCATGTCTCTCGGCCTCTACGAAAGACCGAGGCTCACCATCGTCGCACGCAAGGTGTAACTGCGCCTCCAGGTCGCGAGGCACCAGTCCCGGCACCGACTAGTCGCCAAGGAGGTCCTCCATCGTACCGTACCGCAGCAGCTCGCCGTCGTGGTACGAGTCAATGCGCTCCTCGTCGTGGGAGAGCGGAGTAGCGAACTCCATCGGGCTATGCTCAACACGAGCTGGAATCGGGATGGACGTGCCCGGAGTAGTGGCTGTTGGTGCTGGAGTGCGTGCGTCGCCCGCTGTGGTGGTGTCGGCAAAGAGCTCGTCATAGTCGAAGTCATGGCTTGAGGGTGTGTTGCTGCCGAAGTCGGTGGAAGCTCGGGGACTGGGCTAGACACGCTCAGTGAAGAAGAGCTGCCTACTCCCCCAGCTCCCTCGAAGTGGACGTACTCGATAGTGAAGTCATCATACATCGGAGTCGAACCGTCGTCCACCGCCTTGTGCCATGCCCACCCTCGCCCTTCGTCGAACACTATGTCGCGCGCCATGCGCACATGCTGTGTCTCTGGGTCGAGAATGCGGTAGGTCTTCGAGCCCTCCGCGTAGCCGATGAACACCCCTGTCGTCGAGCTTGCCGATGTGGCCAAGCTCCTTGGTGAACACGAGGCAGCTGAAGACCCGCAGGTGGGAGACCGCCGGCTTGCACCCATGCCAAGCCTCGTACGGTGTCCTGCCGTCGAGGGCGTTAGTAGGTGAGCGGTTGAGGATGTAGACGGCCGTCACCACCGCCTCTCCCCAGAAGATGGCCGGCATCCCCCTCTGCTTGAGGAGAGCCCGAGCCATCCCCACAACCGTCTGGTTGTGCCGCTCGACGACGCCGTTCTGCTGCGGGTTGTACGACGCGGTGTAGTGGTGCTGAATGCCCTCATCAGCGTAGTACAACGTGAATTCAGCCGCCGTGAATTCGCCGCCGTTGTCGGTGCGCAGCACGCGCAACTTGCGGCCGCACTCCGCATCCGCAGCAGCCTGCGCGCGCCTGATGGCGTCCGCAGCCTCTCCCTCGCTGCCGAGGACCATCACCCACATGTAGCAGGAGAGGTCGTCGACGAGCAGCAAGAAGTAACGTCGTCCTCCTAGTGTGGTTGGTGTCACTGGGCCACACAAGTCCCCGTGCACGAGCTCGAACCGCTCTTTGGCTCGGAAGCTTGTCTGCTGGGGAAAGGGGAGCCGCCTCTGCTTAGTTACCACGCAGACGTCGCAAAGCTGCTCCACGTGGTCAAGGCACGGCAGGCCTCGCACCATCTCCTTGGCACTCAGCCGCATCAGAGCCTCGAAGTGGAGGTGCCCGAAGCGCTCATGCCACTGCCATGCCTCGTCGTCCCGACGAGCGGCGAGGCAAACTGGTTGTGCCACCTGCGCACTGAGGATGTAGAGTCGATTAGTGCCTCTGGTTATCTTAGCAAGAAGGCGACGACGGCGATCCCAAATTCTCATAACTCCGTGCTCGACCAACACACGTGAGCCGTTTTCATCCAGCTGTCCCATGCTGATGATAGAGTTCCTCAACGCGGGGATGTAGTAGACTCCGGTGAGCAGCCTGTGCTCACCGGACTTGGCGGTGAATGTGACGGAGCCGACGCCCTTGATCTCCACGCCGGAGGCATCCCCAAACTTGACGGAGCCTCGGACGGAGTCAAGCTCGGTGAAGAACTCCCATCGGCCAGTCATGTGATGGGTGGCGCCGGTGTCGAGGTACCGCCCATCAGCCTTGTCGTTGCCGGAGCTGTTGCCGAGGAAGGCGTGTACTTTCGGCTCGTCGAGGTGGAGGAAAACTGTCACGTCCTGATAAATTCATCCCGAAATAAAAATCATTCTCTAAAAGGAATAATAGAATTAATTAAAATTCGAAAAGAAATTGGCAAACACTAAAATACGTACAAGAAAAATTCGAATGTGGCCCGGAGAATTTTTGTTAAATTCTGCTTGGTCTAAAATGAGCCCTCAAATTTTACTTGAATTTTCAGAGCACCGGAAATAATTATTAAGCAACAAAAACAATTATCAAAGTTTATTAAAAAGAAAACCTAAAAATAATCCCCCTCCTCCCTTTGGACCAAGTCTAGCCCAAAGTCCTCCCTCTCTCTCTCTCGGCCCGCGGCCAAAGTCCTCTCTTCCTCCCTCTCTTTCTCTCCCTCTCCTTTTCACCCTCCTTCTCTTGGGCCTCCCCTCCCCCTCCCGGCCCACTCCCTCCTCCTCCCTCTCCCTCCCGGGCTGCCTCTCCCTCCTCTCCTCCTGGGCCGCCTCCGGGCCCAAGCCGAGGGGCGCCCTCCCGCCCGTGCCGCGCACGTGCGTGCGCTGACGGCACCCCGCGTGGGACCCGCCTGCCAGGAGCGTCGTCCTCCTCCTGCCCGGCCTCCTTCCTCTCTCTCTCCCGTGCAAAACCTAGCGCCGTTCCTCCTCCAAATCCGCGCAAATCAAACCATGGATTCCAAAATTAATTGGGGGGTTTTAATCCCCATTGATTCCTCTTCAATTCCCCCAAATTCCCCCTTGAATCGTGCCCCCAATCGCCGGGAACGGACGCGCCAACTCCGGCCACCTTCCATGGCCGCCAGCCGGGTTTTCCGCCGCCGTTCCCCGCTCCTCCCGTGCTCGGCTCGCTTCCCTCCGCTATAAAACGGAACCCCATCGCTCCGTTCTCTCATTTTAGCCCCCTCCCACGATCTCCCGTGGTCCCTAGCCACCTCCAGCCGCCTGTGCCGCTTTGCCGGAGCGTCGGCTTTCGTCGTCGCTGCCTATCCCGGCACCGGAACGCCATCCTCTTCCCCGGCCAATCCACGGCGTCGCCTGTATTTCGCCGGAACGCCGTCACCCGCGCCGCCTCTCCCTCGGTCTCGTCGGCACCCACTACGGCAGCCCCTTCCGCCGTGCCAGTGCGCCGGCCGACGTAGCCGTCTCCACCTCCAGCATCGCAGCGGCAAGGTCGCCCTCGGCCTCGCCTCCCCTTCGACCGAACCCCACCGGTGTTCGTCGTCGTCGTCATCGTTCCTCCTCGCCGGCTCGTTGTCTCGCTGCGCTGCCTCCGTCGTGGGCATCGCTACGGTGTGTTCCACGCCGTCCTCGCATCCGTGCAGCTGCTGCCGGCTACCCTCGTCGCCTCCTCGCCGGCCCCGGTCGTCGTCGTTGTCGTCCTCTCGTCGTTCCCGGTCGTCGTGGCGTTCGTCCCTCCGTCAAGCCGTTCTCGTCCGTCGTCCGCGTCCGTCAAGTGAGCCGCTGCAGCCCCGTCATCGTCTTCGTCCTCGGCTCCGCGTCGTCAAGTCTCGTGCCGGCCGCGTCTCGCCTTCGTCCAAGGATCGCCGCCGAAGTCGTCCCCTCGCCGTTCGTCTCCGTCGTTCCCGGCCGTCTCCGCCGCGCCCGTTCGTCGTTGTCGTTCCCACGCCTCGTCGCGTGGTGGTAAGGATCCCTCTCCCTCGCTGCCCCGTCCTCGTCCTTTCGGTGTCGCCCGTGCCCGTTGTGCGGTTGTCGGCCCCGGTACCCGTGTATCGGTGTCGGTAGTCGTTCGCTTGTGCGTGTGGTGACCGTGTTAGTGTGCCCGCTCGGTAGCCGCGTGGTTTCCACGTGTGCAGCCCGCGTGGTGTCTAGTGGAGTCCGCTTGTCGGCCACTCGCCTCGGTTGACACACGGGGTCCGCTTCCGTCGACCCGTGGACCGTCTCTGTGTACTCGATCTACCGCGGTCCTTTAGGTTGACATGTGGGGTCCGCATGTCAACAGCGCAGCCTTCCTGTCTTTTCCAGGCTAGCGCTTACACATGTTTTATAGTTGCAAAACCTAATTATAATAATCCGTAAATCTCCATGTAACAGCATTAAACTTCGGATGATCATATCTTGGTCATACGAACCCCGAATCGACCCGTTCAAATCTCCTAATGTTTGTTATAACCTAAAGAACCGTGTGCTTTCTTTTTATGTATTGTTATTGCTTTTTTATAGCGTTTAGCTTTGCTTGTGTGCTTCACGTAGCTTCTGTCGTTCCGGAGGTTCTCGAAGCGTGGTTCGCGGTCGTCGCCGAAGGTTCAGCAGGCCGTTCTCTCTGAGCAAGGCAAGTCACATCATCCTTGAGCATATTGAATCCCAGTTTATAAAATTATTTTGATTTAAATTAATGCATTATCGCTTTAGTTAAATCCCCGCGTTATCACTGTTTTATTTAGCCATGCCTATTTACCTTTGTTATGACCTTATTATTGTTATTGATATTATTACCTTGTTCACCCTAGAATAAACAAAACCCCAACTAGTGGGCACTCTATTCATGGTTCCACTAGTATGAATTTAGGTAGGTGCTTCGCTGATTAATTAAGCAACATTAGGTGGTTTTTATAACTCTAGACTTTGGGAATATTCATATCACTTGGACATATTGGAATGGTCGGATTATTGTGGAATTGGATGCACACCTCCCCCTCTATTCAAAACCCTCAAAATGGTTTTAGGCTGGGCTCGGGGTGCATGGTTTTGTTAGTAGCACCTCGGCCACATAAGGACTGGTCTTCGGGCCTCTGTTGCAAAGCACTACCGTACTTCCACATGTCTAGTGGGTAAGGCTTAGTTTGTGGCTCAGTCTGGTTATAAACAAAAGTACACGGATGGAGATGGACGAAGTCGGGGGTCGATGGACATCTCTAGGACAAATGAAGGCTACACGGGCTGCGGCCCGGTAGTCGAGATGTCATGGCACAGGGTTGGTGTCCTGCTGCTAGGGGCTCAATTCTGCCTGCCTGTCCGGAGGTTCCGGCCGTAGGTGGGTTGGGTCGGTACTCTTGTCTATGGCTAGGATGGGTTAGAAACTATGTCATGTCTTCCGTCCATATGCCGTGGTGGTATGTGGCACATGGTTGCACGTGAGGAAGACGTGTCTTGTGGGTAAAGATGTACACCTCTGATCAGAGTATAACCTATTCGAATAGCCGCGCCCTCGGTTATGGGCAAGCCTAGCAATGTACCCAATTTAGTGTTTTAAATTCTTAAAACCTGCTTAACAACAAAAATGTGGAATGGTTGGCCTGGGTTGGCTTGGGACGAGCTGGGACCCAGGGTCGGGTTGCCAGTTCGGTCTGAATCATCGTAGGCCTTGAGTTAAGGCAGGTTCGTGTGGGTTCACGGCCTTGATTAATAATATTGCGTAGCTCTAGGATCGTGTTTACAAAATAGCTTTGGGCAACTAAGTGACTTTTAAATGCTGTTTACTGCAAAACTTAACCCCTATTATTATCCCCTTGTACTCCCTTGCATTAATCATGCATCTCCCGGTGTGACTTGCTGAGTACTGTGGTTGTACTCATTCTTGCTCTATCTTTCCCCCCTTCAGTAAGAGAAGCTTTGGAGAAGAAGTCTTAGGTGGAGTCCTGGCTTATACCCCAGTTGAGCGCCTGTGAAGATGGAGCCGTAGGCCCGCTAGTCCGCTGTTGTTTATTTTTGATTGTCAGGCCTGAAGTGCCTTTGTAATAATGTAAATATTATCGATATAATAAAGATATGCCTTTTGTATCATGTTTGTTTGGTGTACCCCGGCTTTTCCTGGGACGGGGATTAATACACTAGCGTTCGGGAAAAGGCAATTTTCTCGGTCGCGACAAAAACCGCTGCGGCCGGTGCCGCTGGAGATAGCTCGATGCTTGCGTGTGCCAGGAGCAGAGCCGGCTCTTCCTCCTCCACCCGTGCAACGTGGGCCTGGCTGCGTCGAGCCTGTCGACAGTCTCTGGCCCAATGGCCAAGCTTGCCACAGTTGCGGCGGGCGTCGTCTTGTGCCGGCTTGTGGTTGCCGGCGGCGCCGCCCTAGGTGCCTCTGCGAGCGCCACCCTCGGCGCGTCTTCGCGCACACCGCAGCTGCACGCCTCCGCGCGCCTTGCGCTGCTTGCAGCCGCTCGTCGAGGAGGAGGACTCCCATTTTCTCCCGTCACCCTGGCTAGCCTCCCACTGCTCCCGAGTGAGATGGAGCTTCCCACCAATGGTGATAGGCCCCGAGAGTGGCTATGGCTCATCGCCTTCGACGACCTTGAGGCGACCTATCGCCTCCTCTATCGACATCGTGGAGAGGTCCAGCAGAGACTCGATCGAGCGAGCGATCTGCCTATACTTCTCTGGGACGCAACGGAGGAGCTTCTCGACGGCTCTCTCCTTGTCGTAGGTGTCGTCGCCGTACTGCACCATCTTCTGCAAAAGAGTGTTGAGACGGAGGGCAAAGTCATCAACATCCTCACCTGGCTTGAAGGCCATGTTCTCCCACTCCTTGCGGAGTGCCTGCAGTGTGGACTTGCGAGCGCGGTCGCTACCGATGCATGCCGCAGCGATGGCGTCCTAGGCCTCCTTGGCAGTCCGCTTCTGGGAAAGCGAGAACTGCATCTCGGGCGGGACTGCAGCAATGAGGGCATCCCGCGCCCGTCGATCCTCGTCGTAGTCGACGTCGCCGTACCGAACTGCCTCCCACATGTGCCGCACCTGGAGCCTCACCCTCATGACCGCAGCCCACTCGACGTAGGTTGTCTTGGTGAGGGTAGGCCACCCACCGCCGGGGCCGACTTCCCTGATGACGGCCTGAAACCCGTGGTGTCCACGGTATCGGTCCGGGGAGGGAGAAACGCGCCGCCTGTAACGACCGCGATCTCCGTCGACCCAACCGTTGCCACCGAGAGCACCGCCGTCATGCGCACCCCTGCTAGGGGGTCCACTGACGCGTCCAAGCTCGTCTGGGCTGCCGCCGCCGCGCGCGCTCCCGCCAGGTACACCGCCGGTGCGTCCACGCCCGGCTGGGCTGCCGCCACCGCGCGCGTGGGGGTGCGCGGCTGCCCACTGCTCCGCCCGCTCACGAGCTGCCTCCCTCATCAGCTCATCAGCGGGGATGTTGTAGGCGGAGACAGAGCTGCTGGAGCTACTATCGCGCAGAGCCTTGAGCTCTGTCGCCGCTGCCGCTGCTTCCACTTCCACCCTTGCCGCCGCCAGCCTTGACGCCCTTGCTGCCATCGCAGACATGGCACGCTACTGGGGGGCTGCTGCGTGGAGAAGAGGCTGCCTCTGACGAGCTGCTGCTCATCAGTGCAGGGGAGGAAGGATGAGCAGGAACAGCCGGTGTTCCTGCTTCTGGCTGAGGACAGAGAGGAACTCGGGAAGGGGATGAGCAAGAGATGTCTAGGCTATATGATAGAATGGCTCTGATGCCAGATGTTAGTAGCAAAATCTTTACTCTCATTGAGAGGATGGCGCTAGGAGAGTTGGGGCAATTTTGTCTATTTTCTTATAAAAGCCATACCATCCCGGGGGAGGTTGGATACATATTTATAGCCATAGCTGGCTGGCTACAGGCTACTCTAAAAAATGAGCGGGATGCTATCCTAGAGAGCATCCAAACTGAAAGCATAAAGCATGCTGTCCTAAAGAGCATCCAAACTGAAATTATAAAGCAAAAACTGAAAAATGCTGTCCTAATAGGAATATATGTTGTCCTAAAAGGAGAAAACAACCTAAAAGTAAAAGAAGGACCACAGAGACCAAAGACCAACAGCACAAGGACGCACAAGGACTTATTCTATCAGAAGAGAGGGTGGAGTTGCAAACATAAACCACGTATGTACCTTTTGTCAGGCTTGATTAATTTGCTTTCAGATGAAAGCAATTCATTGCTGCACTACTCCTTGAATTGAGGGTTCCGATGCCTAGAAAACAACATCCTCTGCAGATGTTTAAGGCTGTATAGAGGAAATTAAATTAAGATGGTATCATCCTTATTCTTCCATCTCTCACTGGTTGCCTACTAATATCCTTGTCAATGTTGCTATCATGACAAATATATTTTCTTGGTTTCAGGTTCAAGTGAAAAGTATGCTTAGGCGGAGGATAGTAGTGCGAAAAGTTGGACATTCATCAATTCCATCACTGATTGTGTTTATTTGATTATTCCTTCACATACTCTTTTTTTTTGGGGGAGGGAACCAACTGGTGGTGCTCTTTCTTCTTTGTCCTTATATAAGAGAGAAATGGTACAGTTGCTTTGGTGTCTCACTAATTTGATATAGTTGGGGTCCACCCCGCCTGCTTAACCGGGGAGCCATCCAACCTGGATCTTTGGATTAATTGCACATTCTCAAAGTACAAGTATTTTAGTTCTATAGACTGAATCACAGTATTGTTTTTTCCACCGCTTTTGCATATCCGATTTAAGTTTTTTTTGGTACATTTTCATGGTAGAAAGAAACCAGCGTGTAAGCTCTGTGGCATTGCACTCCAGGTGTTTCTGGTTTTGCCTTATGTAATAGTTTGAATTTTGCTTTGTGGTATGGTGCTTGCAGGGCTGATGACTGGAGGTGTGATTCTGCTTGTCGGTTGAGGGAAGAATTCACAGGCCTGTGTTCACTGAGGATATCTTCTCAACCTATTGTTTCCACCGATCATCGATCTTTAATGCTAGGTGAGCTTCCTGTGTACCTGTATTTCATGTGGTTAGCTCTCAAGCAAAGTGGAGTTTGTTTTTTGTTCTTCTATACTGTAATAAAAAGTGCCTTATCTTATTTTAATTTGGTTTTGGGTAATTTAATCTTGAGAACGAAATGTGTTGCGATATGACTCACTTGAGAAATTCATGTAGTTCAAAAGTATACATGTGATTGTATGATTTTCGCCGTTCTATATGAAATGTTTTCTACATCTTTGAATTTATCAAACCCATGTTTTTAAGACTTCCTCAGACCCATGTGCTTTGTGAATACGAAGGTACACTTATTGAACTGGGTGTATGAAATAGGTGGCTGCCCATATCTGAAATTATACTGAAAAATGAATTAAATAATCACGCATGTCATATCCCAAACAAAAAAACTGTGGCGCGCCTTCACAGCTTTTTTTGTTGAAGCTGTGAAGAACCCTTGACTTTCCATCCAACGATGATTCCTTAATTGAGTTTGCTTTCCTCCATTTCTTGCCAGGCAGTGGTCTTTTGGTCTTATTTCTTGGTCTCTTCTTTTCATGCTCATCAGAACTGGGAGAGACAGGATGTTTTAGGGGTTTTCCAAGTCTCTGAAATGGAGCAGCAGGTGCATCTAGCTTAGGTAAAGACTCTGAATCAAGCAATTTGATTGCTGGGCGGTTCTGTGCAATCTGCTTTAGTGACTGAGCAACTCTAGCAATGCTGGAAGCTTCCATGGCTTTTTCAGTTTATCCCGCAGAATCATCTTGTCTATGAGAAGGTTCAGGTGCTTCCACACGTTTCATACATGGTGTGCTATTTTTTTGTTGGTTATATCGCTTTTTAGTACCCAGGCTATGAAACAAGGCCAGCTGTTGTTATCTATTGAAGCACACCCTTGTGCAAATTCTGTCCATGATCCGGGTCAAAGAGTACTGGCTGTTCCTGCAAGAGCAGGAGCATTTGTTGTTATCTGTCGAGACACATGCCTCTGCGGTCTTTTTCCCTGGTGTGGGTGACGTGGTGGATCCTGTTAATGCAGGAGGCGGTGCCCTGATATTTTTTTTTTTACACTTTTTGATTCAAGGAAAAGGCTATGCATGCAGGCCTTATGATTTGTTCGTTTTTATGCCCAAGTATCTCAGTTAAAGCTATTACCATGCCCATGCAGGTGTGGTATTATCATGGGTATCTAGAAATGATCAGCTTCTGCTTTGCTTATGTACGCAGCCAGAGAAATGTATGTGCCTGCTTATAGCTGCTGTTTAATACGATTGCGATTGCAGGATACCCTAGTGGTTAGGGTGCTGCCTCTTGTTGCTCTCTTTTATTTGTCCCATTAGACCTATCATGCTCATAGGTGTTTACCATTTCCCTTCAATTTGCCTTGAGAATAATTGGTCCATGTTTACATTGTCCTTCGTTCGCTTTTGGTCCTGTCTAGGCGACGAATGATTTTCGCTGTTAATGTTTTAGAGTTATTTTTTTTATTTTGCCTAGCGGTGAAAAAAAATTGCCTTGGTATGATGAAAACTGGATTTGTTACACGCTATTGTTATGGATTATGGGCTATTCTTTTAGTTCAATTATGTCTTCCGTGTTTATCATGGCTTACTCTCATGCTCTTTTTCCTCCATTCATCAGTTATTGATTCTTCTTTTGTGCTGTCTGTAGATCTTGTTTCTTCAGATAAGAATATCATTGTTGCTGCATGGTTTGTGTGACCTGATTAGTATGTTCTTCGACTCATGGTACGTTACTGATCTTTTTGTTATACCATATTGTGCAGGTTCTTCATTCGTTACATGATATTGCCCTGTTCTAAGCATGGTATACAAGGCAAGGTGAAGCTTAGAAAGTGATATATCGCCTTTGGTGAAATATCGATTACGTTTTAGAGATCTGTTTTTGTTAGTGGTTGCAACGTTGGTTGCCCTCCAAAAACATATACAGGGGTATAGTCCAATAGGTTTTTTTTTTTCTTGGGGATGCATGTAGTTAAGCCTGGGATTTTTAGGTTGCTCATCTTCCTTGCGTGCTGATCATGTACTGGTTCAGACAGGTTCTGGCCTGAGATGGAGATTGTTGAATTAAGATCAGTATGGTTGTGTTTGTTAGGTCACCTTTACATGGTAGGTCATGGATATGATATGCGGTTGCAGATCTGTTCTATTATTGTTATTGTTGCCAGAGATAACTGCGTTCGTTGTACCATCGTCACCATAGATGGCTGTTCGGGTGATTGATCAAGTCCGTACTTCTTTGTTCTCATCGCTGCTTGGTGCTCAGTATTTGGTGCTTGTGAGGAGGTTACATTTTTCCATGCTTTACTTCCACTGCACATGTTGATCTAGCAATACATTATAGGGTATAGGGATATAGTTATTTCCCATATAGCGGGAATTATCTACCGGTTGATTGGTATTTAGGTGGCCATGGTTGATCAGGGTATGTGCATATAGATCTTAGAGATATGAAAATTTCCCTTGGCTGAAGCATCGGCTGAATGATTTTTGTTATGAGGTGTACAGGATTTATTTGGCTGTTGAGGGCTCCATCCTACTGCGAATTAAACGGATATAATAGCATGTTTTATTTAATCTAGATGGACGGAAAAACATTGTGCATGGACCTTTTAATTAAGGGCTACATTGGGATTGCTTTCTTGCCGCTTGTTTTAGACGCCCCTTCAATGAATCACACAATTGTTGGCCTCGTTAAATTTCGTTTCGTGTTGTTTTAATGGTTCTAATCTTTTTCGCTTTTATTTTGGTTCTGTTCATGTTGCAATGCTATCAGTCGATATGTTTTCGTTATATATGACCTGTTTATGCCTTTCCCTTTGCGGATATTCATGCTTTCTTGTGATTTGCTGTGCAGCCATTCGGTGGGATACTGGATTCATGGGTCTCCTGGCATGGAAGAAGCTAGATTTTTTCGATTTTATAGGTCGTCGAGGTCTGTAGCAGCGAGTTCCTTTTTTCCCTGATTTTGTTTCGTGATGTATATTTCGTAGGCGATTTATACTTATGCTCACAATTATAGTAAAGCCATCCTTTTGCTAGCAACAAACAGGTTCATCACTTTATAGATGACACACTTACCCGCTCTGTCACTACTATTGTTTTAATTAGTAATGCGACCTAAGTTCTTATTGTAAGTGCTGCCCTGCCTTGCATATGTGGAATGCCATCTATATATATATACTTATCGTTGCATACCACTGCCTATCAAAATCTATCTATCTATACCTATACTAATTGGACACTTTCTATGAGCTTCCACGTTAATCAGAAAGATCTAACCATTGATTAGATTGATCGCTCTATCTTAACCATACAATTAACGTGCAGCTAAAAGGCCCATTAATAAACGTGCAACTAAAAGCCCATTGAAACATGTAATTAAAAGCACGTGTACTCAAGAAAAAAAGAAACACCAGTGTGGTACCGAATCATAACAGCGTAGACATAATAAAAAACAAAACCCTACTCTGTGCTCTGCCGAAGGACGACGAGAGGCTGGTCCAGGCGGTCGCCGTCGTCGCTAACTATGAGCCAAACTTGCCTTCTCGATAACCTCCCTATCACTCCCGATGAGTTGATTGGATTCCAGGCCAACCACCAATGTCGATATAACCTGGTAAGATTGATTCATTAATCAGATTAATGATTGATCTATTATGGCAAATCGCAAAAGGCAGAGTTAAACTAATGATCTTAATAGTCATTACTCATTATCATGTGATTTTCTGTTGGACTATTATGCTATCTTCAACAATCCTATAGCATTGCTTGGTTGCCTTCGATTCTGAGTCTCCTGTGTCTAATTCCGCTCGATGTTCTGTGCAGGCAGACTGCCTAAGTCCTCCGTTGACATAAGTTGATGTATTGATGAAGCAAGCAATTCAGCGATATCATCTGAAAATTCAATTCCCCAACTATTTAGACAAGCGCAAAAGTTTCCAATGCCAGCACATGTTAGCAAAGGAAAACATCACCTCTCACCAAATCAAGCAAGAGCAATCTCTTGATGCGTACATGTCATAATTTGCGCAGGTAAATATGTTTTCTTATGGTGAATTAATTTTCCTATACTAGACACGACTTAATTAATTGTTTATTTATCATATGAGAGGCAATTAGTTTATTAATTTTTTAATCCAAATGGAGTTCCCACAATCTGAAAGCGAGGTAATGACCGACAATCTTAATTAGGGGCAATTGTGAATTTTACCACTACTTTAAATCGTTAAAACTGCCACTAGAAAATTGCAAAAAATGCCACTAGAACTGTCATTCGAGTGGCATCCTTTCAAAATTAAAAAAACCGGTGGCAAATTTGCAAATGCCCCTCTTAATTACTACCTCAGTCCAATAAAACATGCACACTATTTTAGATTCAACTTTTAAAATATATAACAAATAGTTAGTCTAATATATTTTTTTTGCGAGGATAGTCTAATATAAATTAAATTTGTTTTAGAAAGTAATATCATCGATTGACATTTGATGTTATTTTCATATGCATGCTTATAACTTTATATAAACACTGCGGTATATATGACAAAGTGAAAGTGGGATATAGGGAAGAAAAAAATGTTCTCACACTGTAAAACAAGTAGTACAAATGGATTTAATAGCTTGATCCCAATAGAGTTTCTTGAGATGCCAATTCTAATATAATACATTGATTTACGGTAAGAGAAAAATAAGGTGCATAGGCTTTGTCATCAATCCATGAACGTCTATATTATATTCATGTGGATCGTATTTGACAATCCATGTTAATAAAACATGTTGTTCGTACAATATCATGGACTATTTAGGTTTAGCTTCTCCACAATTTAATGTGTCTGAGACTCAAAATTAAGAATATGAAGCTGTACCCATCATTCGCTCTCAATATGTTACCTTAGTAATTTAATTTTAAAAGATGAAATTAATAAAGAGCAAGCTGCAATTGCATTGACATGTAGTACTCTTTCAAGCCAAACTACTATAATTCAATAATAACGGACCAATTGATTTAATATATGACCAAAATTATAACATTTATAATATTTGTAATAGTGCCCCGTGCGGGTTGACGGCTAGTGTATATAATTAGTGTTGCAGTTTGCTTATGTATAACCACCTCCTTTCTTAATTACCCTGGTTATCGTTTTTTGTTCCACATAGTTGCGTAGAGGCGGTGCTCCCCAGGCTCTAGTTATTATTATATCGTGGTGTGCCGCGCGCGCGGGAGCTTATATGTACGTAGGGCGTAGTGGAGCGAAAATACCAATCGGTTTACATCTGGGAGTTGCAATGCGATACGAGTTGTCCGGGGAAACAAACCTACACGTAAACGTACGTACATACGTGTGCCGCTGGCCGGCACGGTATAGCTCTGCTGCACGTACGGTCGGCAATTTGGAACGGTGATTTTCCTTAGAAAGGGATCGGATTTTTTTTCCTAAAACGAAAAGGCCAGTGATTTTCCTTGTATTTTTATATGGGTAGCGTTTATGTGCAAGCTAGACATTTCACATGGATATGTGTTGATTATAACCTGTCACACTAATCAACGATAAAAATAAATTGTATTTAAAACTTTTATATTTATATGTTTTTAGCGACTTAAAAAGCTAATGTTACAAATCTCTACTACATAAAAAAAATTTAAATGATTTTATCGTCCATTTAATAGAAAAAAGAGCGATTTCCATCATGGCAAAAAAAAATCGGACCTGAAGAAAAGAAGAGCGAAAATAATCACACCTATTCCTAATCACAAAAGGACAAAAGATCTAATAAAAAAACAAAAATACGTCCCACCACACCTTGCGCTTGCTTCGCTTCTCCCCATTCCGATCTCTTTTTTTCCTTTTTGTTTTCAAAAATAAACAAACAATTTAAATTCCTAATCACAAAAAGACAGTGATCTATAATAAAAGAACGAAAATATGTCTCGCCACATCCCGTTCATGCTTTCTTTCCTCGTGATCTCATTTTTCTTATCTTTATCTTTACATATTTAAAATATTTGTAGTGTTTCTATTATTCGTCACTGTCTAGCGTACATCGACGGTTTTCGTGTTTCTGCATTGGCGCCCTAGCAGCACGTGCAAGTCTGATTGCTTCCAAACCAAAATTCACCGCTTCCACGTCGACGATCAAGCATCCCACACGTCAGAATCTAATAGGCTCCAAACGCAGCACATCCGATTTGCCTTCCCATGCCAAGCGCAGAAGCGTAAATCATATCCTATTTTGCTTATGCTCTACCGGTAAATCTACAATTTAAACGATGTCAAAGGATCGCCAACTCGTGAATTAGGAAATAACCAATTACCACACCAATTAAATGCTGACATAAGTTCTAAGTTCCAAGTTCCAACTAACATCAATGCATCGGGAGCCCAGAAAACAAAACACAAAACATAGTACAAAACAGTAGAAAAGGCCTTGTTTAGATTCAGAATATTTTCTTCAAACTTCCAACTTTTCCGTCACATTAAATATCTGAATATTTGCATGGATCATTAAATATGGAAAAAAAACCAATTACACAATTTACATGTAAATCACGAGACGAATCTTTTGAGCCTAATTACGTCATGATTTGACAATGTGGTGCTACAGTAAACATTTGCTAACGACAGATTAATTAGGCTTAATAGATTCGTCTCGCAGTTTACATATGGAATCTGTCATTTGTTTTGTTATTAGTCTACGTTTAATACTTCAAATGTATGTTCGTATACTTAAAAAAAAT
This sequence comes from Oryza sativa Japonica Group, assembly GCF_034140825.1. Taxonomy (NCBI): domain Eukaryota; kingdom Viridiplantae; phylum Streptophyta; class Magnoliopsida; order Poales; family Poaceae; genus Oryza; species Oryza sativa. The sequence goes on along the minus strand of NC_089043.1, from coordinate 17,569,857 downwards.
TTGGCACACGAACTAAACACAGAAGTGTAAAGTTCAGAATTTCCATCAATCCAGTTCAAAAAGAAAATCAGAGCTCATAAACGCCGCTGAGGTAGTAGTATGCGTAGAAAAAAGAAAATAAAGCCTGTGGAAGAGATATCGGATATAGAACCTATAAACTTGGTCCATGAAAAAACCACGACCTTCCTGCAGAAAAATTGGACATGCAGACATCTAATCTAAATCTAAAGTCTTCAAACCCGCCCGGAAATGCTGCTCCCACGGCATTTTGCGCTGGCGTGGACGCTGCCGCGTCGCGACACGTCAGCGCGCGCTGGAAAACGGTGGGATTTCGCGAGCACTCCTGCCTCCACGTCGTCGCTGGTCATTTTGCAAAAACACCCTTGATTTACTTGATAATTTGTTATATGTCCCCATCCCTTAGTTTTAAGGTTCTGCGTTCTTACTTAGAGGACCTTTGTAAACAAAAATATTCTATACGAAGAAGAGAAAAATCGAAAAATCGTACCGCGCTCTGAAAACTATAAGATGAGGGGCGTTTTTGTAAAACAGAAACAACCCTAACCCCCCTTCCCCAAACCCTAGCCGCGACCATTCCTCTGCCTGCTCTCCTCCTCTCGCTCCGCTCTCTCTCCTGCCCAAGCAATGGTCGCCCCCCCCCCCCCCCCCCCCCCAATTCTCTTCTTCCCGCAGGTGACGGCCTCCCCCGCGCACTCTCTGCTGTCGTGCCCGCCGCCGCCCGGCACGCGGGCCGCTGCCGTCGCCGCATCGTTGTCCTGCGGTCGCCATCCTCTCGCACTCGCCGCCGCATCCGCCAACGAGGAGGCCGGGACCACCGGATCCGGTGACTCCGGCCTCCTCGCCGGCAGATCCGGCCACTCTGAGGCGAGGGGGTCTCGCCCCGCTGTCGCCGCCGCCCGCTCTCTTCGCAGCGCCGTGGCTGCCGTCCGGTCTGCTCGCTACGCCGTTGCCATCGCCCGCTCGAAGGGGATGCCGTCGATGCCTGCTTTCCTCGCAGCGCCGTCATTGCCTCCCGCTCTCCTTGCTACGCCGGCGCCGGCGCCCGCTCGTCGGGGAGGTCGTGGGTGCCGGATCCGACAGCCACGGTGTCCCCGCCGGCCGATCTGGTCACCCGGAGTCGACGGCAAGCGGTACCACAGCAGGCTCATCGGTAGTAACGAGGGCGGTAGTTCTTCCACATCGGTGAGATCCACAGATCGATAGTGACGACGTCGTTTGTTCTTCCACAGCGGTGAGCTCCACACGGAAAGTTCCACTCTCCAGCACTCGGTTTGGTGGTGGCCAGAAGGGGATTGTCACGATTGAGCGGAACAATGTGTGGATCCGCATCTCAGTCTCTACATCCCGACAACGCATCCAACATCAGCCATCGACAAGGTACAAAAGCTTGATTTGTTGCATGCTTTCTTCCAGTAAATAGCAACATATGATGTTCTCTGTTTCTGCTGGTGATGTATTGGGATTGGGAGCAGATTCCTTTGCTAGATCGCAAACTAGCCGATCTAGAGGTGTGGTGCCGGAAATTATGTTAGAGGTGACAGTGGCCAGCGACAAGGTCAACCTGGCGGTGTAGAAGTCTGTCTCGAGGACAACGCGCTCATTGCGGCCATGGGTGGCCATCGGCACTGCTTCTCCATGCAGGCATGCACCAACAACACTGGCATCCTTCCGGCACAATGCACAAATCTGTCTATGCTTCCAGCTGCAGCTACATGTCCCTGCAACCTGCATATTTGCATAGTCCAGGCACTCTGCAAGATTGTCTGACCAAAATGGAAGAGGTCAGTGTTGCAACCCACCACTATAGTTTCTTGATTTTCTATTGATGCCTGCTGTCTAATGTTAACATTGCAGGGGAAAAATATATTCTTTTCCTTTTCCTGTAATGCACTTGGCTAAGAAAATTGGCGGACAGTTAAGCTGCTAATGCTTCTTTGCTCATGCTCCTTGATCAGAACATAAATGGTGAGTGATAAAAATTGTATTGTCCCTCCATACAGATATTAGAGCAGTTTCCCCCATTTTTCCATTCATGTATGGTTTCGTTCCCCCTTGATCAGTCAACTACAGGACTGCTCTTGGGTGACTGAAACTGATTTCACTTTAGTTATTTTGGAGCAAATATTTTTCTAGAACAAATTGTTTTACTTTGATTATACTCCATCCCACTTCTAAGTAACATCTCACCACACTTTATTATGTGAGCAAGCATATATAAACCATGTGTGCAACCGTACCTCTGACATGCGTGTTTTTTCTTGTCTGCGGGTTAGTTGAAGATACACATGAGAAGGGCTTGATTAGGCCTGGTGTTATGGTGCTGAATTGTTGATTGAAAAAGCCGGTGATAATGTTGGTACCTTTTGGTATTAGTTGCTATTAAAGAAAGGTTGCAGGTTTCTTGCTATTATGCCGGCTTAATACTCACTTCACAGGCAGATACTACTGAGGTTTTTTTATGCTAAGTAACATTGACAGGTGATAACCAGGATCCCACCTCTTAGAAATTGTTAGAGACTTAAAATGCACTTAAATGCCTCATTCAGTTTTTATTTAATAGATATGTTTCTGGGGAATGGACCAAATTAATTTTGTGCCTTTCTTGTGCTTAATTTTTTATTACATATTATGCTAAACTAATTACTACTCTTTCCGTTACATTTTAAGAATCCTCTGACGAGTGTTAAGTAGTGCATGCTTTAATTTTCTATAGATTGTTTAGGTGTTTTGAGTGTATGATTAACAAAGTGGAACAACTCATGAATGTCATGCCTAATTATCGTTGTTAACCAGGCAACAAACTCAACAAATCCAGGGGCACTCTTAAAATGATCTGGTAGAAATCCCCACCTTAAACCCTTAATACTCTAGAAATCACCGCTATCTTTTACATCTATTGCCCTTATTTTGCTTATTCCAAACATGACTTTGCTTCATGTTCATTTTCTGAAAGTGTCAGCACCTGACATTTGGAAGCGCATAACTAACAAAGTGGGCATGGTGTAACAATTTCTAGAACAAGAGGCACCACTCATAGGGCAATGCAGTACATGTGTGCTGATAGCAGTTGTAGGGAGAAAACAAATTTATGAAGAGGCATGTTTATTGTTGACAATAAGGGACCAATTGAAAGGGTAGTAGTGCTGCTGCCACCTCCGTACCTCAACTTCTCAGTCATGCCAGAACATAAACTTTGCTTGCAGATTGTATTTCAATGCTTAGAATACCAAAATACAAGTAACACTTAGCATATTTTGCTATTACAAACTAATATGGAATGACTAACTACGTTTTTTGTTTGTTCCTTAAATTTTGCTTGTGATAGGAAAAAAGGGGGATTTTCATTTTTGCTCTGCTATATTAGTTTTCTTTTACCAGCATGCTTGCTTATTAAAATTTGGTGTACATCTTCGTTTATCTAGGCATATAAATTTGATCATTTCATGTCTACCTGTGTTTGCTCTTAAGTCATGATGCATCAATGGGGCTCAACAGTTCATCAGTGCTAATTACCAGAGAGGATAATGAAATAAAGGTGAATGTTCCATCTTTTTTGATGTTTCAGTACTATGTTCCCCTGGATTTGCTCATGATTTCAGATTTTTACTATTGAAATTTGCTTACGTTGATCAATGATCAATATAATGTGTTGTTGATATTCTGCTAGAGGTTCAATTTGATTTGTTTGTACATCATAGATAGGGCAAGGTATCTGCCAATGATTTAATGTACAGATTTTGTTGGAAGCTCTATAATGCATGTCAGTTAACATTTTAAATTACAGTAGGATTGATCTCTGTTGTTGAATGTTCTTTATTTTTCTCTGTGTGACAGATCCGCAATCACTTATTTGGATGCATCAAGCTAACAAGTCTTTCCTGCAGCAAAATACTATGCTCAAATCAGTGTCTTAATTATAGGCTGGCTGATTGGGCCCAGGAACTTGGGATCTTCATAGAACTATCATTCTATTTCATTGCGTACATTAGCCCTCATACCATGGAAACAGTCATTCAATTCCACTTGTACCATTATACATGACAACAGAGCACTTATTTCCTCCCTATACTATCAACAAAAACAACCAGAAAAGCAAATTCTTCTAGCTGTGTATTCACTTTTCCATTTCTGATGCCATGGGTCTTATTCCGTATAAAAAAGCATCAGTACAGCTTGAAGACCATCTATCCATTCCATTGTTGTCGCATTGTATCAGCAACGCTAATATCATCACCGTCTCTGTCACACCTTCCAAACTATACATGCGGAACAACAGTAATCCATTCCCTTCCATCCAATATTGCAGGACAGGTGCTGCGCGCAACGCGCGCGTTCGCCTCTAGTACAGTAAAGCCAACAAAAAAATCCAGGACAACACGTAGAACCAATCGGAGCAGCAAAAATTCAGAGATTCGCTGCCGTTGGAAGAAGGAAAATTTAGTCCAATGAAATTCAGAATCCACAAGCGCTGACGCACTAATAGGGGGGTTGTTTAGATCCACGGGTGGAAAGTTTTGACGTGTCATGTTGGATATATCGACACACATTTGAAGTATTAAATATAGTCTAATAACAAAAACAAATTATAAACTGCGAGACGAATTTATTAAGCCTAATTAATTTATCATTAGCAAATATTTACTGTAGCACCACATTGTCAAATCATAGAGTATTTAGGCTTAAAAGATTCGTCTCGCAAATTAGTCGTAATCTGTGCAATTAATTATTTTTTAGCTTATATTTAATACTTTATGCAGGTGTTCAAACGTTCGATGTGACCGAGTGAAAAATTTTAAGGTGCGATCTAAACAGGGCTAGGTGAAAAAAAGAACAGTGGATTCTCTGAACAGGACAAGGTGAAAAAAAGAAAAAAAGAGTAGTATTGGTGTTGGTGGCTGTGCTTGCTCCAGATCTGCACCATGCGACACAGCTCCCAGCTGCTTGATGCCCTCCTTCCTACACACGACAGCAAACTTTGCAACTGCGCTCATCACATGCTCCGCTCATCTATAGAGAAAAAACCATTCAGACGAGGAAAAGGTCGGCACGCACGGGAAAAAAAAACTTTGTTGACAAGTATTGACAAAATTTTCAATTATTACGTTGGTAAAGATCATCTTCACAAGATGGTTTCGTGGTGTAGTTGGTTATCACGTCAGTCTAACACACTGAAGGTCTCCCGTTCGAAGCCAAGTGATTTTTTTTTATTTTTTCTTCTTTTTTTATCTTCAGATTAAAATCAACGACTGAATTCAAACTTTCGTTTTTTTTTTCCTCCGAACTCACTGAATTCAAAGTAACTCACTATTTTTCTTCTTTTTTTATCTTCAGATTCAAATCAACCACTGAATTCAAACTTTCGTTTTTTCCCCGAACTCACTGAATTCAAAGTAACTCACTATTTTTCTTTTTTTTTAATCTTCGGATTCAAATCAACCACTGAATTCAAACTTTCATTTTTTTCCCCTCCGAACTCACTGAATTCAAAGTAACTCACTAATTTTCTTCTTCGGATTCAGACTAACTGCTGAATTCAAACTTCCTTTTTTTCCCTCCGAATTCACTGAATTCAATGTAACTCATTATTTTCTTCTTCGAATTCAGGCCCTGTTTAGTTCCCACACAAAAATTTTACACCCCCTCAGACTAAATGAACGGCTTAATTTTTTTCTTCAGCACCAAACTGCATGACCTTTTTTCTTCCCCTTCTTTATCAAATTAACTGAATGAGTTCATCTTGCAAATAGACACTAGAAAAACTTACTCTAGGATGGACCCTTTTCTCGGTGCCAGCATCATTAGCGTTGTCATATTGGATGACGGCGCCAATGAAGTCGAGGACCTATTTGGAAGAAATATATTTGCATTTTAGTCCTTTTGAAAATTATTTTTGAATTTTTTTTACAAATAGGTCATTGACACCAATGACATTGGAGTCGTCATCTTGATCATGGCACCAATCACACTGGCGCCGTGAAAAGGAGCCACTCCTGAAATAAGTTTTTCTACGAGTCTATTTATAAAAAAAATTCAAGAATGTCAAAAATGTTAGAAATCCTGCCCCCCCCCCCAACCATCCAACCAACCCAACCCGGCCCATCCTCTCCCATGCCAACCTGTTTTGTCCTCCTACCATGCGTGTCGAAGGGCGAACTCCTCAAGCGGGGGACCGTGGGGACCCCCTTTCTGGTTCGGTCCAGGGGCACGGTTGTAGGTCTGAGAGTTGATGGAGAGAGAGGTAGAGGGGGTCGGGCCCCTCGAGAGTGATGGAGATGCAAGAGGTTTATACAGGTCCGGGCCGCTATGGAAGCATAATACCCTACTCCTGTGTGTGATTGATTTAGGTGGGAGAATAAAAGTGCCTTTCTTCTCTGGGATTCGTCCCTCTCTCCACTAGGACATAGACCTCCTTTTATATCTTAAGGGGTTACCACAAATTAAGGCCCAAAACCTAGCTTCAAGCGTAAAGAAAACATTCTTTACATGCAATTAATGCTTGTCTTGTCTTCCGACGTGTGGAGCCACGCGCGCCTTACCGCGGCATGGGCCCATCCCATCACGCCGAGCGACACGGGCGAACGCTCGTGTCATTCCTTCTTAATTATCGACGACGTCCGGCCGTTCGTTCCCACCGTTGGGTGGTGATCTCTCATATGGACTGGTGTGAGAAGAACTGGTCCGAGCTCAAATGCAAGGCAAAAAGCCCCTCATTAAAGCCGATTAGACAGGGCGGGCGCAGGCCACGTCCCTTGCTAGCAGTAGGTGCGTGCGCAGGTCTCCCTGGCTACCGTCACATCGGTCATTCCGGCCGCAAGTGGCCGGTTAGTGCGCCTGCACGTCGCATTAAATGCGATGTGCCGCGCTGACGCTGCCTTAATAAATGTGGTAGGTGGGCGCTGGGAGCACCCGCCCAAGCCGCACACGCGAGACAGAGCGTGGAGGGGGTTGGGGCGGCCCAACCCCTGGCATGGGAGGCAGCCGCCGCTCCAACCCCGGGCCCGACCCCCCTCGGGGGGGGGCACATGGGTTTGGGGCGGCCTTCTCCCTCTATACATGATACCCCGGGCCCATATTAGTTTTGGGCAAATCACTGAAGAGTGGTTTTAATTTCCAAAACGAAAAGATAAATCCTTCTTATAGCATGTGTTACTGATAAAAAAAATTCGTTTACCCGGCTGAAAATAGCAATACCCTCTATACAACACATATTTAAACAAATTTACATATATTAAATAAAACGATCCAAAATTCAATCATCAGCGAAGTCAACCCAGATACTATAGTCTGCTCTTTCTGTTCCCCAATATTCTATTGTAGCTCCGTGTCCTAATCTATAAGACCAATTATTCGTAGCAGATGTATCGAGATACATATCTGAATAGGACGGTGACTTCGGTACAAAGGCCAATTCACCATCACGGACAACAAGGTCAACATAGACAGTTTCATGCCAATGAACCTTAGGAAGAAAACTTTGATCTCCATCCAGTTAAACTTAGTCTTCTTCATCATCGTTGTTTGTGACCCGGTGAACACTTTCTGGCCATGCAAGCTATACTTCTCCCACTCCATCCTTTGCTCATTAAGCTTGACGACATGGACCATCTTCCCATGTCGTTCAATCAATACAACCATCAACTCACCTTGGTTGGACTCGAGCAAGTAGCTATCTTCGCCTTTGAACCCAAAACTATTAAGCTTGTCAAGAATCTTAAATCCTTCATCGTGCCTACAAGGATCATAAACCGCTATAACCTCCCATTTTGATCTAGAAGGTATAACAAGCTATTATGGAGAACCGGATTTGTGACTGGCGATGCCCGAAAACGTGACCAGTCGAGATGATTCTCCGCCAACTTCCAGTCCTCCCACTCGCCACTGTTGTTTCGAATGGAACTAGCAATCTCGATGGTGAAAGTTAACTCGATACCAAATAGCCTCTTATCATGGTCGGAGACAACAAAATTAAACAATGTATAAGGTATTTGTGGCAGCACTTGAACAAAGGGCACCGATGACGAGGTCGATATCAAACACCAAGGATTTGTCCGTGCGCATATTGAGATGCCGTCTGGTGGAGTAGCAGATTTTCACACCAGGCACCTTTAGAGTATCATCGACCTCAAAGTTCTTGTCGTAGTAAGGGCTATAGTACGGGAAACTATTCTAATCCCTCGAGGGGATGTTCCCTCGTTTGTTCAAAAACCATCTAAACGGTTATGAAAAATTCTGGAAAAATTTGATAACATTCATACAACACATATATACAACTCCACAAAATCTTAAGTCCAAACTCAACTCACACGTCGAGATATAAAAAAGACAAATTCAGCGTATGAATAGTAGTGTACAGTTTATATCTAAATTTGTCTTTTTTGTTTCTCGATGTGTAGATCAAATTTGAACATGAATTTTGGTGGACTAGTAGGTATCATTATACTCTACATTGTCAATTTTTTTTAGAATTTTTCACAACTATTTGCATCGAATTTGGAAGAAAAAGGTATACGAGAGGATATCCCCTCGAGGGATTAGAATCCACTCCCCTATAGTACCTTATATTGGCGGTGCCGATGTCAGCGGTGTTGAGCAGGAGTGGGGTGATCCATGCCGGGTAGAAGGGCGACAGCGACACAGCGGAGCGCCATTGCTGGCACACTAACACGACGCTCGGGTGAGTCGACCACCGCATGCGCTCCAGGATCAAGACAAGCACGTCCGTTGGGAGAGACGACCAGTCCCGGGCCTGCAACATCGATGCGGTGGCCTCCATCTCGCTTCGCCTGGCCACTGGTGTTTTCTGCCGATTTTCTCGTGGTGTGCCACGCGGAGGATCATGTAGGACGTGGGTTTGTTGCGAGCAAATACCAATCGGTTTAAGTTCACCATGTGGAGTTGCAACGTGATACGAGCGATCAACGGCGAGATAGCTACGTACACAGGAGCTCTTGCCAAATCCGTGTGTACCAAATCCCTATCGAATACACAGTACAGCGCAGCAGCACCCATGTCCTCTGCTGCACGTATGCCAACTTGCAACGGCGAATCGTTAAAAAAAATTATTGCAATGGTGAACGGTCAATATATGGTGGCTCTTTATCCAAGGGGAGGATGCCGGCCTGAATACTCTACCAAAGGGCTACTATAATGAACCACCCCCCCTCCCCCCCGAGAGGTGTAGTACGCGAATGTTCGCTAGTAGACAGTCGCGCGAACCCGTCCGACGATCTTTCTTTCATTCGTGCACCTAACCACGCCTATGCATGCAAATATGAGTATATATGTTAAGACGTGACCACGTGGGAGTTGCTTCAAGATTTTTCCATGCATACAATGTTATTTAATTTTTCTGTAATCACGTTCATATCTGTCAACAGAAAATATTGGTTCATTCACAGTGGACGTTCCTTTTTCTGAAAATATCCTTGATTAACTACCTTTTGTTTCTGTTGAAATTTATACATTAAACATTCTAATTACATTTTTTTCTGAAAAATATCCCTTGTTTAACTCTTTTTTTCTATATTGGATTTTCTACATCATACTTTTTAATTAGATATATAAATTACCGTACATATAAAGTAAAAGTTTTTATATAGATACTGTATATGCATAAAGTTTCTATACGTAAAGTTCAATACAAAATTTACATACAACTAAATTTGCAAATTGAAATCTAAAATATATTAAAAAATATTCGAATAAAAAATAACCTAATAAAATGGCCCATTAACCAATCACACCATAGACAGACATGAAATCAATCCATATATGCTATAGGCCCATGCAGGCTCATATGGCTAGCAGCTGACGAGACGCGGATGCACGGCATGTGAAACACTCGCGGTTTTGACAGTTTCACGATTGGTAACCAAAACAGGAAACATCGGATTCATCTCGCCATGCGGTAGCCAAAACTAGAAATTTTGAATCCGTTCGCGTCTGGTGCACTTTCGCGCATTAGACCCCCTCTAAGAGTGCCACATTGGATTGAGTGATGAGTGGAGGAGAGAAGTGAGGAGAGAGATGATGAGCCACCCCTAAATCAAGAGACAACCTCCATACAAATTTCAAGAAATGTGTGGGAGTGTTAAAGATATTGGTATTTGTGTACTAGAGATGATACATTGTATATGTTACCTCTTAGTTCATGAGTAAATAAAATAGATAAATTTAAAGGTGGTAATCGCATCTATCATAGCACTTGCCTTTACAAAAGCATATCTATTGGCTATTATATACACCAAAGATTCATTAAACTTTTTTAACGCTCGCAACCTGTCACGTGACGTTTTAAAAACACTCTTAAACCATCAAATGATACATTCTAAAAATTATAATAAAAACCTCTGTCCTAATCTCCAGTACGGCTTTGAGAAAAAGAAAATACATATACAAACGTAACATACCCAAAAAAAATAGATAAACCAGTGGACCTATCATTATTTTGAACCATTATTTTAAAAAAAGCATGATTTATACTAAAGTTTACACAATTATATTTTGTACCATAAAATTAGTAATTTATGATCTATAATAACTAATCTATACTTAAATTAGTGGATCCAATACTTTCTAATAAAAGATATTTTGCCATCGATTTCTTCTTAAACCAATGGACCATCAGTTCTAAGAGATTAAAAAAAAAACTCTGAAGACCTCTCTCGCCTACCCTCTGCACATGTGCGTCTTTGCCTTCTACACGCATGACGTAGCACCATACCTGAGGTAGCTAAGGTTATTTGCCAAGGTAATCATAACTGCCGATAAATTTTACTATAAAACACATCAAAATTTATAGGCACACTATATGTACAAATTAAATTTATATAATTATACTCTTCTTTCAAACAAATATTGTTTTGAAAAAGAGAATTAAACATACGAAAAGAAAGAAATTAGCTTAAAACTATTGGTGATATTTTGCACTACCAAACCAAACAATCGTGTGGCTGATTTGTGTTGTAACATAAAAAGGCTTTAAAATTCTTTAAAATTGTGAGAAAAATTTGAACTTCTACGAAGGGGAAAAATTGAACTGTTAATCTATCCTTAATTTGATTGTCACTAAAGCATGCGTCTTCATGAGGCAATTCAGTCACAATAACCATGAGTTCCTTCATGTCCTAATTTTTGCTTGTAGCAATATTGCATGGTATATATATGTTCAGATGGTATGCATGACGATAATTACTCACTCAATCCAAAAGTCGATTCAAAAGTCATATGACCTTAATCTATCTTCTAAGTCGATGAATGGTTCTTGAGATATCACTGACCTAGAGTTTGTTCTTATGAGATATAATTTCTGAACAAACTATAATCTTACGTTTTAATAATACACCTTCCTAGTTTTTTAAAAAGGCCAAGGGATTTTACTTGTTCAAGACAGTCACTTCACAATTCTAGATGGGATGAAAACTGTCGGAATCGGTAGTATGTATTCAGAAATAATTCTTGATCGGTCGGAAATTGATCATATTTATCAATATTCAGTATCAACTGCTAGAAATAAAAAGGGTGAAAAATGGTACCACTTATACGGAAATTTCCATGACTGTTTTCATCCTTCATGAATTCTCTCATCTCAAAAAGAAAAGGAAAATAATGACGAGCTCTTATACATTAAGGTAAATGGCCTGCTATTGAAGACTTTATCTCGAGCAAATCGTTTGCATGATCTAATTTTGTAGTAAGTAAATGCAATTTTGATGAGATTGTCCTAAATTCTATGTGACTAGAACTATTAGGGGGGAAATCAAAGTATTCAATGTCCTCTCCCCTAATTAAATATCCTAACTTTTACTGGGGATTACAAGGTTTTTGCTGCAGCTTTGGACAATAATCTAAAGCTGATTTTAAATTTTAAAAATTGAATATATATATATATATATATATATATATATATATGATAAATTTCAGGGGTTTTCTTTGTCACTTTGGCTGTGGAGCCCTCACTTTTCAGGTTTACTAAGCAGTAAAAATCCTACTTCACATTCTTAGAGAACAAACATTAAAAAAAAATCAAATTTGCTTTATAGAAACAAATCATGGCAAAATCGGATTTTTTTTTGAGAATTCATATGCGAATAATCCAAAGGCAATACTACGTTTAGAATGGGCCAAATCTCTACTATTATAAAAGTTGAAGATGTTTTTATCGGTATTTTGGTATGTCATCCGTGTATGAGTCGGTTTTTAAGTTCGATTGCTTTTGGAAATAAATATCCGTATTTGAGTCGGTTTTTAAGATCGTTTACTTTTGATAATACAGAAGAAATCTATTTAAAATAACTCACATGCTAACTTGAGATGATTGGACTCCTAACTGCAACTTATGATTTTCTACAAATATATATATCCAAGCGAACTCTCACAATGAATTTCATCTTAACTAAACCATATAACAATAATAAGATTAAAATAGACTTCACCCGTTGCAACGCACGGGCATTTTTTCTAGTATAACTCAAAAGTCAGGAGTTGACAATTTCTACTATGAAATGTACTTCTTAGTCGGTAACAATATTTTACAAGCATTTTCACTTACCTTGGGTGGTCCCGTACCAGCCCAGGAGCTGGATTCACCACTGAGGCACTGGTCATACCAGATATATGTCCCGTTCTTTTCTCCAATAAGAGTTGGATGAAGATTAAGATTTCTGTGGCACGCTTTTCAAACTGTTAAACGGTGTATTTCGTGTGAAAAATTTCTATATGAAAGTTGATCTAAAATATCATATTAATCTATTTTTCAAGTTTGTAATAGTTAAAACTCAATCAATCATACGTTAATACCACCTCATTTTATGTAAAAATAATAATCTCCATCTTCATCTTCATCTTCCGGAGAAAAGAACCCATCATTTTCAACTGATATCTTGTTGGTACCAACCTTGAACCCCCGGCACCAACTTGTTGATGACGTCATCCGCCGTCTCCGCGCGCCTCACGCATCATCACCACATCCTTCCGCACCGACCCCTCACTGCATGTGCAGAACACACGACTCAGGCTCCGAAAATCCTCCCCCCACCATCGCATGGTCCGGCCTCGTGAAGCTCTGGTGGCTGCCGCAGGTGAGAAGCACCATCAAGAACGTCTTCAACGAAGGCGTCCTTCATCGGGCCCTACCCCCCCCTCCCCCCCCTCCAATTGCGGTATTAAGGCTGTGGTTTAGTTCCCAAATTTTTTTTCCAAAAACATCACATCGAATCTCTGTACATATGCATGAAGCATTAAATATAAATTAAAAAAACTAATTGTACAGTTAGAGAGGAAATCGCTAAACGAATCTTTTGAGCCCAATTAGTTCATGATTAATCATAAGTGCTACAGTAACCCATATGTATTAATGACGGATTAATTAGGCTCAAAAGATTCGTCTCGCGGTTTCTAGGCGAGTTATGAAATTAGCTTTTCCATTCGTGTTCGAAAACCCCTTCCGACATTCGGTCAAACATCCGATGTGACATCTAAAATTTTTTCTTTTGCGAACTAAACAGGCCCTAACTTCAACTGAAAAATAGTGAAATCTATAGGTGCTGCCTCAATCTGCCAGTTCGCCTTTTATTCTTGAAACATCAACAAATCCCTACGAGTCAATTTATTTATTTTACCAGCCATGTATAGGTAGCACAATATAGTGGCAAGAGGAATGATGTACAGTTCACTTCAAACCCATCCAGAGAAAATGGATATTGTGCACTAAAACATGCCGGCATCCCAATAACCAAACCTAAAAATTACAATTGTCAAATAGTTTGCCCAAAAGAATGAGAAGCCAAATTTATTGGAAAAAAAAAAAGGCCGAAACCGGCGACAAGAAGCTACAGAAAATAGGAGCGAGATGGAGAGCCTACCCGGTTAGTAGCGCTCGGCCATTGTGGCATGCGCTCAGCTAGTGAAATTCTTGCTTTTATTTTCATCACAGCTATGGGAAAACAATGTTTTGATTAGCTCCTGCGCGCCTTGCGATAAAACACGGCAGCTTAGAGCAAGTTCAATAGTATAGCCAACTACTAGCTCCAATTTATCTATAGCCAATCTAATAGCTCATTCGTACAATAATTATATACTACACTATTAATATATGGTCCCACATGTCATACACACACTGTGTCTTGGAGTCCGTGCTACAGCTGGCTACAAATCTGTAGCCCGCTGCCCTTCTCTTTTTTTATTTATCTCTTTAAAATATGTCTGCAGCTGGTTTGTAGCCTACTATTGTACTGCTCTTACGGCTGCCGGCCGGGATGCGACGCGTGCGAGGAAGCTAGATGAGGCAATAGGCCAATAGCGACGGCCTCGCGGCGAGCGCCCAATCTACCGTGCGTCTGTAATTAACCATCGTCTGATCCATGGTAGGTGGCCCAAGTTAATTGGAGCAATTCAGACATGTCATGTGCCCATATGTCAATTACGTTTCTAAAACATGGTGTGTTTTTGTTATTTGGACTAGGGACTGTGACTGTTTAGTTCGTGAACGAAAACTTTTAGCATGCGGATAAACGGACACACATTTAAAGTATTAAACGTAGACTAATAACAAAACAAATTACAAAACAAATTACAGATTCCGTTTGGAAACTGCGAGACGAATTTATTAAGCCTAATTAATCCGTCATTAGCAAATATTTATTGTAGCATCACATTGTCAAATCATGGTGCAATTAGGTTTAAAATATTCGTCTCGCAATTTACAGGCAATCTGTATAATTAGTTTTTTTCTATATTTAATACTCCATGCATGTGTCCAAACATTCGATGTGACAGGGTGAAAATTTTTGTTTGGGAAATAAACAGATTCTAAGAACCTATAGTTTTACGAGAAAACAATACTAACCCTGGTTCAGTGTTACAATGGCCTCTAAGGGTGGGTTCGCATATGCTGGTTTCCAACCCGGAACAGTAACACGAAAAACGGAGCAGTCCATTAGCACGTGATTAATTAAGTATTTGCTATTTTTTAAAAAAAATGGATTAATATGATTTTTTAAACAACTTTTGTATAGAAACTTTTTGTAAAAAATACACCGTTTAATAGTTTGAAAAGCGTGCGTACGAAAACGAGGGAGGTGGGTTGGGAAAAAGGGGCGCCGAACACACCCTAATTAAGCATGGAGTTCTCTAAAATTTGCTCAATAAAAAATTATGTAGTTGCTTGCAATGTACCAATCCATATTTTTCACTCCAAAATGTACCATTAGGAAACAAGATATATTATCTAAGAAAGAAAAAACACATGTACAACATGGACAATTCAAGATGTAGGCATCACGACCACTGGTGCCACGTTATCTGGTAGATCTTCCCCTGGATTGTGTATGGAAGTAGTTCCTCGTTCCATGTTGTAAATATATAATCCCTTATCTTTATTTCTCACAAAGTAAATACAGTTTCTTTTTAATCCAACATCAACTCGTAGTTGACGACAGGGGGATCACCCCGCTATGTATGCGTGTTTTTCTTCGTACCTTCCTTGATACTCCCTCTGTATTTTAATGAATGACATCGTTGACTTTTTGACCAACATTTGACCATTAGTTTTATTCAAAAATTTTGTGAAAATATGAAAATATTTATATCGTGCTTAAAGAACATTTGATGATGAATCAAGTCATAATAAAATAAATGATAATTGTATAAATTTTTTGAATAAGATGAATAGTAAAACGTTAGATAAAAAATCAACGGCGTCATAAATTAAAATACAGAGGGAGTATCAAGGAAGGTACGAAGAAAAACACGCATACATAGCGGGGTGGAGTTAGTACCTTTTTCACCCGTCATAGCGGGTGCTGGGATGTACATAAACATGTTTCTTTCCTTCCTGAATTGAATAGGTAGAGCTCCTGCCGTGCGTTTTCAAAAAAAATAATAATAATAGTGCTGATTGCATAACCTATCTATGGCAGGGACCGATGTGCCCTGTTTACTGTCAGTAGCCAAACCATCATGTGGATAAGGATAATGTTACTTTTCCTCCTACCGTCCAGGGCCAAATAAATTTCTCTTTGACAAGCATGAGATATGTAACGCTATTTATTATCGCATCAAATGGGAATGGAAACTGGGATATTGAAACTATTTCCCATGGAATACATATATGCATCTTGGCTGTTATTAGGGCGTTTACAATGCGCCTAGTTGGCGTTCAGCTTAGGCTTGCCACGTCCGAGATTCCTTGCCAGCAAGGCCTCTGGCGTGACCAACTAAGGTTCGCGGAGCTCAAGTTGGGCACGCGGTCTTCGGCCTTTTCGAGGCGTGCAGCGGGGTGGTGAGGACAGAGCTTTTCCTCGCGCGCCAGAGCTTTTCCTCAACCTGTGCCCGCTTCTCCACCTCGCCGCCATCGCCGTGAACGATTCGTCCTCGAGACGACGAGGACAAACAAGTTCATCCACATCATCGACCTCGGCGGCATCCCCTCCGCCGTGTCACCCTTCTATCCAGCGTGGATCACCCCGCTCCTACTCCGCTGCGCTGCTGCCGTCGGCCGAACCAACATCAGGTACTACAGCCCCTACCATAACACAAACTTCGAGGTTGTGATCGGCAACACGCTGCAGAAGGCGTCGTCGTCCAATGATGCCACCAGGATCTGCTGCTCCAACGGACAACGCCTCACGTTGTTCTCACCTTTCTCCATCTCCCAAATCGATCTCCTGACGAGCGTCGCCTACGAGTTGCCGTGTACGCCCCATTACTCCTACGACTTCATCGTATACGACGATGGCTCACGGAGGGTGTACTGCGTCAACACGACCCTGGCGCTACAGCTCACCTGCGCGACGCAAGATGGCGACGGCGAGTGGGGGCCTTGGGACCGAACGGGAGTTCAACGTGGAAGCAGGGACACAGCTAATTCCGGCGGCGCCGATCAGCAACCCGGTGCTCCACGATGGCTTGCTGTACGTTCTTGGTGGAGATGGGAAGCTGGCGGTGTATGATCCATGTAACCACGCCGATAATTTTAGACTTCTTGGTAAGCCTGACAACTTTGGTATTGACCACCAAGAAGTTGACAGCCACCTCTTCGAGTCGGACCAAGGTGAGCTCATGGCTGTCCTCGTCGGCTACAATGGCGCACCTGTCCATGTCGCTAAGCTCAATGAGGCGACGATGGAGTGGGACAAGTTGGAGACCTTGGAAGGACGTGCGCTGTTCACGGGAACATACACAACAATGATGAGGAAGACTAGGTTCAAATCGATGCAAAACAAGGTTTTCCTTCCCAGGTTGTATGAGTGGCCTGAGACCGTCCATGTTGATCTTATTGTCCGTGATGGTGAAGCAGCATTTGTACCAAAGTCGTACTCACCGTCTAGCATAAAGAAGATCACCTCTAGTATGAATATTTGGTCATATGGAATTGGGCGGCAAGAAGAAGAGGCAAGAGAGTTTTGGGGATTGGAGAGGGTAGACTATAGTATATGGGTTGATTTTAGTACTAGCTAGCTGACCATAATTAAACGATAATTATTTGTAATAAGAAAGATTATAAGAGACGGTAAAAAGAGCTCATGGTGGTTTCTTTTCTCGTATCTCCAAACATGTTTACATGTGAGAATTGCAATTTACGAGAACCATATGGAATATTATTTCGGAACTAAGTCACAAATAGAGTCTTCATTTGTTTTTTAAATATTCTACATATAATTTGACTCTTTATGTTTTCTAATTGATATATGATGTTTTAATGTGCATTGCAATTTTTTTAAAAATCTGTTTTTGACAGTTTGGTTGACATGCAGCCATGCAGGTCAGGATAGGACCGAAAACAACATATTTTTTACAAGTAAAAACATAGCTAATCAATTTATCACAGATTCAAACACAGGAAGGGGAAAATCAAAAAGAGGAAAAAACAACAAAAGGAAATCTCTTAAAACATTCGTCAAAAAATAAAATCACTAGGAGGGGGATGTTGGGGCCCGTTGGGGCCTACTACCGCCACCCTCAACCGCACTCGTCATCATCGCGTCCGCCACCGCAGCACCCGCTCCAATCATCGCCTGCTCCTACGCCCAACACCAGAAGATGAGGATGGAGGAGGAGGCCATCGTCGCTGCCAGCGAAGGGGGGTGCCGCAACAAGGAGAGGAGGACATATTGGGGCGAGTGGAGCATCGAAGGGGATGTCCCACTAGCAGATTCGGCAGCGATGACATCCCCTTTGACGCTCCACTTGCCCCACTCCGTCCTCCTCTCCTTGTTGCGGCACCCCCCCCTTTGCCGGCAGCGATGACGGGAGTGAGAGAGCAAGGGGATCGGGAGAAATGAATTTAGGGTTAGGGTTTTGGCTGCCGGATATTTGTCTAGGTTGGGATCAATTGAGACCATCCATTAGATTGGACGGTCCCGTCTTATCCTGCGTCGGGCCACCACATGGGCTGTCCGCGAAAAGCCAAATGGGCCAATTTCAGATGCTTGATGCTCCGCGTATGACTTCTGACTTGAGTCATTGAGGAGTTGCCCTATGTAACGCTTATGTGTGGCCCTATGTACCCAGGAACAAATCATGAGTTGCCCTCTATGGCCGCCACCACTGTCATTAGGGGCACCATCCCCTATGACCTCCGGTGCCAAGAGTCGCTGCTGCCACTAGAGAAGAGCCTCGAGCGCCGTTGGATTCGTCACGCGAGACGGCTTGCTCTCTTGCGAGTGTCACTATCGATGCCTGGGGAGAAGTCGATCCACCTCCGCGTGCCCTCCTGCAAGCTAGCTAGCTCTCATCTTTCCTCCATGTCTCCTCCCCATGATCTCCAATCCCACCTCTACATAGCTTCTCATGTTAGCGCGCCCACTCACACGTGCGCCCAAGGAAAACACTATGCTCTCCATCAAGCCGAGCGGCAAACGATGATGCACCCCAACACAAAATGGAACACAATGTCCCACACTCCCATGTCAACGTATTTCCCAATGACGCCATATAGCGAGGCAACATCCTTTTAGCTTCTATCACTCAATAACAACGGTTTTCAATGCCAAAACATGTAGATCTTCCATCGGGCAATTTAGTCCCCGGATGGTAAACCCACGAGGGAAACATGCAAGGTCTCTCCTAAATTTCCCCAACAGTAGCACTCTCATCATTCCGACCCCTCTTCATCCTTCTCTCTGGCAACTCGTCACCAATGAAGGGTGAAAGAGGGGGTCAGGCACCATCCTACTAGTAGTTGTTGTTTTAGTCGGGTTCTCCCGCTTGTCTAATTACTCTAGTTGATCTTGCTCTTGTTGTTCTGGAGCTGGTCATTGGTGCTGCCATCATGGAGTTCACTGTGGGATTTGATCCCACCGGCGAGTCACTACGTCGACGGGTCCTTTCTACTGGTTAGGATGCCTCCAGATTTGCATGAGAATAGGTTGCACCGGTCTACACCTATATCTCTAATGAGCTCATTCCAAGGATGAAGGCCTTTTTCATCTTCGGTGGAAGTTCTTCATGAGGCGACTAATGGTGTTGAGCCAACCCAAGTTGACCCTGACCTCCTATGCATGGAGGCCCCTTTTGGGTACGGTTTTCGGGTTCATTTGCATCTTGCTGTGCTTATTATGTTTGCTTCGCTGGTGTCATGGATTGGGGCTAGACCTTTGGAACAACTTTTGTTGCGTCTTCTTTGGCTAATGCTTTGGCAAAAGTCTTCTATGATGTGGTTGAAATATCACGTTGTATGCCATCGCCTAATAATCCATTTGTGTGAGATCCCTTTTGGGACAGTACGGTGGTTCAATCATGTGCAACTCATTTTATTTTAAGCTATGTTGAATCAAGCTTATTGAATTTATTGACTAAGTTAAAAGGACTCGATTGTTTCTATTTTCAAATCTTTCAAAGTCCTTTGTAAAACTAGGATGTGCCCTAGTCCATATGCGTGCTCTATGCATTATAATTGCTTATGTATTAGTATTACGTAACCTTAGTAATGTAAATAAATACATGAGTTTTGAAAAGGAAAAAAACCGACGACAGCGAGGTGATGTTAATCAGTCGTAGCCCACATGACTCTATTGACAACTGCTGTAGTTTCCCCAACTTCCATAAAAAAACACTATCCCTACACACCAGTCGTACCTATGAACCGTGTTGATTTCGTATGCACATAACACCTCACAGTTTTAATCCGTTATCACATCGTGTATGTGCCATTTTTAATATCCGAAATAATCTGATTTGCATCAGCATCCGCGCCCTATCATTTTTTTTTTTGAGAGAAGCCATTTGACGCGCTTTATTAATCTGTAACCGTAGTTACATCGTTTTACTAGATCGTTCAGCGAGAAAAAAAGGATTACCAAATGGCAAATACCCGTACCAAACAGCTGGCCTGCCCGACGGCGTGACTCTTACGTTGTCCTGTCCAAACTCCAAACTCCAAAGAGACGCAAACGGAACAACCAAGAAAAACAAAAAAAGAAATTCAAAATCCACTCCCACTCCCTCCCTCCACTACCCACCGCCGATCCAACCCCCAACCTCACCACCACCCTCCCCTAGGGTTTCCCGCCGCCGGCGATGCCCGCCTCCTCCGTCTCCGGCGGCAGCGGCCCCGGCGGCGTGTCCCCGGAGGCCATCATCGAGTGGCTGCAGGACGAGATGGGCTACCCGTCCGCCCCGCCCGCGCCGGACCAGCTCCGCAAGATCTGCCGGGGCAACATGCTCCCCGTCTGGTCCTTCCTCCTCCGCCGCGTCCGCTCCGAGCGCACCGTCTCCACCGCCCGCAAGAACATCCTCGTCCACGGCGTCGCGGCGAGGCGGGCGCGGGAGGGCGGGGCCGGGGCGGGGGCCGGGGCCGGGGGCGACGCGGCGGCCAGGGAGGCCGAGGCGAGGGAGCGGGACCTCGCCGCGGAGGAGGCCGAGCGGCTCCGGGGGGTCGTGCGGAGGCAGCGGAAGGAGCTGCGCGCCCGCATCGCGGAGGTCGCGCGCGAGGAGGCCGAGCGGAAGCGCGTCCTCGGGGAGCGCTCCAATGCCAGGTACGCGAAATGGCAGTGCAATTGACTCGTGCAAAGAGGGGGAGGGGGGGTGGGGGGGGATTAGCTCTCCATGGTGGGAATTTCGGTCTTTTGCTTTGCTTATTGCGGAATCTAGTGATACTGACAATCCAATAATTTGCGATGAAATACTATCTGACTGTTTATGTTCATTGATACTGATAAGAGTGCATGATAATTGAGGATTAGCCAAGTGTTTGCATCGACATAAACATCCTGATTTTGTAGTCGAACTGGTAATTACACATCTGCATGGAAACAGGTAGAATCACCAATTCCATGTGTGTGACCTTGTAGACCTGTTATTGAACATAGTTAGAAATTCAATTCATCTACTAGCATGAGTGCATACTTTTTTATATCTTCTTGTTAGATGTGTCCTATTTGCTTGCAGCAGTGCATCTACTACTCTACCTAACTAGAAATCTATAATGTCACAGCTATTCTTTGTTCTCATGTAAAATTAGTTAATTGCTTTGTGCTTCACTACTGTGATTTTACCTATGAATGTTCAACTTTTTTTTATTCAATAACCAATTAACCATAACACATAGACATATTTGATCTGACTAAGAATATAACAGCAAGAACCTGTGTCTCATTTCCTTTTTGGATTTAGGCACAAACAAGTTATGCTTGAGGCATACGAACAGCAATGCGATGAAGCATGCAAGATATTTGCTGAATACCAACGACGACTACATCAATTTGTTAATCAAGCAAGGGATGTGCGAAGGTCAAGTATAGGTGCGGGTGGACCTGCAGATGCTGTTGAGGATATGCAGTTGCAGAGCGAGAGAGAAGAACTCTACTCGACTGTCAAAAGCAACAGGTTGTCAGATGATCTTGTAGAGACCTCACGTGAAAGGAGTATTCGGAAGGCATGTGAAACTCTTGCTGGAGATATGATCGAAATGATTCGAAGCTCTTTCCCAGCATTTGAAGGAAGTGGCATCAATTCAAGTTCCCAGTTAGATGCAGCAAAGTTGGGCATTGATCTGGATGGTGAAATACCACAGGATGTTAAAGCTGTGGCATTGGATTCCCTAAAAAATCCTTCATTACTGCTGCAATCAATCATTACATACACATCACGCATGAAAATACTCATACATAAAGAAACAGACAAGATTGACATACGTGCTGATGCAGAACTTTTGAGGTACTACCATTCTATATCTATTTTCAGTTGTTGCATTCTGTTTCATGAATACACATGAAAAATAATTTGACTTTCCACCATCATGATGATGGTTACGTGTAAAATATTCTTTAGTAACTTCTGGATCATTCTCGCATGTACTAGCTGCATTCTATTGAATGTAATCCTATGATTGGAATTTTGCATACACAAGTACATTATAGTGAATTTAGTTTTTGTTCAGGACTTGCTTTAGATTTGTAAAAAAATTAGTAGGTGTTTGCTGCAATGGAAATATTGCTATATTACATTTCTAATGAGAAATGCTTTGTTCATTTTCTAGTCAAAATGTGTTCTGATCTACTTCACCAAATGGACTCAAATTTAAGTTTCTTAATTATCTTTGTGTTGTTGTTAACCAGTTATACAATTTTTTTCTAGGTATAAATATGAAAATGAGCAGGTCATTGATGCTGCTTCAACTGATGCAAGCTCACCCTTGCCATATCAAGTATATGGCAATGGAAAGACTGGATCAGAGCTGTCAACCCGCGGAACATATGACCAGCTACTGGAAAGACAGGTTCTCCCTTAAGATGCACTTTATTGCTCCTATTGTTGTTTATCACAACCTTTGCAGGAAAACAATATCCTTGCTATCGTTACTATTGGATTTGTGCTTCTCTTCTTGTTTTTCACTTCCTTTCAAGAATTGTAATATATGTACTTTGCATTTTATGTTTTAGGATTACAATACTTCATCGATAAACTTCAGAAAACATTACTTCATCTATATGCACTCAGAATTCGAAAATGTCAAACTATGTTTTAGGTTGTTATCTAGGGTTGTTTATTTATTTATTTTTCTAGACATTTCACACCTGTACTTGATTGTTTTTTCTTTCCTCTTGATAAAAAAAAAGAAGCTGCATGATTTCATCAAGCTCTTCTTTCTCCACAGGCTAGTAAAATTCTGTGTTAATGCCTTATGCCTACCACCTCAAATGAAGTACATGTCACTGAAGTTAACTTCCACATAACATTTATTTACCTTGCAGAAAGAACATGTTCAGCAATTCTTGGCCACAGAAGATGCTTTAAATAAAGCTGCTGAAGCTAAAGCTAAAAGCCAGAAGCTCTTGCAACGCCTTCATGGCACTAGTGATGCGGCAGGAAGTAAAAAGATGCCTACTGGGAACACCTCACAGAACATGACTAACAGCAGACACTTGGAGGTACTTATTCAAGATTCCACTGTGGTGTAATGAATTTAATTTAAGATGCTTCCTTCCAAATTAATATTAATACTTACAGTGAGAAAGCAGCAGTCATAACATTTATTCTCTAAAAAAAAGGAAAAAATGGTAATATGCACACAAGTTTCCAAGATCTTCAATTTGGTACTCCAGTTTCGTATTATCAAGAATATCAGATAAGCATAATCTCTATAACATTGTCATGGCTTATGAAACATGTTTACGTTTTGAGTTCATGATTAAGCTAAATATGACTATGAAATTCTCATGGTGCTTATAATGTGTTTGTGCATTCTATGATACTAACAGTACCCGAATCTATTAGCTTGTATTGTTTGTATAAACTGTAGCAAAATTTCTGTTGTGGAAGCTGCATTTGCTTGCTGCTTGTAAGCTATGTAATTGTGCATTATCTTTTCAATTTCAATATCACACACACGCACAAAGGTCTCATCTTTTCCTGATAGCTCTGTTGTCTGTTTGCTGCATTATTTTAGCTCGATGTTTGGGCGAAGGAAAGAGAAGTTGCTGGGTTAAAGGCAAGCTTGAATACACTGACTTCTGAGGTACAGCGTCTGTACAAGTTATGTGCTGAGTGGAAAGAAGCGGAAGATTCCTTGAAGAAAAAGTGGAAGAAAATAGAAGAATTTGATGCTCGTAGATCAGAACTTGAGTGCATTTACAATGCTCTTCTGCGGGCCAATATGGTTAGTCTGGAGCCTTTGTACTTTTCCTTACTAGCTCTTTACTTAGTTCGCTATTCAATTTTTTAAAGAAAGTTTTAGATATAGACATGAATATAGAAATAGAAGCAGTTACTTATCAACATTCTTTCCAGCATGGTTACTGGTTGCCATTTTAGTAACTTTCCATCTAATACAGCAGCGTAGTGAGCTCAAGTCATAATTATGTTCATTATAGTGGCTTGGCAGCTTTATGAAGGTAGCACCATAGGAAACTAGGAGCTATTAGAAATATCTTAGGTGGGGATTCATGGATTTGGGTCTTACACTCTTCTTACTCTTGATATATGTCTCAATAATTGAATACAATGGGCATGATCACTTCTTGAAAGATGTTGCCAAACTTGCTATATATAGGAGGCATCAACATTTTGGGAGCAACAGCCATTATCTGCAAGAGGATATGCGTCAAGAACAATCATCCCTGCTTGTAATGCTGTGGTAGACATGTCAACTAACTCAAGGGATCTCATCGAGCGAGAATTGTCTGCGTTTGGTCAGAGCTTGGATAACAGCTTATGCAGGTTGCCAGCAACTCCTCAGGTTGGTAACATTACAGTGTTAACTGTCTTAGCGAGCAGGCTAGCAGAATGAAGGCTATAAGAGCCATCATGTGTTTCTGATCTGCTGACTCCTTCAATCTCTTATGTCACTGCTGTGGTTTCTTTTTCACAGGCTCTTTTGGAGGCTTTGGGCTCCAATGGTGCTACAGGATCAGAAGCAGTTGCAGCTGCAGAGAAACATGCTGCTTTGTTAACTGCACGAGCTGGAGCCAGAGATCCATCTGCTGTGCCATCCATATGCCGCATCTCTACTGCTCTTCAGTACAATTCTGGCAAGTTCACTGCTGTTGTT